>NC_067434.1:17745203-18067106 GCF_009764475.1 Pristis pectinata | reverse complement strand
AAAATAAATGGAGCTCCTACAATGGACAAAATACACTTGGTTAAAGACCACAGTCCGTGATGTACATCTATGTCACCTTATTGTCCATTCTTGTGTGCGAAATAGGTTGTACACTGACCCACAACAGTTCAGGTAGCAGCTGCACGTAACTTAGGCAGTACTGAATGTTCACAAATCAACATTAATGTGTAAATCATGTGCTTTCCTCATATCATACTGCCTCTATATGACAGAGTCTCCCTTTTGCTCTCCTATTAGGAAAACTCCAGCGTGAAGAAAAGCATTAGCCAGATGACCCAAAGCCTGATCCGCAACCTCTCAGCCCACAGCCAGTACCAGGAGGCACGGGAAATAATCAAGCCGTCAGTCACGGATAAGCAGACCATCTTGAAACCCAAGACTCAGTCCAGCCAGAAGGATATACTGAGCGTGTGCAATGATCCCTGTGTCTTAGCTCAGCAGCTAACCCATATCGAGATGGTAGGTGAACATTTCTGAACTTAAAGGAATTAGAGGATGGACAACAGAATTCAGAGGCTTAAAAAAAACTGCAAGGAGCAGTACCTTAGTTACCACTAACCAGTTGACATGTCGAGATGATGTGTTTGTCACAACACTGCTTTTTTCCCCAAACCATTAACACCATGCTGGATTATTAACTAATTGCACGCTGCTAGCACTCAAGAACAGAGTGGGGTGTGGAGGGCATGTATAGGGTGGAAGTAAGGAGCTCCCTGAGAGGAAGAGTTCAAAGAATCATTAACAAACAGAAACAAACCATTTGCTCCATATATTCTAGCTCCAATCTATTTCCCCAAATGGACCCCCCCCTCCAATATAAAACCATCCCCTGCACCTGGTAGCTCATATTAACAACTAGTCACCTTTCAAAAGAATTTATGAGCATCCAGAAATGGTATGTAAGAGAGAACTCCACATGCTAACCCAGCATCTGCATGTAAAAAGTGTGGAGAGTTTTTATTTCAAACCTCCCTTTTAATTTTTGTTATCATTTTGAAACTTGTGCCCTCTGTATACCATTGCAATGAAGATTGAGGACAACAGAACTCTATTTACCCATTTATGACCCAAAATAATGTAGAAGAGATGTGAGTGGGATAAATGTCTTTTTAATATTGCAGTGCCTTTATTATTATAATACTTAGTATATGCTTAGTTGGATTTTTATCCTTGATTCAACCTGTGATCTAAGATATGAGACGTTAGATGTAGCAACAGCAATTTTGGGAGGAAATTGTTTGCCAATATTAATGAAACTGCAAACTAATTGATCATTCCTTGCTATGTATAGGATCGATTAATGCACATCACCCCAGAGGAACTGGTGCATATATTCAACCACATGGATTCAATGGACAATCATAAGGTAAGAGAAAGAGGGACAGTTTTACAACTCCTCGGCTCACAAACCGCAAAGATTTTCTTTTGTTGGTAAAAGACAGTTAATTCAGGTAGAAAATGAAAACCTAACCACTGCTAAAGTGAACCCAAGCTGAGCTTGAGGGTTTAAAACCTTCTCAATACCTCACCCAACCCAATCATCACTAAGCATACATATCTCAGGCATGTTGCTGATCTATTTGATGATGGAACAGCAAATATTGATCAAGAAGCGGGGATGCGTGTGGTAAAATAATAAATCAGAAAATGCTGGAAATGCTCAGCAAGTCAGGGCACATCTGTGGGAAGAGAAACAGAGTTAATGTTCTGAACTAACAGAGTTTTGACGAAGTTTTCGTCAGTTTTCAGTTTTCAACCTGAAGCGTTAACTCTGTTTCTGCTCCCACCGATACAGCGTGACCTACTGAGTTTTATTTTAGATTTCCAGCATCTGCACCCTTTTTGATCGACATGCATGGTACTGAGCTGGTATAATACAACGTCACATATTTTATCACAATATACATCCAACCCTGCTCCACCCAACCCACACACCGTTGGGCTTGGATGGGCTGGGCAGGCTCCACATCACTGTCGAACACTTTGTCACCTTACACCAGTAAGTTAATAATATTACATACTTCAAGGTCAGGTGGCATTAATGGTGTTTTGGAAGAAGTGGAGAGAGGGTATTAACAGATATCTACCCATTAGATGTCAAAATATAGTTGAAACAGAGTAAAATAGGGCTTAATAAAAGTGGTTGGGTGGATGCTTTGCAAAATGTGAGATGTCACTGCTTGAGGTTGCTGTGTTCACTATTCTAATGGAGCCCCTATGATAGTATAGTGGGCCACTGATTTCAGACAGGCACTTCCAGCATGCTTTAATATTGATGTCTCACAGCTGGTGGTCCAGCAGATTGAAGCGTTTCTAAGCTCCAGTTGTTCTGGTCTGCCTGCTATGGGCCGTTTTGTTTGATAGATTGATGCTGAGCCTTTGTTGTGGCTCCCAGTCAGGAATGTGATCGTCCTGGAGCCTCTGATACACCAGCAAACAGCTGGAAGGAGCAGGCGAGGAACCTGAAACCACAAAGCTGCCCACGGGCATTAACGCCCTTGAGGGTCGGAAAATCATTCATCAAAAACTCGACTGGCGGGCAAACGTCTTGACGTTAAATCTTTTATTCTGTTTCTTTTCAAGAGCTGTCGCAGCGACATCAAAAAGACGTACAACTTGGAAGCATGTGACAACTGGTTTAATCGGCTCAGTTCACTGGTAGCGACCGAGATTTGCAGAGTGAGTTAACAGTAATGATTCTCGTCCCTGACAAGTCAGTTAGTCGCCTCAGCTGCTGTACTGCGATGCGTCAGCAATATTGGTGTTGCAATTGCTTGGCGCCGCTGTCTGGAGGTTAGAGAGTTCGCCAACAAGTAAACTACTATGATGATGATGGTACAGTCATTTACTCTCAGGGCTTCTCCACCTGTTTCACAGGCCACAAGTCAAGTCTCCGTTGAGTGTGAGGCACCGTGTGTGCTCTGTCACATGCAACATATTGTGTTATAATGCTGGTGGGTGGGGATAAAGGGGTGAAATCCTAATCGCCATCCAGTAGTCTCCTTTTCAAGCAGTCTGTCTACCCTCCCCCACACACAGTCTCACAGCCCATTTCTATCCAATTGCAGGTTGGAAAAAAGAAACAGAGGACGCGGGTGGTTGAATTTTTCATCGACGTGGCAAGAGAATGTTTCAACATTGGAAACTTCAACTCCCTGATGGCCATCATATGTGAGTTTTCTCTCCAAAATCCCCCACCTTCCTCTTTAGCATCTCCAATTTTAAGCGTTCCACCACCGGTTGCCATGACTTCAGTTGCTTGGGCCCAGGGTCCTGGAATTCCGTCCCTTAACTTCCCTGCCCATCCTTTTTCCGCTAAAATGTTCCTTAAAATCTACCTCAATCCAAGCTCTCTGTCACTTGCCCGAATGTCTCTTGATGTGACCTGGTATTTAAAATTGTCTGCAATATTATACAGTCATATGAAGCTGCTTGGGGTGCTTTAGTACATTAATGGCACTGTATGTGTGCCAATCAGTGTAAAATAAGGAGGGGCTTCTTCCTTCCATTCACAGTACTGAGAGACAAACGTGTTTCTACAGAACCCACTTGCTCTGCTCACAGTTCTCTTCCTTCTCCCCTTTGTAGCTGGCATGAACCTCAGCCCTGTTGCCAGACTGAAGAAAACTTGGTCGAAGGTCAAAAAGGCAAAATTTGAAGTTTTGGAAGTAAGTACAGGGCAGGTAGAGGTGGGAAGAGTGGGTGGTGTGGACGGCACCTCTGCGTAACACAGCGGGTGCTGTTCCCACAGATTCTACACGTCATTTGATCTTGTACTGTGCGTTTGCACTTTGGAAAGAGGAGGCCACCAAGTCTGAGCTTCTGTTGTGACTCAGAGTGTCAGCTCCATTCCCACCCGACTGGCACGTCCTTCAGTGTCTTGTTTGACCAGGCATCCCTCAGTCTCCATCACTGGGAGACCCAGACGATGAGGGAAGATCCTTCTCCAACAAAAAGTGGAGAAAGAACCCTGGGGGGTGGGCGGGACGCAGACCGTGTCCAGAAACTTGAGGGGTGGGGGTGTGGGGGGCAGTCGAGTACCTCTGCTGTCAGTTGCACAGAGGCACATGATGGTGAGATCTCCTGAGGTCAGTATCAGTGGGCTTCTTTCTTCCTACTTGACTGCCCAGTGATTAGAGCACCATCCTGTGGCTATGCTGGGACTGTGCTTGGGTTAGAGTGTAGGGTTGCCCAAGGAAGTTCTGGGACAAATCACCTAAAAATATCACATACTCTTCATATAACCTGTGCCCACTTCAGTGGGGATGTCCATTTCCAAACGTAGACACTTCAGTCTTGCATTGTCACGCTCCCAACCACAGAGAGGGTGCTCACTACTTCATTGCCTGTGTTCACCTGGCACTGGGCTGAAACCATTTTCGTGTGATCACATTTGCATCAACTTTCTGTAACTTAACCGAAGCAGCGACCTACCTGAAGTGGGTCAGTGCCTCCCGTAAATCAGCAGAAGCATCATCTGTTATTCCCACAACATTGATTTAGGACTCGAGGTGCTAACGTTCGATTTCCCAACACCAACCAATGCACATTGTGTATAATGTTCTGCATCTTCATGATTTTCGTGTACCATTCATAAAATTATAGAACCATTTGGCCCTTTGATCTGTTCTGGCTCTTTGATGGAGCTTTCTAATCAATCCTTGCTTGCTTTTTCCCTACGACCCTTGCAGTTTTGTCCATTTATATCCTCAGCCAATTGCCTTCTGGAGAGCCTCTGGGGACCTGGAGTGTGCCTGCCTTCAACCTCCTCTGGAGTCTGTCCTCAGTGTCACTAGAAGCGGTGTAAATAAAGAGAAGGTGCCTGTGCTATCTTTGATCAGGGACACATAACTAGGTAGCTGTCTCTCACACATATGAGCACATGGATACATATATATGTAGACACATACACAGGTATATGCACAGACACACACACACCCAAACCCAAGGAAGTTTCTAACTAAAGGCAAATTCTTTTTTGTTCTGTGTTTTATTGAATAGAATCACATGGATCCTTCCAGCAATTTCTCTCACTACAGAACAGCTCTTCAGGGGGCTGTGCAGCGATCCCAGACAGCGCACAGTAACCGTGAGAAGGTAAGTGATGCAATGTAATGGAAAAAAATAACCCATCCATCAGTGGACAGAAAAAATCACCAGCTGGGCCTCTCCTTTATCTCTTCCTCTGTTCATTGGTGGTTGAGGACTCCAGATACCCTAGAGTTACATTGAATGTCCAAGTCAGAAATGGGTCAACTGCTACCTGCCCTTTCTACCTACCTCATTTTACCCTCTCGGTGAGAGCCTTTCTTTGGCACATGCTCATCAAATTTCTACTTAAATTGGATCTCAATCACTCACTATTCTCTGGGTGAAAAACTTCCTGAGTTCTTCTGGATTTATTATTGGTAAATTTAAAATAGGCTTATTATTGTCACATGTACCGAGATACAGTGAAAAACTTTGTTTTGCATGCCATCCACACAGATCGTTTCACCACATCAATGCATTGAGGTAGTACAAGGGAAAAGCAACAACAGAATGGAGAATTAGGTGTTACAGTTACAGAGAAAGTGCAGTGCAGGCAGACAATAAGGTGCAAATATTAATAAGGCTGTTCAGTGGAAACTCTTTTCTCTTGGTCAACCCCATCAAACCCCTTCTTACATCATGGGGTAGAGAAAAACAGCACATCCCCGGACACTCTAGGGCAGTTAGCGATGGGCAATAATTGCTCCCCTTGGCAACAATGCTCACTGTTGATCCTGGCCAACAACGTCCCACGGATGAAAATCAAGTCACCCTTCCAAGTTTCTCTCAGAAGGAAAACAGAACACAACCTGTTCAATCTCTCCTGATAGTTAATGAAGGAAAGCCAAAATTCCCACTGTTCAGGCTAGATTTTTACCTCTCAGCACAGAGGTAAATTAGTCTCCATCCACACCTCCATTCCTGTTTGTGGGATCTTCCTTTGCATACAAATAGCAGCTATATTTGCATTCCCAATTGTGACTGAATGAATCGCACCAATTTATTGTCTGACAAACGCACTGTAATAATTGAGACATAAAAAGGCACCGTGTGAAAGTGAGATAAGACAGAATAAAATATCATGATTCGCCTCTTTAAATTTCCTTTAATTAAAAAAGCTATTTCTGATTCAACCACTCGAGGGAGTAAATTGTTAAATGGGTTATTTTTTTCCTTAGGTTGTCATTCCAGTTTTTAATCTCTTCATCAAAGACATCTACTTTCTGAATAAGATTCATGCCAACAGACTGCCTAACGGGCAAATTAACTTTAAGGTAAGGAGCAATACCAACATAACAAGTAAAGCAGAGCTGCATCAGTCGGACATTTCATGGTTTTAAACATTCAGAGGAAAAATAGCCCATGCTTTTGTTTCTTCCCGATGCAGAAATTCTGGGAAATTGCCAAACAAATCAGTGAGTTTATGATGTGGAAACAGGTGGAGTGTCCCTTCGAGAAGGACAAGAAGATCAAAAACTATCTCCTGACGGCTCCTGTCTACACAGAAGAAGGTGAGTACTTCATGGAGTAACTGGTCTGAGACCTGACATTGACTAGCATTGGTCTTAAAGGGACAGGAGATACAGCACATCACATGTGTGAGTTCAGGTAATAACCTCCCTTTCGGTCTTCCAAAAACAGAGAACTATATTACCAATGTAGAATGGTCGTGTGTCCTTTTAAGATAGAAGCATTAACTAATCCTTTCTTAAATGGACAGAGGACTGGTCCTATATTGGTGAATAAACAAGTTAATGCAGCATAAGAGCTCTCCTCCTCTGAAAGATCTAAATCTGGTTCGGAGGGTTCCATGTAAGGATTGGCTCAATCACAACCCACTTTGCATGGAGTTCACAGAACAAAAAGTTACAGGGATTGGACACTAAAGGTGATGTCATTCAATAAGGTTGCTTGAAGGAAGGTTTGTGTGGGGAATGAGATTGGATTAAAATATTTCATTAGGAGAATCTATCTAGGATCATAAGGGACCTCTGTAACATTGGAAGTTCTTGATACAGACAGGGGTGGCCAACATAAACCAAACCCACTGCTGTCAGAAATGCAGTAACCACTTAACTGTATAGAACATAGAGCAGTATTTGAAGAGATGCAAAACCAATATTCTACCCAGTTATTTGCATCTCTCCCTCAGCAAGTTTGGTTAAAGTAAATGCCCTTGGGTATCAAGAGTAAACCTGTCCTTTCTTGTTATTAATAAGCAATAAAAAATGAATAAACAATGCATCACCAGAGATATCTCAGTGTTTGTTTTGGTGTGAAACAAATGGCCATCACAGAATGGTTACAGCAGGGAAGGAGGCCATTCAGCCCATTAATTGTGTACTGGCTCTTTACAAGAATCCACATCGCCTTGGAAATTTTTTCCATTCCAAACCTTACCCAGCTCCCAATGGAACATTACAATTGAATCTGTCTCCATCACCATCCCTGGCAGTAAATTCCAGACACTAACCATTAAAAGAAAGGTTTGCTCCTATTGCTATTGGAGGCATCGTTCTAACTTACATTCTCTTCTTCTCAATCCTAGCACTTTACTTGGCTTCATTTGAGAGTGAGGGACCTGAGAACCACATGGAGAAGGACAGCTGGAAGTCACTCAGGTACTGAGCCCTGCCCCTGAGGATTTTTAACCCTTTGTATACAAGTGCCATTATGTGGGCTGAGAGCCCCAAATTTTGATTTGGGTTAAACCTGGGTAATGGTTAACTCAAACTTAACCAGTGAGAACCAATAAACAAGGAAAGTAGCTAAAATCTGTCCCATTCATTGAGCGGAGCTTTTGTGAGATTTGGACTAAAGAACGGTGAATCGGGATTTTCAGTGAAAGCAGAAGCTTCAAGCAAGTTCAATCCCTGGTGACCCTCTCCAGGGTTGTATTCCATCTTTAGATGAATGGAGATCTCTGATGTTGGATGGACAAGCTAAGCTGGGCCGAATGCATTCTCTGCTTTTGTAGATAAGTTCTTAAGGATTCAAGGCTTTATGCTTCAGTTCCAGAGGAAAGCAATGGCAAAATCTCAGGCAATGCCTTTATCTTGCAAAGTGATCCCTTTATGATGGTGGAGACACTTCCTGAGGTTCTGCCCAAATACATCTGAAAGTCACTGCCTCTGTCTTGTCTCAGGCAGAGCTCATGTATGCTTGGTTGTAGGACTAGACTTTTGGTTCCTTGGAAGAGTTCTAAAAGAAATGTGCTGGATACTAAATAAAAATGCACCTTCCAATGGTCATTGGGATGAAGAGCAGGTTTAATATCTCATCTGAAAGACAGGATTTCCGACACTGCTGCACTCCATCAGCAGTGCTCGAGAAGTTTGTGCTAAAGTCACTTGGAGAGAAAGTTGAATCCACAACCATCTACCTGAGTTAAGACAGTACTCCTGCCCCTGTGCTACTGCTGACACTAAACCTTGTTCTGGTAAACATTCTAACATGGCTTTTCTGTCTCTTCCTTGGCAGGGCCACACTGTTGAACAGAGCATGAAGCAACCACTTTGTACACACTGGACTCTGCGAATCATTTGCACTGCATCAGATTTTAGCTCCACTAGGAAGAGAAGAGACTTGGTTTGGTCACTTGCTTTAAATTTGTAAATTTGGTTTTGATTCGGATTCGGATCGTGACTGTACAGAGAGAAAGTGGCCGAATCTTGGGGCTTTGGTCCCACTGGCTGGGATACGTTTATTCAATGCCTTTTACAGCAGACATTGTGCTATGACTTAAAGTCACTTGTAAAATAAATGGAAGACTACGAGAAGGCAGAAGACTGACTTTTGCCACGGGGCAGGACCCTTTAATAAAGAGAAGCATCATGGGAGATCCCTGGCTGCTGTTTCTATGGATACTGGTAGAAATAGGACAATGGCAGCCTGTGAGAAATTCCTACTACTGTCAATTCATTCTTTGTTTTGTGACAACCTGCTGCTTCTGTTTGTGTGTGTGTGTGTGTGTGTGTGTGTGTGTGCACGCGCATTTGCGTGCACGCATGTGTGTATGTACACACGTGAATGAGACAATGAGAGATAGTGAGTTACGGGTATAAACAGAACAGAAGGGACTATATTGCACCAGCCCAGAATCCTACTGACTTATGTAGGGACGGGGGAGAGGACAACGTTTAACCACACAAGATTATACAAGGCAGAGAGATGAACATCCAATATAGAGTATGTACTGATGTTTCTAGATTGCAACTTATAGACTGACCATTTTGTGATGTACTGGATTGAAGCAGCCCCAGTACTTCGCCCATTCAGAGTGTGCAGATTTATTTAATGTTGTGAACTATAACATATAGTTTCATTGCTCTTACGGATTGAAGAATATTTATTTTGTGCAGTATCCATGTCCCACTTAAAATGAAGGAATCATTTTTCTGCCCTACTGCACAGATTGTTCTGTATCACCTAAAGCTAGATATTCCCAAAATCTGAGGAGCACCGTGAGCTTGCTGTACTGCAGTGAGTCCATGCCACTGCCTCTCCAACTCAACCCCATCTCACTACTGAGGCTTATCTCATTAACAGAAGCATTCATTCAATAAAACTTCAACACTTTTGCAATGTTTAACGTGCCTGACTTGCTGAGCATCTTCTGCATTTTCTGGCTCTTATGTTAACATCGAAATGTTGTTAAATCAGAATTAATTTTTAGAAAATTTAAGTACTTCAATTTCAAATCAGATGTCACCAAAACACACCCTCCCAGACTCTGCACAAGAGATTAGTGCAGGATTATTGGTCAGGTACAGATCATGTCCCATTTGGAATATTATGCATGGGATGTGTGTGGAGGCTCTTAAAATGCACAGTGGACAACATGGCCCATCTCCAGGGTTAGATAGGAAATTAATGATAAAGAACTTGATGGACAAGGGCTTGTCAACATTGGGGGAAAACCCATCTGAGCTATCCCTAAGAGGTTGGAAAAAACTTTCAGGGAACAATGCCAGGAAGAATTTTGTGCAGAGGTTGATAAATGGCTAGAAAATGTTGGACTAAGAGAAGCGGGACCCGGGAGTCTTCAGCTGGATGTTTAATCTTATTTCTGTGGCTGAAGAAGCTAGGTTATATAAGTCCAGCCTGTGAGACATCCAATCCACCAACTTAACTATTGCATTAAGTCTGTTGGTTCAAAAATGATTGTTCAGAACCAACCTGACCAGTATAGATGGTTTAGGTATATTAAACTAGTATAAGTGGATAATTTGGCATGGACACTTTGGGCCAGAGAGCTCGATTCTGTGCTCTATGACTCCATAAACCCCTTATGTGCATGAGACGTGAACTAGCTCCAACGTCACTCTACATCATTTTACAGAAACAGTAGAGTGTTTCTCTTTCTACCAAGGGTTAAGGGTGGATTCCTGGTCGTATCCCCAGGTGTGGGTATTCAAACTGGGTCTAACTATAATCCCAAGTATTCAGCAATTCAGAATCTGATCTAAAAAATCTGTGAATAAGGCTTGAGTACTGCAGAGAATTGCATAGGCGAGCTGGGAGATACATAGACTTTTACAATGTGGTTTGTGACAATCTCACTCTCTCTCCCTCGAGTCCCATGGAAACAAAATCATAATGGAGGGAGCTCCAATTATTCTACAACCTCAGCAAAACCTCTCATTAGACTCACGCATTAACCGCAGCTTGGGGATGAGGGTAAAAAGAAAAAAGCCAATTAGGTACTTTTGAAGTGTCGTCACTGGTGTAATGTGAATCAAAATACTGTGATCTTTTCATCGGAAACGTGTACAGGAAGTTCTGGAAATCCTCAGCAGGTCAGGCAGCACCTGGAGGAAGAGAAAAAAAGTTAATGTTTCAGGCCGAAGACACTTCATTAAGATATGCTTGAATAGTTGATGAAAGGTCATCTCCCTCTCTTTCCCTTCCCCAATCTGTTGTTTGCCCAAAGGTTTCAGGCCCAAAGAGTTCATGCTAACTACATGCTGACCCTACCAATTGTCATCCCCTAGCCCTGCCCCTTACACACACATTGGTAAAGTAGGTGTCAGGGACCAGTGCTTAGTGTCATCATTAAAAGCTGCTCCCCTTCCCATCTCCTCCAATAAATACAAAGTACCTACATCACTCCCCTACCTTTGATGAACAGCAAGTCTCACTGAAAAGATTGTTAGAGAGACTTGTGCTCATGTGGCATGAAGCTGTTCGTAAAGCACATTGGATTTAGTCACATGTAACCAGGAAAGCTTCTGCTCCATTAAGGTCAAAGACCATTTCGTCCTTGTTGGCTTTGACATTATAACCCATCCAATCATTCCTTCCTCTGGCTGGAGAACTGCCATTGGTACACACCACACCCTGGCAGACCCTGGGGCCTCAGAATATTTGCCCAAAAAGTGCATAAACACAGCTAAAGGAAGTCACAGCTGCAAGTTTTTTTTAATCTTTGCAAGGACAGTGCTTTTGTCTGGATTTATTGACTCATGGCACCCAGTGAGATTATTGTATGCAGCCAAGGACAAGAAATCATTCAACAAATCCTTAAGGCATTTTCTGAAGCTCTCCCCGTGCATTTAAAACTTTTAAAGAATATTTAACAAGCACATTTTGTGATTCTGCTTACAGTGAAGTGGAACAGCATCTAAATTGACAGAGTAAATGGCAGCTCCTTCTTAGAACATGGGTTGGGTGCATGTGCAAAAATAGTTTGTGGGTTCCTGCTTTGTGACGAAGAGGCCGATACAGCAGCACTCAGAAAGTCCTTGCTTCAGTGTCACTTGGGCAGATGGCTATCACAGAAAAGAGACGAGCATCAGCACAGCTCCCTCTTGCATCTATCCTGCAACTTAATACAAGGTCAAATCTCTATATTCGCCCCCTCCCTTTAAAAGATAACAACTCCCTTCATTTTCTTGCATGGGAGACATTTTACCCACCCTCAAAGAAAAAGCAGCACTCCTGAAAATGAATCTTTTATTTTTTTGTTTCCCCCTCTGGCGGGTTTATGTGTTCAAAAGCACTGAATGCATCATGCAACGGTCTCGATGTTTTAATTGTTGGTTTTTATAAAGATACAAACACAAAAAATAAATTATGTGAAAATTAGATGCGCGTGTCTGCTTTATTTTGTTTCTTCAAGTTCAAATTCCCAATTGCTCATTTTATGTTTGTTCCATGAAGAAAATGACTGGAGTTTATCTGGCAGTGAGAGGTGCCTTTGTTTTTGGAAGGGAAGGGTGGACTGGAACACGCAACACATTGCAATGGGTCTTCCCCCAGTAAAGGATGTCATTAGAGAAGGAATTGTTTCAATCCAGCAGCACAGATGTGGCATCAATAGCCAAATCAAATGTTACTGCACAAAAAAAACTGCACGCCCACTGGATTAAGTGCAGATATTACAAAGGCCAGTTCATGTCACAATAACAATTTGCATTCGTGTTGAGCCTTTAGAAGAGCGTCAAACAACATTCAACACTGAGCCACACGGAGACAAAGATGTGGCCATTGGGGTAGGTTTTATGCAGTGTCTTGAAAGAGATGGTGAGATTTGGAGATAGAAAGGTGGTGGCTTGGTGGGAGCGCGTTGGGGAGGTGATTTCAAGAACTTAGGCTTGGCCACAGATGGTTTAAAAACACAACACATGCAAGTTCCCAGAATTGCAGACACTAAGAGATCTGGGTGTTGTGGGCCAGGAGAGGTTACGGGCAAAGCAAGACCCACGCAGGGAGTTGAACTTATTGTCCATTGTGAGCCAAAGCCTAATAACTTTAAGGACAACTATTAGGTCACCATTCAGCCTCCTTTTCTGAAAAAAAGTGATCTAGTCTCTCTTAATTTTAAAAATAAACTTTATTCTTAAAAAATATATGCAAGAAATACAAAACAGTGCATGCCTTTCTTTACAACCATAGTGTTGCCCAGTCTATACATTCATTGTGTTTTCAGGTCTATACGTTTGTAGTGTTAACACATTCTATGTATGTGGCACCATTGCCACTCATGTGGCCTCTTTGGATGACTCGTACCTCAGGTGTTTGAGAGGCTTTTACACAGGGATTAGCCCCTCAATATCCATGGCGGCAGCATCTTAGACGGCAGTCCTTCCCCGCAAAGCCTTTGCTTGGTTGCATCAAACTTCAGTGCATCCCTCAGCACATACTCCTGCAATCTGGAATGTGCCAGTCAGCAGAATTCCCTTACAGACATCTCGCTGTACTGAAAGACCAAGAAGGTTCAGGCAGGCCAAACTGCACCTTTCACCGAGTTGATGATCTTCCAGTAGCACTTGATATTTCCCTCAGTATGTGTCACTGGGGACAGCCCATAGATCAGAGAGTCCTCTGTTACACAGCTATTCGGGACAAACCTCGACAACGACTCTTGCATCCTTTTCCAGACCTTCTTTGCAAATGCACAGCCCACAAAGAGGTGGACTATTGTCTCATCTCAAAGCCGTCTCAAGGGCAGAGTGCTTACAGGGGCAACACCGACTGTGTAGAAAGGATCTGAAGGGGTGGGCCCCTTTCACTGCCAAGTGAGGTCTTGGTGCTTTGTTGGTGAGTTCTGATGATGAGGCGTTCTGCCAATTGGTTTTGACGGTCTGCTCAGGGAACCATCCTACAAGCTCCATCGTATCATTCTCCTGCAAGGCCTGCAGGATGTTCCATACTGACCACTGCAGTCTGTCCATTCTTTCCTGATGGGTACACCCTCACAATTCTGCCCTTATCCTTGTTAAGAATCTCTGCATCCTCCAGTGCCTCTCTGAATGTGGTGGAATGTGAATGTGTTGGTTCAACACAGGTTTTGTATACCTTCCTTACTTTTCAATTCTAGTCCTCCAAAAATACACTCGAGTACTTTGTTTGCTTTTTTTTAATGGTCTTGCTGACATGTGGGACAAATTTAAATGGTTGGTGTACTTGTCTCAGAGAATAATACATTTATAATGACAGAAGGGTATTGCCGTGTGGCTAGCAATGCATTTCATGCTGCTAGTCCACAGGTGCTCACCCTTTAAGATTCTGTGCCTGCACTAGTGTAGCATCTATCAACAGGAGCAGCATTATAGCCGAGGACATTAGAATATCAAGAGCAATAACAGGCCATCCTGCCCCTTGCTTCCACTTTCAGCCTGATAGTTAACCAACAGAGCTGCCCCAATTGGCAGAGACTTTGAACAGAAACCTTGCACCTATTTTCAGAAGAGCAACCACTAAAAGCATTCCAATAAAAGTGGAAAACACAGCAGCAAATGGCAGGGAGGAAATTATAACAACCACAAGCACTGGAAGAAAGCTATATGGCAAGCTAATGGAACTAAAGGCTGCTAAGTCCACAGGACCAGATGACCGGTACCCTAGGATCTTAAAGTAAGTGGCTGCAGAGGTGGTGGATGCATTGGGTACGACCTTCCAAACTTCCCCAATTCTGCAAGGCATTAGAAAACTGCATATGTGACGATGATGGAGTATAATGTGGGGAAGTGTGGTTACTCACTTTGGAAGGGAGAAAAACAGAAAACTATTCAAAAGAAGAGACATTTCTGCAATTGAGTGGGATCAGAGGGTCACTTTAGCTTGCAGGTACAGGAAATAACTAGGAAGGTAAATGGAATATTGGCCTTTATTTAACAGAGAATGGTGTATAGAGGTAGTAAAGTATTACTACAACTGCACCTGGTGTTTTGGTCTCCTTATTTAAGGAGGGACATACTTGCCCTGGAAACAGTTCAGAGAAGTTTCATTAAGTTGGTTCAGGGAATGAAGGGGTTGTAATTGAGGAACGGTTGACCAGGCTGGGCCTATGCTCATTCGAAGTTAGAAGAATTATTGGAATGATTGAAGGTGCTTGAATGTTAGCTGCTCAGAGGGATGTTTCTCCTGGTAGGAAGATCTAGAAGTAGTTTCAGAAAAAGGGATCGTCCATTTAAGATAGAAGAATTTCACCTCTCAGAGGGTTATGAATCCTTGGATTTCTTTATGGCTGGCGAGAGATGGAGGCTAAATCTTTGAATATGTTATAAGCCGAGATAGATTTCTGGTCTATTTCCAGAGTCAAGGGTTATGGGGATCAGGCAGAATGTGGAGCTGAGGTTGGGGGGAGATCAGCCATGATCATATTGTATAATTGAGGAGTCGCGTGGCCAACTCTTACTCCAGTGTCTTAGAACGTAAAACATAGAAGAGTGCAGCACAAGAACAGGCCCTAGGCCCACGATGTTGTGCTGAACTAATTCAATCATAATTAAGTGCCTAACTAAACTAATCCCTTCTGCCTACACAATGTCCAATCTCTGCACATTCATGTGCCTATTTACAAGCCTCGTAAATGCCTCCATCGTACTTGCCTCCACTATAACTCCTGGCAGTACATTCCAGGCTCCCATCACTCTCTGCGTAAAAAATGACCCAAGACCTAAGTCCACTTATCTGCCTTTTCCACAAACACTTTAGTACGCTGAGTTTACAATTGCCCCAGTATTAATTGCCACTTGCAGGAGTGAGTTCTGAATTCCTGCCACTTTCTGTGTGTAGGAGTGTTCTCACAACTTCACTCACAAAAACCTTGGCTCTAATTCTTTAGCTTCTTCACCAGTCCCATACTCTCAATATTTTGAAAACAGCAAGTGAGAAACCTAAATTCCAGGGAAAACAACCTCATTTTCTGATACTCTCTGCTTGCAGTTTAACTATTGGGGTCCAGTAAAGTGATACTGCCTCCATGGTCAATATAACCTTCCTAAGGTCAATTGCCCAGAACTGCTCAATGTGCTTCAATAGGAAGAATCCCCGTTCTGTAGTTCAGCTTCTAGTCTAACAATCCTTGTTTCGTTTTGCCTTCAGTATTCTTAAACAGTTCATTTTCATGTCGTTCAAATGTGCTCTGTCTTTCTGTCATATTCTATCTGCCTGATCCCACCCACAGCTCCTTCTGTCTGTCTCTCCTGCACTCTTTGAGCCTTCCACTAGTTCCTGCTCACTGTCTCTGGTATGTTGATGTCCTCACTAATAGTTCTTCCTTTGGAATTATGTTGGAACTTTGGAACTAGTATCTATGGAACAAAGTAGACTGGGGTATTTCTATCATGAGAGGCCTAGACAAGCCAATCAGGAAAGACTTATTTCCCTCAGCAGAGAAGCCTGTAACCAGGGGGCATAGATTTAAGTCAGTTGGCAGAAGGATTGGACAGAAGATGAGAAAGTTATTTTCTCCCGAAGAGTGGTGGGGTCTGGAACTCACTGTCTGTAAGAGAGTTGAAGCCAAAATCCTTGGAGTGTTTAAAAGTGCCTGGGTGATCACTCGACATGATTTAAGGGCAGGAAGTGGGAGTAACCTAAATAGCTCAACTTGGATGGCATAGGGATGATGAGTTGAATGGCCTCTTTCCATGCATTTTTATGACACAATTATAATTCCTTGACTCTGCACTCTGAAAATTCATTCAGTTATCTTCATGTATTCTCTCAGCCTGTCCCCTCTGACAATCCAGAGACACAAGGGATTCTGCAGATGCTGGCATCTGGAGCAACACACACAAAACGCTGGAGGAACTCAGCAGGTCAGGCAGCATCTACGGAGGGAAATGAACAGTCAACGTTTTGGGTTGAGTCCTGACGAGGGGTCTCAACCCGAAACGTCGACTGTTTATTTCCCTCCATAGATGCTGCCTGAACTGTTGAGTTCCTCCAGCATTTTGTGTGTGTTGCTCCTTCTAACAGTCCTTTCTGTCTGCCTTCTCCAAAATCTCTTTCTAATCTCTCGCTCTCTCTCAGGGGCCCCTCTCTCATCCTCTGCCTGCCCCCTCTCACCCTCCTTTCCAACTGTCCTCAGTTCTATTCCTCTTGTACCCTGTCCCCTCCCATTAGTCCATTCTTCCTCTCCTGCTCAGCACAACATCTCCCTTCCTTTGTCTAACTCTGGCCTCTCACTGCCCTCTGACAATTGGCTCCTGCATGTCATTCCATTTTGGAATCCCTTCTGTTTTGTACGTACACCACCTCAACTGCTCTCCATTCCCTCGCCTCAGGAGTAGGGTAATGGGGGAGAAACAACTCCCAGGAAGTGATCCCCGTCAGACGGGGTTTAACGTTACATTTTAAACGCACCTCCCCAACAGCTTCGGGACATGTGCAGGACTCTGCTCTGGAACAGAGAGCAGGAGGCGTCGGAGAAGAGACTTTGTGAGTGAGCCGTTGGGTGGAGAGGGGGAAACGAGGGCAGCAGGATCTTCCAATGGACCAGGTGAGGCAACCAGTTCTCTTGCACCTCTTGCTGCTGTACCAACTGATGGGGCTGCCCGCTGGCCAGGACCTCTCATTGGAGAATGGCAACCTCCACTCCCACCACATTGGCCGCAGGAGCGTGCTGGACATTGCCTTTGTGCTGTGGTGCTACAGGAACCACTATCAGTTCTCCATCTACAACGTCAACGGCTACGGCTGTTACTGCGGCAAAGGAGGGGACGGCGTGCCCCTGGATGACTTTGACACCTGCTGCTTCAACCACGACTGCTGCTACGAGGCCGCGCTTCTCACCTCCTGCGGCAAGGGCACCAACATCTACCTGAAGCCCAACTACGCCGTGTGCGAGGTGGGCAGGGCCGAGTGCCCAGAGGGCTTGGAGCCCTGCTCCAGCGACCTCTGCCTCTGTGACAAGCACTTCGCTGAATGCCTGGCCATCTCCACCTACCAGGACCAGCACGCCAGCTACCAGCAGAAGTTCTGCACGGAGCCCAAGCGCAAGTGCCCCACCGAGCAGAAGATTGACATGGAGGCAGACACCAAGAGATAGGATGGGGGGGGGGACCTCAGTCACTGCCCCACCCTACTGGAAGTCACCTAACATTCATGTTAAACCTGCAAACTTTATCAACGGCTGTGTTTGCCTCAATTTACCATTAGCGGAGTAGACACTGTCATGGACGAAGGGGGTGGTGGGTTTTTGGGGTGAGAACATACACCCACATTTTGTCCATCCTCCATTCTGTCCCTAGCTAGGTGCCCCCACATTTTTTGAGACACCCTTTGTCCACTGGAGAAGTAATGGGACATTAAACCAAGGCCCCATCTATCCTCTGAGGGAACAGTGTTCCAGATTCTCACCGTTCTTTCCCTCATAAATGGCCTAAGTTAGAAAGGAAGATGCTAGACTGGAAGAATTGCCACCCTCACCCTCCTTTGCTCCCCATCTACCCATTGCTGTCTCTCACCTGCCTTGTGCCCACCCTCTCTCCTGTCCACCTATCACTGCTCTGATCAGCAACCTCCCCCCCACCCCCATTTATTGGGCATTGGGCATTGGGCATCCTACTCTCCTGTCTTCAGTTCTGAAGGAAGATCCTGACCCGAAACGTTGACTGTCTGCTTCTAACCACAGATGCTGCCTGGTCTGCTGAGTTCTTCCAGCTCTTTGTTTACTTTTTGACCTAGATTCCAGCATCTACAGTCTTTTGTTTGTCCTGTAAGAAGTTAAGGTTTAATGAAGTGGGGGAGCGAGTTTGATGGGGTTTATAGAGGGAAGGAATTATCAACCTATCCTTCTGCACAATGGCAGCGTTAGTTAGGACTTGTGGATCTCAGAACAAAGTCAGAACTGGTCACCTTTAGTTGCGCTGCACAGATACAGGGGCCCCCTTTCCTAAAGGCAGCCTGGTAATATTGGTGTTGTCGCTGTTGCTAGGACGAACTTAGCAACACATAACAAGCTAGCAACACTGCCATGGAGAGCAGCATAGCAACGGCAGGAGGAGTGAAGGCAGCATAGCAACCCAGGAAAGGAGCACAGCAACACAAGGAAGCCGAGAGCCAGCCTTGCCAGTCGGGAATTATGCAGAGAACAGGGTGTAGTGGGAGGGGAGAAGGAAGTTCACTGCTACCAGAAGCCAGCTCATTAACAGGGTGTGAGAAGTGGAGGCAATGATACAACTTTAACCCATTCACTGCCTCTGTGGAGGATGACAGGGTGCAGAATGGGCACAACTCAAGTTGAACATATTTGTCTTTGAAGAATTAATTTGCAATCAATTTTCATAGGTTCTTTCCCCTTGGGAGTGGGCACCGATAACAACATTTACTGCTCCCCTAGCTTCTCCTCATACCCCCTGTGTCCCCTCCAGTGAAGGAATTGGGTGTAAATTGCTCAGACCATCCTGAGGTATTCACATGCTGGTGAATCTGTCCACTCGCTGGTTCGATGTTGATGCAAAGACATTCACTGCAGCTTGGGCTGAAACCTTTCTATTAAAAGTACTGCAAAGTACTCTCGCACAAAGCCATCAAAGTGTTTATTACAGACTGCACACTGCACCATCCAGTTTGGATGCTGTGACCATCATTTGATCAAAGGCTCTGTGTGTGTGTGTGTGTGTGTGTGTGTGTGTGTGTGTGTGTGTGTGTGTGTGTGTGTGTGTGTGTGTGTGTGTGTGTGTGTGTGTGTGTGTGTACAAGCCTCAGATTTGCAGGGCAAACCTGCTAACTGAGAATAAAATATGGTTTGAAAATGCAGCTGTAAAAATCCGTCTCACTCGTTGCAACAGTCAGCGACTGGGGAGGAGTGCCGATGGGGGGGGTACCAGCAGTTGGATGGTGGAAAGGGGTACTGTCTTTTCCTGTTGATTGCCCCTTCTGTCCTTTCTCCTCTCACTGCCTCCCTCTCTGGTTATTCTCCCACATACTTCAATGCTCACTCTCCTCTCTCCCTCCCACCCACACTGTCAGCCATCACTCTAATGTACTGGGGAATGAACTACAAAGAGCCACCTGATGTTTAAGGTGATCAGGAAACTTGGCTTCTCGAGACAAGGGTACAGCAATGAAGAGATAATGTTCCATTATAGGACTTTTCAGAATTGAATTCGGTTTAAAAATACTAGACCTGTGTGGCACAGTGGTAGGTCTGCTGCCTCACAGTGCCTGAGTTCAATCCTGAGCTCCGGTGCTGTCGGTGTGGAGTTTGCACATTCTCCCTGTGGGTTTCCTCGGGGTGCTCCGGTTTCTTCCCACATAAGATAAGATATCTTTATTAGTCACATGTACATCGAAACACAGGGCGAAATGCATCTTTTGTGTAGAATGTTCTGGGGGCAGCCTGCAAGTGTTGCCACGCTTCCGGCACCAACATAGCACGCCCAAAACTTCCTAACCCCATACGTCTTTGTAACATGGGAGGAAACCGGAGCACTCGGAGGAAACCCACGCAGACATGGGGAGAACGTACAAACTCCTTACAGACAGTGGCCAGATTTGAACCCGGGTTGCTGGCACTGTAAAGATCCCCACCATCCCAAAAACAGGTCGGTCGGTTAGTCAGGCACTGTAAGGTGAGTGGTAGAACCTGAAGCTGATGGGAATTTGGGGACAATAAAATGGGCCAGAGCAGGGTGGGTTTAATGATGGGTGCTTGATGGTCAGCAACGACCCAGTTGATGAAGGGCCTGTTTCTGTGCTGTATGTCATTATGACTCCGTGAGAATTTAAAAGGTTGGTACTGGTACAAGCTGTCACTGTAATTAGCTGACAGCTGGTTGTCAAATGCTCTTAATCTGTCATCCTCATCCAGTCTGGTGCCCCTGGCTGCACTCCCACTGCCCTCAGGACTGGTGAGCCCTCAGGCATAGTAAATCAGGGATGGGCAGTAAACACCAGTCTTTCCAGCAAGCCCACAACGCCAGCAATGAATTACAATATTTCACTCTTACACAAAGTGAGATCAGAAGCATCATTGTGCACGGAACAGCTTCAGTCCCTGTGAACCCAGCATCAGTGCTCCAGTAAATTACTGTGAAATTCAATCATTTTTACATTGTTCTCCTTAAGCTGCAAACCCTCCATCCTCCCTCCTCCTCCACTGGTGAAGATCAAGACTCATCCTACGCTAAAAGGTGGTCTGCAGATCCAAGTTGCTGCTGCTTTTGTTTGTGGGAGCTTATCTTACCCAGCACTCTGTGCTTGAGACTGCAGTAATGGGTGCACTTCAGAAGCACGTCACTGGCTGTGAGGGATGCCATGAGGATGTGAGAAGTGCCACATAAATGCAATCTCTCCATTTTACGTAGAGCATAGTGAACACATTAATTTCTGATCTCTCTTTCTCTATCTCTCGCTTCTCTATCTTGCACTCTCTCAATCCCTATCTCTTTCTCTCTCTCTTCCCCCTCTCTCTCTGCCTCTCCTTCTCTCTTCATCTCTTCTCCTCCATCTCTCTCCCTTTCTTTCTCCTTTCTCTCTCTCTTCCCCCCCCCCCCCCCCACCGCTCTCTCTAGATTTGTCCTCGGTTCTCTTATCGAAAATTATATATTAAGCATATGAGTAGTCGGTTACTGTGACGCACAGCGATGCTCTCCCTGCCTTTAATCTTTGCTGCTCCACTTACACAGCATTGTTCCTCCTGAATTTCCGAGTACCTACGGCACAGACTGGGTCCCTATGGATGGACCACTCACTTCCACTTTGGTGCCAGTTCATGGTTACCTGCACTTACTGCACCACTGAATCTGAACCAAACCATTAACCATAGTTAACAGCAGGGAACTGGGAATTCAACACATTGATGCAATCATGAAGAAGGCGTGCCAGTGGCTCTACTTTGTTAGGAGTTTGAGGAGATTTGGTATGTCACTCGACTCTTACGAATTTCTATAGATGTACGGTGGAGACCATTCTGACTGGTTGCATCACCGCCTGGTATGGAGGCTCCAATGCACAGGATCGCAAGAGGCTGCAAAGGGTTGTAGATTCAGCCAGCTCCATCAGGGGCACAACACTCCCCACCATTGAGGACATTTTCAAGAGGCGGTGTCTCAAGAAGGCAGCATCCTTCACTAAGGACCCTCACCATCCAGGACATGCCCTCTTCTCGTTACTGCCATCAGGGAGGAGGTACAGGAGCCTGAAGACCCACACTCAACGACTCAGGAACAGCTTCTTCCCGTCTGCCATCAGATTTCTGAACTATCCATGAACCCATGAACACTACCTCGTTATTCCTTTTTGTTTGTGCAATTTATTTATTTTTGTAATTTATAGATTTTTATGTCTTTGTGCTATACTGCTGCCACAAAACAACAGATTTCACATAAGTCAGTGATAATAAACCTGATTCTGATTCTGATTCTGAACTCAGGAGGGACCTCTCCCCAGAGAGTGGAAAGTGGGAAAGGCTGGCAAACACAGGCGGCAGGTGAGGAGTTTGATACTTATAATGGAAGCTAGGTAAGCACATCAGAGGGATAAGTTAGGTTGTGCTGGGTGGATGGGAGAAAACAGGGAACGCTCAGGCTGGAAGGTGAACATGAATGATGCCAGAACTTCTGCTCCACAACCTAATCAGCCGCATTACCTCACAACATGACAGCAAGGCAGCAGGAATGGGCCTCACAAAAAGGTGGTAGGGTCGAGGCATGAGTACACTTCAAGGACAGCGCAAACAGCCTGGCTCAGGTTGGACTTTCTATTGCTCGTTTGCCTGGGATGAGCTCCAACCTCCCCATCACTGGCCCTCCAGCCCAACCCGACTACATCCTGCACTCCCCCTACTGATTGGACAACAAGCCCGCCCTTGGGCGCCCAACTGGAAGATTACTGACCGGCAGCCTTTACCTGCTGCCAACTTTTTTTATATAACTGTAATCAAAAAAGTTTTCAAAAATATTAAAGAAACCCTTGCTTTTCAATAAACATAAGAATTAGGAGCCAGCCCTTTCCAGCTGTTCCATCATTCACCAAGTCATGACTGATTTTCTACCTTATCCAACAATCGATTCCATAATATCCAGAAATCTATAGATCTCTGGAATGAACTCAATGACAAAACCTTGACAGACCTCCAGTGTAGAGAATTCCAAAGGTTCACCTCTCTCTGGGTGAAGAATTTTCTCTTCATATCTGTCGTAAATGGCTTAATCTTATCCTGAGACTGTGACCCCTGGTTCCAGTCTTCTCAGTCAGGGGAAACACCCTCCCTGTACACACCCTGATGAGGTCTGTAAGAACTTTCTGAGTTTCAATGAAATCATTTATTTTTCTATCCTAGATTTGCAGCACGCTGAAAATTAATCATTAGCTCCTGCAGTCACTGCGAGAACAGGTATCCTTGTGCACAATTTCAGAGATGAGATTCCAGGACCTTGTTATCAGGGCTGACAAAGGCCAGGACCTCTATCCTTAGACAAGGAGTACTGTGAGTGTGTGCCTCAGTCAGCAGCAGCCTTGCCTCTGAGTCAGAAGGTCTTGAGCTTGAGCACCTCTCTAGTGACTTGAGCACAACAATATCTAGTCGACGTTCCAAGGCAGAGCTGCAATGTCAGAGGTGGCATATTATGGATGAACCCTTATAGTAAGGCCAAGTTTGCTTTCAGTGGATGGAAAAGAAGCAGGGTGCTATTTCAATGAAGAGCAGAGAGGTTATCTTGGATGTCCTGGTTGACATTTACTCCTTAACATTATTGAAATTGCTCATGCAAGCTTGCAATTCACGAATATTTGCACCATTAAGAACTTATTTTAAAAGAACTTAATTTGTTGTAAAGCTCTCTCGAATGCCTTGTGTGTGTGAGAGAGATGCAAGCTCTCCTCTTCTTTCAGAATGATCAATGAATTCCACCCCTCCACAACTGGTGATAGAACATAGAACAGTACAGCACAGTACAGGCCCTTCAGCCCACAATGTTGTGCTGACCTATATAAACCTTATCCACATTCTATCTATCCCCCTCTCGACTTCACCTCCCATAACCCTCTCTTTTTCTTTTATCCATGTGCATCGATAGGGACAATGCAGCAGTTTTTCCTCTAACCCACAGTCCTATCTTTTCATAGAACGTGGTAAGTCTCAGTTTCAAAGAAAGAGAACGTCAGCCGAGAGTTCACATGAACGGGAAACCGAACAGAATTTATCATAAGGAATTGGGAGTGGTCCATCACGTCAAAAAGCTCATCAGCTGTTAGAGACAATCCCAAGGGCAACAGGGAACTGCTTTTACTGCTGGCAAAAGATGAAAAGACATTAAATCCTCGGAGCAGCAGTCCAAGCCCAACATTGTACAGGAGGAAATTATAGCAGGAAAACACAGATGTTGGGGCCCAACGTCAATGCAGGACATGTACGTATTTGTGTCCAGTGGTGCAGCTGGTAGAGCCGCTGCCTCATGGCTCCAGTAATCCAGGTTCAACTCTGACCTCAGGCGCTATCTGCGTGGAGTTTGCACATTCTCCCTGTGACCTCATGGGTTTTCTCCAGGTGTTCCAATTTCCTCCCACATCCCAAAGACTTGTGGGTTGGTAGGTTAACTGGCCGCTGTAAATTCCCCCTAGTTTATAGATGAGTGGTAGAATCTAGAGGGCAGTTGATGGGAATTTTGGGCGAATAAAATGGGTTAGGGTAGGGCTAGTGTAAAAATAGGTATTTGATGATCGGCACAGACTCGGTGGGCCGAATGGCCTGTGTCTCTCTTTGACCTTGTGAATGAACGTGTGAGGCAGTGGGTGTGTGTGTGACAGAGACCGTGGCTGAGATGCAGAGCAGTTAGAGAGTATGTGTACACGAATGTCAAACAGAATTTGGGTGGCCCAGTGGCACAGCTGGTAGATTCACTGCCCCACAGTACACAGTCCCTCAATCCTGATGGTGGCTGCTGTCTGTGTGGAGATTGCACGCTCTCCCCATGGCTACGAGGGTTCCCTCCGGGTGCTCCAGTTTCCTTCCACATCCCAACGATATCCAGATTGGTGGGTTGATTGACCACTGTAAACTGCCCCTTATGTAGATGGGGGAGAAGACCTGGGGGGAGCTGATGGTAATGTGGAATTTGTAGGAACGAGTGGTTGATGGCTGGCATGGACTGGGTGGGCCGAAGGGCCCACTTGCACATAAGAATATCCATAATATCCGATTTCCACACACTCCCAGACACAAGTTTCATCCGTCTTTGCAGCATTTTTACAAAGCACACTACCCCCCTCTCCTGGTGGAACTCTGCTGCTGCAGATTACACCTGTTGCACACAACAATGTTCTTTAAATTTCATCTCTGAGCTTATACACTACAGCTTCAAATGTCAGTCAAGGATTCCATGCTCATCAGACTTAATTGGATTTGCTTCCAGAAATCTGTGCAGGTAGTGAAATCTGCACTGGATTCAACTCGGAGATATTTCCGAACTGAATGGAAACCAAGGAACTGATTGTGGACTTCAGGAAGGGGAAGTTAAGAGAACACACACCAGTCCTCATTGACGGGTCAGTGGTGGAAAGGATGAGCAGTTTCAAGTTCCTGGGCATCAACATCTCAGAGGATCCTGGGCCCAACATAGTGATGCAATCACGAAGAAGGCACGCCAGCGGCTCTACTTCATTAGGAGTTTGAGGAGATTCGGTATGTCACCAAAGATTCTTACAAATTTCTATGGATGCACGGTGGAGAGCATTCTGGCTGGTCACATCACAGCCTGGTACGGAGCCTCCAATGCACAGGATCGCAAGAGGCTGCAGGGGGTTGTAAACTCAGCCAGCTCCATCACGGACACAACCCTCCCCACCATTGAGGACATCTTCAAAAGGTGGTGCCTCAAGAAGGGGGCATCCATCACTAAGGACCCTCACCACCCGGACATGCCCTCTTCTCATTACTACCATCAGGGAGGAGGAACAGGAGCCTGAAGACCCACACTCTACACTTCAGAAACAGCTTCTTCCCCTCTGCCATCAGATTTCTGAACGGTCCATGAACCCACAAACACTACCTCATTATTTTTTGCACTATTTATATATTTTGTAATTTATAGTAATTTTATGTCTTTGCACTGTACTGCTGCTGCAAAACAACAGACCTCACATCACATAAGTCAGTGATAATAAACCTGATTCTGATTTACCAGCCAGACTTGGTTCAGTAGTAGCAGAGATCTGTGATCTATTTTGCATCTTGTCACCAATTTCAAATAAATACCTCTTGGCTGCACAAACTTTTTCTATAGATTCTTCCTCCCACTTAGGTGGGTTCATCTTGTTAGAGGTATGAGGTGAGATCAAGAACACAAACACAGTTTGTTTGAAACTGCCTTCTTTCTGATGAGCACAACACTGATATTTTCAACTCTAGAAGGCAAATGTAGTCAAGCGCATTCTTCATCAAGAACTCTGCATGCACATGCCTGCAGTAGCGTGCAGAGTTGTTTTGTACTTCAGCGAGAAATTGGTCAAGTAATGCTTCATGCTGAGCTTTGGAACGGCTGCAACACTTGTTCCTTGAGCGTTCTCTAAACTATTCTGACTGGCCTCTCGGCTGCCAGATGAGAAGGTACAAGTCCATGTTTGATGTCTTTCCATTTCATGAAGTTTGTGAACAGACTAGATTAAAACTGGAGGCCAGAAATGGGACAAACGCAACTCAGCTATGATACTTCGTAATACTTTCAGAAGTGGTGCCTGAATCAATGAGCTTCACTTCAATCCACTTTGAGTAACTGTCAGCAGTAGCAGGAAAGTCTCTGAAATGGTCTAGCAGGCCATGATCTAACTGCAAAGGAGTTTTTGGTGACCTACTCCTATACTTTAGTAATTTGCTTACTAATGATTCAAGGTTCATGTACAAACCTAATCAGTCAGCAAAGCTTCTATTATATTGTATTCAATAGTGACTACTCTCATGCTTCAGGATGAAGTTTGGCCAAAATCCTTCCTCTCATTGTTGTAGATTTTAGCGCTCTGATCCCACTTGTCATTACAACAACCTGGAGCACCTTTGGTTCCTCATCTGTACACTGTTCAAACTCTGTTCATCCTTTCAAAGTCTGTTCAAAGATCTTTGCCTACTCTGACTCTTTCTAGGTCTCAGCTGTGAAATCAGACATGGTCACCAGAAAGCCCTCAAGTATATAACGTGTCAATCACATTTTCACTTCCAACATCAGAGTCCTCATGCAGTCGGCAAGACAGAGAATTCACAGTGATGTTCTGCTTGGGATTCCTGGACTCATTTGTAGAGTCATATCCCTTCTAATGATTTATAACCTGCTAATAGGGTTACTTGTTTTCCAAAAGATAATCCCCCTTCACCATCCAACTACTACTGGGATACTCCTGATTCAATGGTGACTAGAGGCAGAGCAAGAGGCTAGCCACACCAGCACCTAACTGCCACCACCGCAGCACAGAAAAGTTCAGAATGTGCTGATACTCCGACTGCAGCTAGCCGAAGGTTCTCTGCAGAACCACCAGCTAAATGTCATCATGATCTGGCCCACTATCTCTGATCCAATGATTGTCACCGCATCAGAATTGGATGGTGCTGTGCACTATCTCTTATAAACCTCGATGTGTTTCTGCAAAGCTGCTCTGAGGCTTTAATAGAAATGTTGCAGTTGAGTTGCAGCAGCAAGCCAAGAAATCTCACCAATCTGTTAACACCTTCATTACCAGGACGTTCTTTGCAATTTACCCCAATTGAAGGCTTCACGGGGGGGTGGGGGGGGGGGGGGGTAGGCAGTTGGCAGTGGTTAGTGGGAGAAGTTAATGGGGGAAGCTTAAATAGCATCTTCTCTTCTTTGGTAGTGTCTTGGGATCGAGGATGAATTGATTGCACTCCGGTTCTATGGGTTCTGAGGTGGTTGATGAGGTCAATGAGGGGCCCACAGATGCTGCCATGGGTGGGGCAGGAGATGCTTGAAGTGACGGGCAGGTGGGTAGTTTGGGAGGTGGTGCACTCCTTCCGCCATTTACACTTGGGGCTCAAGGTTCCCAATCCCAACCTGAAAGCTTCTTCTCCACTTTGAGGCGCTATGGGTCAGGGATTCCCATGGGTAGGTGGGGATGTTACACTTTATCCCAAAGACGGTTTGAGGTCATTCTTGAATAATTTCTTCCGTCCACTTGGTAATGTCTCACCATGACGGAGCTTAGAATATAAGCCTCTGCCTACTCCCGAGGAAAAAAAAACCTGGTACTCCAATGAAACAAATAATTCACAAAAGTAAGGAAGCACTAATATCTGCAAGGTGCATTCTTTTTTGGTATTGGTATTGGTTTATTATTGTCACTTGCACCGAGGTACAGTGAAAAAATTGTCTTGCATACCGATCGTACAGATCAATTCATTACACAGTGCAGTTACATTAAGTTAGTACAGAGTGCATTGAGATAGTACAGGTAAAAACAGTAACAGTACAGAGTAGAGTGTCACAGCTACAGAGAAAGTGCAGTGCAGGTAGACAATAAGGTGCAAGGTCACAACAAGGTAGATCGTGAGGCCATAGTCCATCTCATTGTATAAGAGAACCGTTCAATAGTCTTATCACAGTGGGATAGAAGCTGTCCTTAAGTCTCGTGGTACGTGCCCTCAGGGTCCTGTATCTTCTACCTGATGGAAGAGAAGAGAGAATGACCCGGGTGGGTGGGGTCTTTGATTACGCTGGCTGCTTCACCAAGGCAGCGAGAGGTAAAGACAGAGTCCAAGGAGGGGAGGCCGGTTTCCGTGACGTGCTGGGCAGACACATTCTGCCTGTTTTATACCCTGCCATCCCTACAGGGTCAGATGAGCTGCATCCGTATTCATTTCACAAGCACCATTTGCAATGAGGGGTGGTGACCAGATCCGCTGTCCTGTCTCCTATTGTCCACCTCTTTGTTGAGCTTCTCAATAGAGAGATGTTCACATTTGGGCTCCGTACCGAACTCCTGATGGGAGCTGGGGTGCCAGTCCTGATAGGCGACCCAGCCAAGGCCTTGGAGAACTTCTACCAGCAGAGGCATAGGAGCCGAGTGCTGGGACTCTCAGTCCCACTCACATGTAGAGTAGCTGCTCTTTCAGAAGACGTTGGTGCCCACAGGAGATGGGATGAGCAGCACGGCCTAAAGGTTGAGGCAGCAAGGGGCACAACCTCACCCCTGCCACAGCAGCAGCCAAACTCAGTGGGTGGAAGGTGGGGACCCCGTCACAGCTTCCGTGATACAATGATGGTCTGGAACTTGGAGCAGCAGCTGGGGCAGCCAACCCCTGTCAGCGGGCCCCAGTCATTGGGCATCTGATAGAGCAGAGAAAGGAGCTGATCTGTTGGGTGACCTCAGCTTGGACACAGCCCATGTGGCATCAGTCTGGGGGCCGGGGGGCCTGTCTGGGTTCAGTCTTTGTGTCAGGGTCAAGAGTCTGTCTAATCCAATCTGGGCAAGGTGGGGGGGGAAGTCAGACAGTGGGTGCAGGGGGTGTCTAGGAGTTGTGGAAGTCAGTATACATGTGTGAAGGGTCAGTCAGGATGAGGGGTCAATCTTGGGGTGAAGGGTCATTTGGGCGTGAAGGGACATCTTGCCATGAAGAGCCAAACCTGAGGACAATGCTTCAATCAGTCAAGGAGAGCTAAATCCAATGACGTGGCCCACATTAAAAAACATGACAGGTATAAACAGGGAGGAGGTCCTTCTAATAGAGTGATAGGTTTGAAATTTAAAAGCAGGACCTCAAGGGGAATAACCTCTGGGTTACAGGTTGTCCCTGGTTATGACCAGATTCTGTTTTTGCAGATGATTTTGTTCACAAGTCGGAAAATACACAAAATCACTCAATACAGTAACCGTGCCTCCACAGTGTAATGATTGGTGGTGATGATGGCCAATTAGCATGAACATTTATTTATTGTCTTTCCCTGACTAGTCACCTTGATACAGAATCAGGATGTCCCGTGCTCAAATGACTGGTTTTGATGAGCTTGACATATCTGTGGATGTTGCCTAGTTTAACAGAGGATCATTGCACACATCAATAGAAGCGATTGCTTGTCAATTTCCAAAGCATCTCTCGCAAGGGGTCTCCCACAGTGAAATTGGCAGCCAGTGCTCTTAAGAGACAATGGTGTCTGATTACTACAGGGAGGTTTCATGTAAACAGGTTTTTAAGACTGTTTCTCATTTGAAATTAATAATATTAATGGGAGCTTATTTGTATGTAGGGGTGTCCATAAGTCTGGCATTCATAACTGGGGAAGGCCTGTATTGTCCAAGCCACAGGAAAATTGGTATGGAAGCAGATAGATCAGGAGAAGTAGCAGGTGATGCATTCTAACTGTAATCATATCCAGAAGACACTAAGAACTATAGAATGTGGGTGTGTCCTCTCTTGCAACTGACAGCAACTAATGTGCTCTTCTGTCATTTGTTTGACATCGTTATGTTACACAACCATGTGACAGTTACATAGTTAACACAAATTAACTACACTGCTTTCCTTCTTCAGAAAAAGCAGAAATTGGAGCTTTATTCAGTCTGATTTTCTCACACATTTCAACCTTAACTCTGGGTCTGTACCATTATGGCTGTTTCTGATCTGAAGCGTGTATGACATTCTGTTTCAACTCATTTTTCACTTGCTGGTTGACTCTTCAGTTAGGCTATGTCCACTTCTGAAATAATTCCATCCACATTTCCAGTCTGCCTCTTGCTGCAATATGAATCATGTCCATACATCTGGCCTTCCCATTCATGTCAAGTATCATTTCAGATCACAGACTTGCACTTTCTCACTGATGTGTCATTTCTCTGCATTATACCTGCTGTTGATCTTAACCCTCCCACTTATTCATTTTGCTTGAATCCCTCCTCCTTGCTTCTTCCATTCACCATCCCTCCACTCTCTCGTCCAAGCTAACCCATACCAATCTCAAGTAGGTTCAAAGTGTACGATGGATGAAGCTTACCCTGCTGGGGTAAGAATGTGGAGTCGTGTGACATTTAAACAGGAGGTTAGCCAACCAATGATTGGTTGTCAACCTGGAACAACCTTGGACAACCTGTTTCTTCAAGGCTTCCTTCAGAATGCTTACACACCCCTCAGCTGGACTGTTAGAGGCAGAGTGATGCCAAAGAATGAACAAGTCCTTGAGTCATTAATGATTGCATCTCATGAAAGTCAAACATATTTTTATATTCATTCAAGGGACGTGGGCTTCACAGACTGAGCCAGCATTTAACTGCCCGTCCCTAATTGCCCTTGAGGTGGTGGTGGTGAGCCTTCTTTACTGCTGCAGTCCTTGAGGTGTGGGTATGCCCACAATGCTGTCAGGGATGGAGTTCCCAAATTTTGGCCCAGTGAACATAGAACAACACAGCACAGTACAGGCCCTTCGGCCCACAATGTTATGCTGACATTTTATCCTGCTCCAAGATCTATCTAACCCTTCCCTCCCACATAGCCCCCTATTTTTCTATCATTCATGTGTCTATCGAAGAGTCTTTTAAATGTCCCTAATGTATCTGTCTCCACCACCTGTGCCGGCAGTGCGTTCCACGCACCCACCACTCTCTGTGTAAAAAACTTACCTCTGACATCCCCCTTATACCTTCCTGCAATCACCTTAAAATTATGTCCCCTCGTGTTAGCCATTTTCGCCCTGGGAAAAAGTCTCTGATTGTCCACTCAATCTATGCCTCTTATCATCTTGTACACCTCTATCAAGTCACCTCTCATTGTCCTCCGCTCCAAAGAGAAAAGCCCTAGCTCGCTCAACCTATCCTCATAAGACATGCTCTCCAATCCAGGCAGCAGCCTGGTAAATTTCCTCTGCACCCTCCCTAAAGCTTCCACATCCTTCCTACAATGAGGCGACCAGAACTGAACACAATACTCCAAGTGTGGTCCAACCAGAGTTCTATAGAGCTGCAACATTACATCGCTGCTCTTGAACTCAATATCCCGACAAATGAAGGCCAACACACCATACGCCTTCTTAACAACCCTATCAACCTGCGTGACAACCTTGAAGGATCTATGGACATCGACCCCAATATCCCTCTGTTCCTCTTTGGAGAGTAAGGAGGTGAGTTACTCAGGATTCCTAACCTCTGACTTGCTCTTGTTGCTACGTTGTGTATACGACTACTCCAGTTCACTTTCTGGTCATGATATGACATGAATGTGCCCATTGTCTGACATAGCTCCACAGGAGTACCGTTCTGCACAAAGTCCATTTCAGCTCTTCGATTGTACATTCTGCTGTTGTACAGGAACCCACATATCTGACTTCAATCCACTTGGAGTGTCTTTCAAAATTTCTGCTTTTCTGTCCACATGGACTCTCTGAGATAATCGCGTCAGCCACAAGGCTGTGGTAGTGATTTTAATGTTATGCCCTTCTGACAAACTCTACAGGTTCTTTTAAATTTTTATATACAGATATAATTTCAAAAAAATAAAAAATAAATTTCTTTAAAGCACCTTAAATACTAGAACTTAATTAAAAGCAAGTTAAAGAAAAACATACACATCACTGATCTGCATTCTCCTTTATGGTCAAAATCAATGACCATTTCAAGTGATTGGGACCACACTTAATTCACCATAAAGCTGAGGGGTGGATGATTAGTGCATCCAGCTCAGGATGTTGGTGCTCGCCGCTGCGTCCAGTGCCCAGATGCTCTGGTATCCACATTGCGAGTATTGAGCCAACTCACGAGAAGTACATTGCTGGTAGAACCACTAGCAAAGGATAAGTTCCCAGGAGTGAACATCACCAATAGCCTGTCCTGATCCAACCACGTAGACGTCATGGCCAAGAAAGCTCACTAGCACCTCTACTTCCTCAGGAGGCTAAAGAAATCTGGCATGTCCCCTTTGACACTCACTAATGTTTATCGATGCACCATAGAAAGCATCCTATCTGGATGCATCACGGCTTGGTATGGCAACTGCTCTGCCCAGGACCGCAAGAAATTGAAGAGAGTTGTGGACGCAGCTCAGCACATTATGGAAACCAGCCTCCCCTCCATGGACTCTGTCTATACTTCTTGCTGCCTTGGTAAAGCAGCCAGCATAATCAAAAACCCCACCCACCCTGGACATTCTCTCTTCTCCCCTCTCCCATCGAGCAGAAAATACAAAAGCCCGAAAGCACGTACCACCAGGCTGAAGGACAGCTTCTAACCTGCTGTTATAAGACTATTGAATGGTGCCCTAGTATGGTAAAATGGACTCTTGACCTCAGAGTCTACTTCATTATGACCTTGCACCTTATTGTCTACCTGCACTGCACTTTCTCTGTAGCTGTGACACTTTACTCTGCATTCTGTATGGTTTTAACTCGTACTAGCTCAATGCATTGTGAAATGAATTGATCTGTATGAAGGGTGTGCAAGACAAGTTTTTCACAGTACCTCAGTACAAGTGACAATAATAAACCAATTCCAATTCCATTTTAAGAAGCGTCTAGATGGGCACTTGAATTGTGTAGGCATGGGAAGTCAGGGCCAAGTACTGCAAGATGGGATTGATACAGATGTGTGCCCACTGGTTGGCATGGAAGTGATGGGCCAAATGGACTGCATGACTCTATTTAGAGCCAATATCTGCCCATGATCCTATTGCTGTTTGTGCTCAAGCTGGCTGCTGCATTTCCACACAGAGGATAGCCTGAGGGTGTGAACAGAGTGTCAGAAATGTAGGGCTTTATTTTCTTTGGAGTCCTCAGGATGATCATAGGTTGCTAATCCTCTCAAATCAATGGTAGGAGAACACAACAATAGAATATCTTGTCCTACATTACATAGCAGCAACAATGGCAATATGCTCACTCTCAAAAACTGAGAATGTCAACTGGAAGTTCTGACACACTGCGCTGGAGGGTGAAAAATCTAACTGCATTGATCATAAGGAATTGGGAGCAGTCCAGCACATCAAAAAGCTCAGTGGTCATTCAAGTCAATCCCAAGAGTGCAAGGGAACTGATTTTACTGCTGGTTTAAGATGAAAGGACATGAAATCCTCAGAACAACAGCCCGAGTCCAACACTACTGAGGAGGAAATTTCAGAAGAATAGCATAGAAGGGGGGCCCAACATCAGTGCAAGTACCAAACATGATCCCATCAAAACTAACACACAGGCACTGGGAGAAGGGTGTGTGTGATATATATACACACTTGAGCAGGACAGAAATCTATTGATGTCAGGATTGAATGCAGTTATTATTTAAAACTACATAGAATTTGTCTGTTGAATAGCTTCCTCTCGATTCTATCTCTACAATTCACCTCACCTGCTCTTTCTGATGGTGAATTTTCCATTCCCACCTCTCAGGGTAAATGATCAGATTTATTTGAGGAGATCTTATAATATAAAACCCTTGCTTAGGAAGTTCCCAATTTTTTTATAACTTTCTGACAAAGCCCATTCATATTTTTAAGCACCTCTGTTATCACAACCTTCTCATTTTTAAACTGTAACACAACTGCCCTTAACCATGTTGGAAGCAAAACTCATTGACAAAGAGCTAAAATCATTTTATGCTGTTATGTCACATCGCACACCAAAGCATTGATTTGATCACAAGAGTTTGATCCAAGATCCTCTTCTGATGTGTTCGTTTTATCCAGTGAAATGGTGTGACTGAAGTGTGCAGTGTGGAGCAAGCAAATGATCACACTTGGGTATTACAGGCAGGAGACAAACAAGAAGGCCAGTTACTGCCAGTGGAGATAAGGAAGAGGTTAGAAGACAGAAAGGCCACACGATGGGGAGGCTGAAGCCATTCAAATGATAATTTCCATTAAAATAATTAGTAACATCCACGCCGCAGCCCCCACCACCTCCGGTTCTGGTCTGCTACCTTCCCCCACACATTACATCTACAGTTGGTTCCCAGTGCAACATGGTGCCTGACATTGGTGGATGACCAGATGGTCATACAGGGAATAGAAGGCCCGAGACCTCCAGCCAACAGAGACTCTAACCTCTCTCCTACCATGATCTGGGACAGATCAAGGTTTGATAGATCAACCTTTTGATCAAAGGTTTATGAAAACTTTGCAGTACCAGAAACCATTTTGTTCAGCAAAAATATGTAAATTGAGAAGGCGTTTCCCATTAGTTCCCTTGTAAAAGTTCTGGTTGTGTTCTACAGTTCAAGAATTTTGATCAAAAAACCCACTTAAAAATACATCAACACAGGTACCTAAAATAGTAAAATATCATTTTATTTACAATCATGATTTAAGATAATAGACTCTCTCATGGTACTAAGTGAAATTTGCAAGATCTTGAGGGGTTGTGAAAGGGTGAATACGGAGAGGGCATTTCCTATGGTGGGGGGGATCTAGGATTAGTGGGTCACTGTCTCAAAGTAAGTCTCACATTTAAGACTGATGAGATGTTTTTCTCTCTTTCAGATAGTGTCTTCAGGTGGAGAGCATTCTGACCGGTTGCATCATAGCCTGGTACGGAGACTTCAATGCACAGCATCTCAAGACGCTGCAGAGGGTTGTAGACTCAGCCAGCTCCATCACGAGCACAATCCTCCCCACCGTCAAGGACATCTTCATGAGGCGGTGCCTCAAGAAGGCAGCATCCATCGCTAAGGACCCTCACCATCTGGGACATGCCTTCTTCTCATTACTACGATCAGGGAGGAGGTACAGGAGCCTGAAGACCCACACTCAACAATTCAGAAACAGCTTCTTCCCCTCCACCATCAGATTTCTGAACAGTCCCTGAACCCATGAACACTACCTCATTATTTCTTTTTTTTTGGGCACTATTTTTATAATTTATAGTAATTTTATGTCTTTGCACTGTAGTGCTGCTGCAAAACAACAAATTTCACATCTTATAAGTCAGTGATAATAAATCTGATTCCGGAAGTCTTCCTCAAAGGCCAGTGGAAACAGAATCTTCCTTGAGGCAGACTTGTAATAAGGGGGTAAAAGGTTACTATGGGTAGGTAGGAATGCAGAGGTAAGTTTGCAATCAATCAGCCATAATATTAAGGAATAGAGAAGCAGGCTCAATGGGCTCAGTGGTCTGTTCCTGCCCCTAATTCATAAGATTGGATGCAAGCAGTAGCATTAGCTTGGCACATCAAGGTGGTGATAGTGGAGGTGAGAGGCAGAGTTGTCATTGGTGTTTGCAAGATATCGACAGTGGTGAATCCAAGCTGGATGAAGTCTGTGACCTTAAGGTCCTTGCTGTGACTGTTCCTGGAAGGCTGATGAAGGAGCCTCTCCTGCAATACAAATACTGTACAGGCTTGTACGTTTCTTGAAATGGTCAGACCAGCCAAGGCTGTCCTTCACTGTATCCTCACCTTCTGAAGGCCCATCACCCTCCTCGTATGAGAGTCATACAGCACAGTGCTGCTTCTGACATGCTGACCAAACTGCCTTCTTAAGCTGGTCCATTTGCCTGCATTTGGCCTATATGACTCCAAACCCTTCCAATTCATGTAGCCATCTAAAACATTGTAATTGTACCCACTTCTACCACTTCCTCAGGCAGCTCATTCCATAAACCCATCATCCTCCGTGTGAAAGACTTGCCCATCAGGTGCCCTATAAATCTTTCCCCTCTCACCTTAAACCCTAGACTCTCAAACCCTGGGAAAAAGACCGTGACCATTCACCTTATCTCCGCCCCTCATGAGTTTATAAGCCTCTTTATAAAGGTCACCCCTCAGCCTCCAATGCTCCAGGTGGAAAAGCCCCAGTCTATCGTGTCTCTCCTTATAACTCATGCCCTCCAGTCCTGGTAACATCCTTGTGAATCATTTCTGCACCCTTTCCAGCTTAATGACATCCTCCCTTTACTGGGTGACCAGAACAACACACAATACTCCAAGTGCAGTCTCACCAAGGTCTTGTACAGCTGTAACATGATGACCCAACTCTACTTTTAAGTTTCAATATGTTGTTAAGTCTCCTTATAACAATCTTGCTTTTGTCCAGATCATCAGTCTCAGAGGTACTCACTGTTAATTCTGACCTTCTCTTCCTTATAACACCACTGCCTTTTGTAAGTTGTTATACATTTCAAGGGAGCACATTTTGTTCATGCTGTCAATGTTGTAAGATTTGATAAACAATTGCTGCCCAAGAAACTTTCACCCTTTTCACTTCCATTAATCACCTCCAGTTTAGTAATAGCACTTACAGCTTGTCATGATTTCTCAGAGAAGGTTCAAGCCTCAGAACTCCTGAGGAGATTTGAAGGGGTCTGAAGGTTGTGCACAATAAATTGTGATGATTGAAATGAAGATAAAATGGCATGGGAGGAAGAACAAAACGCATGATGGTGAGAGACTAGCACATTTTTCATAATAAAAATTCATAACTGAGAACCCTAAAAAGTCAATAGCATAGCAAAAATTTGAAAATGGAGGAATATCTGCATTATGGTGGGGATAAGGAGTTACAGCATTAACAAGGGAAGGGTTTACTTAAGAAAACGGTTCCTGGGACTACCAACCATTTAAAATAAATTCACTGGAAGGACACGTATTTAATATCCAGTCTCCACATATTCCCCAATGGTGCCATCAAATCTGTTGAGTCTTGGCAGCATTGATATGACTCTTCACTAAAGCACAATGCCCCCCTCTCCTGGCAGAACACTCAAACTACAATTCTGACAAAGGATCTTCATTTTGAAACATTAACTCTGTCACTATTTCCACAGATGCTGCCTGCCCTGTTGTGAGTTTCCAGCATTTTCTGTTCTTCATTTCAAATTTCCAGCACCTATAGTGTTTTGATTCAGCTTAAACTTGCTCATATGCACATTGCTGAATTGTCAGTTTCTACTCCACAGCTTCAAATCCTTTCAAAGAGTCGGGCTTAAAATTATCCTTCTATAAAAGCAAAAGAAAAAGCATGATATTTTCCACATCAGGATTTAACAACTAGATGTAAATTAGAAACTGACAATTTCATCATGAAGGTGCAATGAGGATCATGTGTAATTCATCTGTCTGGATGTGTTAGGTATATGTTCTTCATTCAACCCCCCTCCATCAGTTGATGAAACTATCAGTCCATTAATCTTTGCCCGAGATCTTAATCACTTTAAGAACTACTAAACCCACATTAAAAGTGAGGGCGGGCATGTGTAGTAGTGGGGTTAGAGTGTTTTTATGTTATTATTATGGTACTTAGAACAGTACAGCATAGGAACAGGCCCTTCGGCCCACAACATCTGTGCCAAACAATGTCAAATTAAACTAAATCCCTTCTGCCTGCACATGATCCACATCCCTCCATTCCCTGCATATTCATTTGCCTATCTAAAAGCCTCTTAAACGCCACTATTGTATCTGCTACGTTTCACTTTGAAGAACATCATGCACATTGCCCTGTGTACAGCCCTGAGCATACACTGTATTTTGTGTGGGCCAGTGAAGCTGCCATTATGACAATAACCCTTCTGATGTAGAGGCTGTGTGTGAGCGCTGGTGTAAGGAGACTGGGGCAAGTGGGTGCAGCAGCTCAGCACTGAGATGTGGGTCTCAGGTCTGCACCCTTGGCAGCTCGGTGAGTCTGGCAGCGGCTGCTTCATGTGAAGACAGTCTGCCCAGATCCTATGGTCTTCTCATCATCTCCTGCTGGATGCCAGGTACGTTGTTTTCTCCCCCTCTCCTTGTTTGGCGGCCAGCTTGGCGATTTCTCATTGGTAACAAGCTCAGTGGCCAACTGCCATCAACCTTATCATGAATTACAGATACATAAGACTTAAAAAAAGGATTATAAGGGAGTGATTCAAGAAATAAGGTGCTGACTCCTGACAGCACAGTTAGCCGGACAGTGTTGAAGTAGACTACAGGTCCTCCCCCAGGTTACAAACGCATGACTGATGTACACCCTGTACATATGAAAAAGTGTTTGGGAAACCAGCGGGATGGATTTGCCAGCTGCTGTGGGACTGCAGGCATCTTCTGCCGGGTGGGAACTCAGCTCGCGGCCGCATTTCCGACTTGCGAACTGTTCAGGTTATGAACAGTTCACAGGAACAGAACCCGGCCATAACTTGGGGTGGACCTGTATTAAACAATAACTGGACTGGCCAATAGGCACCAGAGGGAAGATTCTTGTGAGGCCAGAAACTAACAGGAAACTTTTGACCTTGCAAAAAAAAAAATGTACAAAAGGTTCACCTGAAACATTTTCACTGGGCCTCAAGCAGTCCCTTCAAGGACTGCTGGTTTAACTACGGTAGTGTAGCGGTTAGCATAACGCTTTACAGTGCCAGTGACCCGGGTTCAAATCCGGCCACTGTCTGTAAGGAGTTTGTCTATTCTCCCCGTGTCTGTGTGGGTTTCCTCCGGGTGCTCCGGTTTCCTCCCACATTCCAAAGATGTACGGGTTAGGAAGTTGTGGGCATGCTATGTTGGCACCAGAAACGTGGTGACACTTGCGGGCTGCCCCAAGATCACTACGCAAAAAGATGTATTTCACTGTGTGTTTCGATGTACATGTGACTAATAAAGCTATCTTATATTTGGTCCCAACTGATTTCTCCTCAGTGATCTCATACACTTTACCTTTGATTTCTTGAGTCCCATTCTTCACTGTACATCAAAAGTAAAATACAGATGTTGAAAATCAAAATTAAAAACAGAAAATGTCATTGATCAGGCAGCATCTGTGGGGAGAGGGAAAATAGTGATCATTTCAAGTCAGTGTGAAGAGCTGATGAAAGGTCAATCTGGAACATTAAGCTCCATGTTTCTCTCCACAGAAACCAGTCTGACAGACTCGAGTGATTCCAACATTTCTGATTTCATTTCTTCTCAATGTGTCTTTGCTACAGCCCTCAAGGAGGGAAACTCCTCACCGTAAACCTACATGTCAATGCCATTGCCACCGATGTCAGTCAAGAAATTGTGTCTTTCTCAACAGCTTCTCAAAATTAAAAACCTACACTCATTGCATTCCCTTCACCTGAACAGTGCTCATTCCAGAGAAACAAAGGACTGCAGATGCTGGAATCTAGATGAAAAACACGATGATGCTGGAGGAACTCAGCAGGCCAGGCAGCATCTGTGGAGAAAAGCAGAAGAAGAGTCCTGAAGAAGGGTCCTAACCCGAAACATTGACCGCCTGCTTTTCTCCACGGATGCTGCCTAGCCTGCTGAGTTCTTCCAGCATCATCGTGTTTTTCATTCCTGAGAATTCCGAATAGAAGAGACTTTAATTTCTAAGGACTATTCCACAATCTTATATTCTAAAGTCTAAATTTTTTTTTAAATAATGTGTAGTCGCTGTTGGAATGTTGTAAATGCAACAAGTAGTTTTTACACAGCATGCTCCCACAAAAAAAATAATCAAGGTGATAATGACTGGGTACTCTGTTTTAGTGATGTTGATTGGGGGATGCCAAGAATAAAGCTTCTTCAGAATACCATCCTGGGATCTTTTGCATTGACTTGGGAGCCAACAAGGGTTTGATTTAACATCCCTTCTGAAGGATAGTACTATTCATCATGTTGTATTTCCTCAGTATTGCACTGGAATATCAACCTACTTTTTGTAGTGGGATTTGAACTCACAATGGAGACACAAGAAACCGCAGATGCTGGAACTTGGAGGAAAAAATAGCACACACAGGGAAAACCTCATTGTCAGGTTGCTTCTGACAAAACACTGCCATCCTTCCCCAAATGATGGAGATTGTTGCTTTGAACCCACAAACTTCCTTCTCAGGAGTACTGCACTTAATGCCACAATTAAACTACATGGTACCAATCTATCCCATGCCAACATTTGTGCCTTTGATGGTTACTTCTTCAGTTACATTACATGTGCAGTGCAAGTTCAGGGATCAAATCTGGGGGTAATGTATCAACCTTTGAGTCAGTCATGTTAATCTGCTTCTGATATGCTGAGTTACCCTTGAGGTATTCAAAATCCATTCTGCATTTTAGTTCGGTGTATGGCGAGATCAACTAATGACAATACAATAAACAGTGCTTCAGCATTTATTGAGACAGAAGTCTTACAGACTCCTGACAGTAAACATTAACTTGCCCTATTTAACACAGGCGAGACCGAAAATGACAGTAAGTACATGAGACACCACTTGGACCACAAGTGTCTGAAGATCCTGTGCATACAAACAGGACACTTTTACTGCACAAAGCTTTGAAGAGCACCCAGACGTAACAAGGAAAATTACCAGGGAAGGAATGTAGTTTCGCATGATTCTCTCTCAGGCTGAGGGGACGAAACCAGGCCCTTCAGCCCAACTCACCCAAGGTGTTTATCTAAGCTTGTCCCATTTGCCTGCATTTGGCCCATATCCTTCAAAACCTTTCCTATCCATGCACCTGTCTAAATGTCTTTTAAATGTTGTAACTGTATCCACCTCTACCATTTCCTCTGGCATCTTGATGGCAGCTCTACAGTACAGAGAACCGCGAAAGGCTTTACTTTAACATTAAGGTATCACAAGATCAACAAATGCTCCAGCCCTATTCCGTCATCTTGCTATTAGCTTCCTGCTGCTGGGTCCTGTGGAAGGCAGTGAGCTCAATATCTGGTGGTAAATATTTAATACTACTGGTCAGCGCAGAGGTGAGGGGTAGAAAGGGCATGCAGAGATTAAATCAGGTTGCTTCTGACAGAACACTGCCACCCTTCCCCAAGTCATGTTCTGTGCCAAAAGCCCTCTCTCAAAGAATCCCGCTGGACAGTCCATCCCTTTAGCTCTTCCACAAAGGTTTTAATTTCAAAATTGGTATTAGTAACTCCACAAAAAAAAAGACGTAACTAGTTGAAAAGCTTCATTGACAATTTACGACATCCAAGTGCAAAACAGACAGACAGGAATAAATTCATTTAACAGCACTAATATCAACCAACAGGTCAGTATGTTGGGTGCATTTGATCACTTCCATAATTTCAATACTGAAAAGATATACTGTAAAATATATAAAGGCACGATTTAGCAACTACCAGGTTTCATGTGCAATATCAGACAGAAGTCAGATGAGCTCTCAATAGTCCACATAAATGACCTCCACCATATTCTAATGGTGCACTGTAAACATTTGAATTATTGATCTGTTCAAGTACAAATGGAAATTAACAAATTAATTTCTGCAGAATGAATAACATGGCGACTCACATTAGTGACACAGGCTGCATATTTGGTCTTTACAACTCCTGCAAACTTCACATGCAGAGAATAATTGCTGCATTTACTCACACAGAATTCAGGTCCCTGCTGGAAGCTAAGAATTGGGTGTGATCATAACTACCTGTACAGCAATAACCCCCAAAGCCACTGGCCACTGTAGACCATCAATGTCAACCCTTTCTCCTCTTTGTCCTTTGCTTTTATAAATAAATGGTGCAGGGTCAATGTCCTGTTAACTGGTGTCTTAAAACTTAAATTTCAGTGAAAATAGCACAGTGGTCCAGGGTCAGTGGTTACACAAGTACTAAAAAAAAATCAAAAACTAATTAAGAAAATGTAACTGTTCTCAATTGTAACTTAAGAACATGAACACTCCTCACCAACGATATGAAGACTACACAGAGGGCCGAATTCAGAACCAGTTTGTTGGTTGTTAAATTCCAAAAAAAAAATCACCTGTTAGGTGAGAGAAGTAAAATGTTCATATTGGTGCTTCAGGTGCACACCTCAGATGACACCTCTCAAAACCCATTAGAAATGATCACCACTGAAAGAATTGGAGGTTTTTGCTTACTGTTGCCCTGATTCATAACTAAATGGAAGGGAATTCATCCTCGAATCCAGAGAATACAGGAGGGAGCTTCCCTTAGTCTGGTATACATCTCTGGTACTGTATAATCTTTGTCTTTGTTAATTTCTTTTCTGTAGCAACCTTCACTTAGTAAATACAGAAAGTAATGCTGACAAGTACACTGAAGACACAGAATAAGAGGTTATAAAAGTTCAATTGTACAGCAGATGCATGTAGAACTAAAATGTCATTTAACTGTACAAATCACCCCATATCATGGATGATCAGGTTGAACTAGTTAGCTCAGATATTGTTAGTGATGTGAAAAGTGGAGCAGAGGATCCAAGTGGACCTCATCAACCCAACATTTCAGAACCCACCTCAATAATCTGAAGGGAGGAAGGACATCAATCACACAGCTCCCGAGGTCAAAATCATTAACTCTGAAAACTTTACTAACAGATTGGCTGCTGTTATTTGTTAGTCACATAGTTTGTTCCTAAAACAATCTTATTGATTTAATCTTAGTTACTGATCTTGATTAGAAATGTTAATAGATAATAATCCAATCCATGGAGTAGTTCACTATTGCAAATGGTGTCTCAATTATAATTCATCAGTCAATAATTTGCCAGTGCTGGTCCAGTGATACACAAAGCTCTTTTATACCTTGCGCCATCTCAAGTAATTCTATGTATTATATGAGTTACCTAAATTTCTTAGCAACCCTATTTATACCTAAGTTTTTAAACTGTAATGTTTCAACTTAAATAAGAACGATTACCTTATGATCAATGAACACATTTCAGTATAAAATTTGGTATTTTCTTTAATCTCTTACAAGAGCTTGTTCATTCGTTCATTGTGGGTCTCCTAACTGAGGGGTAGTAAAAGGTGAACACAAAGTTAACCTGAATTAGGTAATATCAAGAGTTAATATTAAGAACAAGCCAAAGGTCATTCATTTTTGTCCCACTTGGTGTTCAGCTAAAGAGATGGGAGTTATGATCTATCTACCTCCCTGGAATTCATTAGCTGTGTAGTTAGTCACAAGGTTCTTAAAATGGAACTCTCCCTCCTGATTTGGGATAGATTTCTGCTGCGTTATATATCAGACGCAGTGACTTCCAGTTGAACAAATCAGAGGCAGCCCACTAGGATGGGCACAGGGAAAGTGTAATATTGGTTCAATGAAGCGAATTTGGATAGTTTGGTCTAAAAACATTGTTGGTAGGATTCGACAAGTAGCATCTGCAGGGGGAAAACAAAGATCAGATTTTATTGACCGGAAACATTAATTTTGTCTCTCTAGAGACTGCCTGAGTTGATGTGCATTTTCTGTTTTTATTCAGATTTCCAAACTTCTGCAGTATTTTCCTTCATCAGGGAGAGAAGGGGTCAAAATGAGAGAAAATATAGGTAAAGTAATAGCATGAATTTTGATGGATGGAAGCCTTGCCATGTGAATCCTGGTCTAAAAACAAGTATCTCGGCAGTTTTTAGCTCAATTTTGGTGGATTTCTTGTTGAAGGAGTAGCTTGTGTGTGAGTATACTTACAGTAATATTGTTGGCAGCTTTCCTGATTGTTGGAAATGGAAGATCCATCAAATTAAAAAAACAAACCTATGCAAGATCTGGTTAACTGCACTGACAGAATGATTTTCTACTGTACCTTCCCACATCTAAATAGACAATAATCTCCACATCCCTCACTACCTAAATGAAATGGATAGGTGGTTGAAAATACAATTAACATTCCAACACTCCACAGCTCAAATTGCCTGTTGAGGTGTTCCACATACAACAATTAATTCTGGGTTCCTTCACATTATGTTTACTGCACTTCCCTTGCCACAGTCACACAAACTCATCATTTCTTGGGGTGTACAATCCAAAACCTCAGTGGAACAGAAAATATGCAGGGAAAAAACATATCAAGTAACACCTTGTATACAAGAAACATCTCAAAGTGCTTTACATTCAATATTTTGAAGACGTTGACGAAAAAATTATTTTAGCTCTTATTCACAATTCAATTTTTGTTCTCTTCTTATCTTAATGATCTCTACTAAGATTGTACCAATTTCTCCTTGCATGATTTGGGAGGGAAAAAAAAACATTGCAGCTACTCAGTCCCAGTATGTGGAGATGTCTTGATTGATTTGTTGTTGTACTAGTTGAGGGAGAGACATTGGATAGAGCAATGAGAGAATGCTTCTGCTCATCTGATCCATGGGATCTTTTCTATAACATCTGCCTCAACATGTGATGGATCCTCGGTTGAACATCCCATCCAAAGAACAGTGCTTCTTAGCATGATACTCTTCAAATGGACTTGAATACAGACCCTTCTGACCCAGAATCAACATTACAATTAAATGAGCCAAACTGGCATGTAGTTACACGCAACAATAGCTCCCAGGTCCTAACTGACCTTTAATCTGGTCTTATGTGTCCTGCAGGTGTATAGAAACAAAGAGGCACCTTAAAAAGGGTGGAATTGCGGTTCTGAATAATAATAGTTTTCCATAGCTAGCTAGTAATTCTGTTAATTCAACTAAAACATTGCTTTTTCTGGATCACTTACAGCATATTGTTCTGCAACTACAGCACTAGCATGCTGCATAGAGACAGACTCGGAGAAAGCTGTCGAGAGGGCATATTGGAAGTGACGTAGTTGCTTTACCAACTTGCAGGAACTCCCAAGTATCTGATATGGACCGAATGCATTGGTGCTGAACCCCAATGGATGTGTAAACTGATAAGCTCAATTGGTGCCATTTAACAAGCACTGCAACAGCGCAATGTTTCTGTTATTTTGACATCTGTGGTCCCTTTATGAAACGATTGGTCCTGGTTCAAAGACCACAAATTGCAAAGCTTTGAAAGTAAGTTTGCTGGAGCTCAGGTTCAATCAGGAATGTCACTGTCTGTTCGGTAGGCTTGTTTGCGGAGATGGGCCTCGATCTCCTCCCGGAACACCAGCATACCCAGGTGAGCCTGTGAAGCCTCGTTCATGGCTTTTGACTGAATGCACATCCGATACTGCTCTGGGGTTAGCTCATCTGCACAGTGCTTCTCGTGCCACAGGTGGAAGAGGCTGGAGACCGGTGTCCTCACCACGATCAAGTCACTGTGGAGATACCTCCTGTACAGGTGGACGTCCTCCCCTCCCCAACCTTTCACATCCAGGTCAAAGCCACCTGCAAAGAAAAAGCAAGTTTGTATACATGTGGCATTGCATTGCATTTCAGGCATGTCCCACACAGCATTACTCAAATGTGGAGCTACTTGTGTGGGAGCCATCTCAGGCACGAGACTGCATCTTTAAAATGGCTGGGGTGGATGAGGAGGCAGTTGTTGACCAATTCCTCTTGAAGCAGCATGCTGGGACACTGAACAGAGAGCGTTGGGTCCTCAATTTGAATTGAAATGGTTTTGGACTCCATCATGACTGCACTGGAGTATCAGGTGAAATTATGGGCTGGATGCTCGAGTTCTAGATTGAAGCTGGAACTACAATGCTCTCACTCAGAATCCATGACATAAACTGGCTACATAGGGAAAGCCATAGACAATACTTAGTGCTGAATCTTGCCTATAATTCAAGGCAGAATTTGAAGAAGATAGTGGAAACAAATTCAATGATAACTTGAAAAGGAAATAGGATAATCACTTGAAGAGAAATTTGACTGACCAATGGAGAAGAGCAGGATCATGGAACTAACTATCAAAGAGCCACCATATGCATGATGGGCCAAATGGCCTTCCACTATGCTAAATGATTCCGTGAAATTGATCCTGGTGACTGCCATCCAGCCAATTCCCATATTCAATAGAGCATAAGCCAACCAAACAAGAGGTGATCAGAGGGTGGAGCCTCCAGACATTCAGCCAGTGACATTGGGTCTGTGGTTCCTCGTTCCCTAACATGTATCAGTATCACCATTTTACAGCAATGATGGAGGCAACTGGTGTTTCACCTGCACTGTTGAATATTCAAGTTTCTTGTAGATTTTGTCTTAGACTTCAGTTTAAATGTCCAGGATTCATGACAGGTGCAATAGTGGAAGAGCTAGATGCATGCAACACAGAACAACAGCATGGAAAGGGTAGGTCAGCAAAAAGAATGAATAGCAGCCAGAGAAGAGCTGTAGTGTAGGAAACGTGGCAGCTAATTTCCACACAGCAAAGTCCCACAGAAACCAATGTGATAAAAATCTTTTCTTTCTTTTTCAAACTTTTTATTAATTTTATGATAACAATCAGATAATCTCTTTTACAGATACTGGTAGGAGATTGCAGCAAAGTTCCACTATTCTTTGGTTATCATCCATGGGATTTCTTGCATCCACATGAAGGCAGAGATGGGACACTGGGTTAACACCTTACCAATGATTTGTCACCTCTGTAAGTCTGGCACCTCCTGAGGGCTGCATCAAGGATCAGCACGGATTGTGCATTCAGGCCTCTCTGCACTGAACTTGAAGCTACAACCTTCAGATCCAGAGGGGATAGCGTGGTACCCAGTGAACCACAGTTAACACCTGTGAACTCCATCCAAACACTGCATCTCAACTGACCTCTGGCTGACATTGTCCCTTCAACCCTGGCCTGTAGTATAAAGCAAATGGAGTGGCTTGATCAACAGAATACCATCTAACCTAAATTGCCATCAAGAGTGCTGTCCATTGTCTATAAGCAAAGGTCACCTTTCCCTGACATTCACTGTCAGAATGCGAAGCCACACAATGTAAGCATTCAATAGGACATGGTCTGTGGTTTCATTTTATTGACAACTTACCAATTGTGAGGAAATCAGAGCGATATTGACAAGTCATTCCAAATCCAAAATCTCGCCAGAACCCAGAATCTTTCTTATGTACCTACGCGAAAGAAATAAAACAAGCTATCAAAAAAATGATTCGCGTTCATCCTCCTGGAATTTCAACAGGCCTGGGATGAACACTTCTGCATTCTACAAAGCTTTATCTCAGACCATGGAGGAGAATTATTGATCACGTGCATCTACTAGAACAGCTGCCAGAGGACTCTGACGGGAAATGAAAGGTCCAGCCACAATTAAGGAAGGTGCTGCTGAATCCCACTTATTTCCCAACCTCATTACATTACAACGAGGATCACAATATCACAATAATGCACTTGACCAGGAAGAACCATGCTGGAAAGACCTGATCATTGTCTTCAACTCTATTTTCTTGCTTGTAACCTCGATTTCCCCTATTTTCCAAAAAATCTGTGTCAGCCTTGAATATATTTAATGATGTGGCTTCCACAAATCTCTGGGATACAGAATTCCAAAGATTCACAACCCTCCAGAAGAAAATTTCATCCTATTCTTTAACCCACAACCCTCTATCCAGGGACCATGGCTGCTAGTTCCAGATTCTCCCAAGGGAAACATCCTCACATTATCCACCCTGTCAAGCACCCTCAGAATCTTAAATAAAAACAGAAAATGCTGGAAATACTCAGAAGGTCAGGCAGCATCAGAACCTTTCTGATGAAAGGTCATTGACCTGAAATGTTAACTCTTTTTCTCTGTCCACAGAGGCTGCCTGACTTTCAATATTTCCAACATTTTCTGTTTATATTTCATATTTCCAGCAACTACAGTATTTTGCTTTTGATTCATCCTTCAGAGTCTTATATGTTTCAATACAATCACCTGTCATTCTTCTAAACTCCAGAGATTTGGCCCCATCTATGTTTCCCCCAAAGGCAACTCCTCCACCTAAAATCAATCTAGTGAAAGCTCACTGCACTACTTCCACGTATATCCTGCTTTCCATCAGGAGACCAAAACCATACACAGTTCTCCTTACTAATCCCTGGCATTATTGTAAGAAGTTTTCCCACTTTTGTACTCCACACCCTTGCAGTGAGGCTAACATTCCATCTTCTTTTCTCATTACTTGTTTTATCTGCATGATAACCATGTGTACGATAAGATGAACAAGCAATTCTGCTTTTCTATGGATGCTAACCAAGGACGGCCAGGGCACAGCTCTTCCTCAGTTCGTGCCATAGGATCTTTAACAACCAGCGGAATAGAACATAGAACAGTACAGCGCAATACAATGTTGTGCCAACCTTTAAACCTCTCCAAACACTATCTAACACCTTCCACCCACATATCCCTCTATTTTAAATTCCTCCATATGCTTATCTAGTAATCTCTTGAATTTGACCAATGTACCTGCCTCCACCACTGCCCCAGGCAGCGCATTCCATGCCCCAACCACTCTCTGGGTAAAAAACCTTCCTCTGATATCTCCCTTGAACTTCCCACCCATTACTTTAAAGCCACGCCCTCTTGTATTGAGCATTGGTGCCCTGGGAAAGAGATGCTGGCTGTCCACTCTATCTATTCCTCTTAATAATTTGTACACCTCTATCATGTCTCCTCTCATCCTCCTTCTCTCCAAAGAGTAAAGCCCTAGCTCCCTTAGTCTCTCCTCATAATGCATACTCTCTAAACCAGGCAGCATCCTGGTAAATCTCCTCTGTACCCTTTCCAATAAGTTGCTGTTTTATAATCCAGTGTAGTTTGTTATTTAATTAAATAAATTTGACCAATCATTTGATTTAATAATTTAATTAAATAAATTTAATTAATTATTTCAAATAAGCTACTCACCAGCTGTTGCTCAATGGTCGGGGTACCATCCATGCTGGCATAGACAATGGCAGGGTTGTACAGGCTGAAAACGACAGGGTAGAAAACTTTCTTGCCTGTAGAAAGATCACGAGTTTGTTAAATGCTGCAAATAACTGATAGGTGAGAGGGAAATTTGTACAACAAAAAGTGCTTCCAAATAACAGGGTAGAATTGCCCAATGACCCTCCTCTTCCTGTAACAGTGTAGTTCAAGTCCCTCTGATATTGCACTGGCAAATGAAGAGGGTTAAAAGGAAGCTGGGGTTAAACAGCGCACTTCAACTTAAGGGCTGTTCAAATTATGACAAATAATGGAGAAAAAAATCCAATTCAGATTCTTGACGTTTCTTACTCAATGGCTTCAATTGTGTGAATTAACCTGAGGATCTGGGAAGGTGCAATCAGCACAGCTCCAACACAGTGGAGAAATCCTATAACTCAACAACAAACACTGGTGTTGACCATTTAATAGGAGCAGTTGTTTAGATGAATGGTGTCCCACATTCCATTGACTGGATTTAAGATGTTAAGGAAGCAAATGGTATGTGGCTTTCATTGCAAGAGGCTTTGAGTGCAGAAGCAAGGATGTCTTACTACAATTTCTAGGGTAGGGACATGTTCGGCACAGCTTTGTGGGCCGAAGGGCCTGAATTGTGCTGTAATTGTTCTATGTTCTAATTATATAAGGCCTTGGGGAGACCACAGATGGAGCACTGTGTGCAGTTCTGCTCTCCTAAACTAAGAAAGCATACAGTATATTTGCCATCAAGAGACTGCAGCAAAGGTTCACCAGACTAATTCCGAGATGGTTGAACTGTTATACGAGGAGAGATTGGATTGACTAGGCCTCTATTCACAAGTGTATAGAAGAGTGATAGGGATTTCATGGAAATATAACAAATTCTGGTGGGGATGGACAGGCTGGATAAGGGAAAGATGTTTCTCTTGCCAGGGCAGGGTCTAGGATGTGGATTCAAAATCTCAGGATACGGCTATGACACTTGGTACTGACGTGAGGAGAAAGTTCTTCACTCAGGAGGTGAACTTATGGAATTTCTTTACCACAGAAGACAGGGAGGCCAAGTCATCAACTATGTTTAAAAAGGATAGATTTCTAGACACAAGAGACATCAAGGTGTATAGGAAGAGATGGGAATATGGTATCAAGACAAAGAAACAGCTTGTACTGAATGGCAGAGCAGACTCGAAGGGCTGAATGGCTCCTATTTTTTTTAAATGCTACAATAACTTGGGTCCACAAGACAAATGGTTTCAGCACTCCAACAGGAGGTGTGAAAATAGCAATTTTGCAGTTACAAAGGATCTTTGAACTATTCAGTTTATGATGTAGGGAAAACAGCAGACATTCAAGTGCACAGCAAGATTCCACAAACACCAAAGAAGTGTATGGTCATTTAGTCTAGTTTGCTTGTGATGTCTGGCTGAGGAGAAGCATGCAAGTACTGAGAACAGAAACACGTGCTCCAAATAGTGGTATAGGTTACAGCACCAACAAACAGGGCCCTAGACTTTTTTTAAAAATTCATTCTGAGGATATAGGTGCCTCTGACAAAGCCAGCATTTATTGCCAGTTTGAAATTGCCCCTTGAGCTATCATTTTAAATGACTACAGGCTCTGTGGTGCAGGTACTTTCACAGTTCTAAGGTTTTACAAGTGTGTGGCTTGCTGACCCATTCAAGGTTCAACCACATTGCTGTTGGTCTTGCCAGACTTAGGCCAGTCCAGGTAAGGAAAACAGATTACAGAATCAGTTGGGTTTTTAAAACGATGATTTTATTCTGGAGTCACAAGAGACTGCAGATGCTGGAGTCTGGAGCAACACACAAAAAGCTGGAGGAACTCAGCAGGTCAGGCAGCATCTATGGAGGGAAATGGACAGTCAATGTACTGGGTCGTGACCCTTCATCTGGACTGATTTTAATGATAATTTTATTATTACCGGTTTCTTATTCCAAATTATTTAATCACTGGAATTTAAATTACCCAACTGCTTTAGTGCGATTTGGACTCACTTCTCTGGATCATTATTCCCATCCAAAGGGTGGCAGTTGCAGCAATCCCCAACTACTAGCTTCTGTGCTCAGATTCTGGGACAGAACTTGAACCCACAATTTTCTATCTCAGATATTATCAACAAGCTGCCAAGTGACTTCCTCAGCATTAAGTGTTCAACAATTAAGATAATTCATGTGTTATACTCTCTTTAAACTCATCATCTAAAAACAGAAATACAACAGTCCTCGTTAAAATCCAATCATTGGTGACTCACCAGGCTCTGTATTTATTCTGCAGCTATTAAGAAACTCGGGAGAGATATAAATATCCACATCGCAGAAAAACATCAGCACTTCGCCTTTGTCCCAAGTCCGGGCTCCCATATCCAGACCTCGGCCACGTGAAAACTCATCAGCCAATGAAACCAAGGTGTAGTTGTGAAAGTGGGTTTCACTGCAGAGTTACAAAAACCTTTTACTCCAACATTACATTGACAATATCAAGGAACTTTACATTGCAGTTTTAAAATAATGAGGTGTTTTACTGAAGCATTACAAAGATAAAGGAAGAGCAAAGTTCTGGAAGTTCTTGATATGTTCTTATCAATTTCAAAATGAATCTAATGTAGCTCAACCTGAGAGGCCTGATGAAATATAAACCTCCAAGTGTGACAGGCTGCATTGGGTTTGTTACCCAGCAAATAATTAGTTTAATTGGTTTATCATTGTCACATGTACTGAGATACAGTGAAAAGCATTTGTTTGCATCCATCCAGGCAGATCATTCTATACATAAGTACATTGAGGTAGTACAAAAGGAAAATAAAACAGAATTCAGAATATAGTGTTACAGTTACAGAGAAAGAGCAGTGCAGGTTGGCAAATAAAATGCGAGGGCCACAACAAGGTAGATTGAGAGATCGAGAGTTCATCTTTGGCATATAAGAGGTCCATTCAAGAGTATTATAACAGCGGGATAGAAGCTGTCCTTGAGCCTAGTGTTATGTGTTCTCAAACTTCTGTATTGTCTGTTTGATGGGAGAAGGGGGGAGAAGAGAGAATGACCTGGGTAGGATCATTCTCTCTTCTCCCCACTGTCAACTATGACATTTTATACTAAAAGAAAAAGAGATATGTCCTATTTTGTTCAAGGGGTATTCTAACCAATTATTTCTTATGGTCGTTATGCACTATAAGACAATGAGACCATAAAATATAGGAGCAGAATTAGGCCATTCAGCCCAGCGAGTGAGATGTTTCTCCAGTTATAAAGGCAATCAGGAAATATTACCTCATAGAATCTCTAAACCTTCACCGATCCATAAATCTGCAGCTAAAACTCGTACATGCATTCTTATGGTTATTTTCTGAACAGTGAACGCGAGGCAGCTCACCTGGCCGTCACCTCCAGGATCCTCCTCACTTCTTCTAATCCTTCCTGGCCAAAGTAGACAACTGTAAGGTAAACGTGTCTGTCCTGCTGAATGCACACGTCCCTGAGTGAAACAATTTGAAATTTAGGCACGGATAAAATAATTAGCTAGGGACTGAAGTCAGAAATTCAGTGATGGGAAATGCAGATGCGCCAATGATACATGCTCGTGGCTTTGAGGCTTTGCTGCACTAATATTGCTATTTATTTGAAATTCTTCTGCTACTTTGCTGGCACCATCAATCCAGTGGGAACTAAACTAAATAACTGCAAGAACCACGCTGCGCTGTTATCGCACCTCCTGCATGAGTGTTGCATGCAGTCAAATTGGATACTAGGAACCATCCAATCATGAGCTCTCTCCCAATACCAAAGCTGCAAAGATTCACATCTCTAAACATCGGCTGCAGACTTCTAGGTAGGTTCTGACAGCAGGCCCCTGGACTCCAAGTATTCTGAACTAAATTTAAGAGAATCTAATCAAAGCTTCAGATGATGTTGGATTTTGCTTGCTTTCACACGTTCTCACCTGAAGTTCTGCATGAACTGGGCGAAAGCCTCGGTGCGGCCAGATAGCGGCACGATTATATTGATGATCTGATGTGAGATGTCAATCACTTCACTTTTGACCTTCATAAGGGGGCCAAATGGTCGGAAGAGAGTGACATGTTGAAATTCATCTACGAATTCTTTTTTGTAGAATAATTCATACAAGGTGCCCTTGTCCCTCTCTGTACGATAGTAGCCTGAAAGAAGTAAAAACAAATTTGAGAAAAAAAGAAAGTTAACAGAAGATATTTTAAGCTTTTATGTGCTGAGATACTGCTGGCCAACAGTTATGATTTAATCTGGATGTGTAAAGTTGAGAGGTCCCTCCTTTTTAGCCCAGCTAGACTTGTCTCCCTTAACAAAGAGGTCATTATTAAAGAGTAGAAGAATCAGAGAGGTTTTGAGGACACCTTTCCCACAAAGAGTGGTGGCTGTAGGAGTTGTAGTAGCATCTGGCAGCATTTCATGGTAATATTGCCATTGTGACCATTACTGAAATTACCTTATAACATAATGCAGCAAGATCCCTCAGAACAGGACAAGGGTATTTAATCTGAAGGAAGACAATCTGAGACAAAGCTCCACCAAACAATCAGGCCTAAAAATGAGACACTGGAAAAAAGTTCCTCAAAGTCATTGCAATCCTCCAAGCAAATAACGGTGGAAAAATTCCAGTTTTCAGGATAAGATTTCTTTATTAGTCACATGTACATCGAAACACAGTGAAATGCATCTTTTGCGTAGAGTTTTCTGAGAGCAGCCCACAAGTGTCGCCACGCTTCAGGCGCCAACAATTTCCTGACCCGTACGTCTTTAGAATGGATACAAGAGGCGTCCCATGTTCCATTGACTGGACTTAAGTCTCCCTTTTCTCTTTTACCAATCACACCCTGACTGTACTGTTAAATTGTTGACTTTTTTTAAATCCTTGTAGACCTTTTAAAATCCGACTTTACCAAGCTGGTACCTTTTCTAAAACAAAAAACATGCACTGCTCTTGTAAAGATCACATGGCATGGTGCATATGCCATGGAAGTTCTCAAATGACCTTGTGGATGCATTCTTGCATCTCCTGGATTGCTGTGGGAGAAAGAGACAAGACCACTTGATCCTTCGGTTCATCTTACAATGTTTCACAGGCAGGGGGTTACTCTGTTGTTATCACAGACAAGAGATGCCAAAAGAAAGAGCTGACCCAGGACAGAAAATTCATTAAAAGGGAAAACCCTCAAAAGGAAAGGCATTCAGTCTATCCAGATAGAACTCGCCTCAGATCCCAATCACACCACCCTGAGGTTTCTGCCTCCATTGATGCCAAGGACTATGCCACGTCTGTGGAAAAAGCAAGATTTTACAGCAGAACTTGAGAACAATAGCGGGTGCATGATAAATAGGAATGCTTACGCAGCACATCCAATTAAGACGATTATTACAGGGCCAAATCTAATTGTTGTGGAAGAGGTTTTTAGGTTCTGCTGCAGTACTTGTGGGCTGACTGCAGCACTGATGGTTCTGTAAGACGAAGAACCAGATGATGTAAACATCCAGTTGCAGGGTCTTGGCCTGACATGTTGACTGCCCATTTCCCTCCACAGATGCTGCCTGATTTGCTGAGTTCCTCCAGCATTCTGTTTACTTAACTTGTCCCCAACATGCGAAATCATCCAGTGAAAATGTTTTCCCATTGAAGCCTATCAGCTAAGGAAAACAGGGATACATGTACCCTTCCTCACATCTCATTCAAGAAGCAAGTACAAAATCCAATGCATGCTTAATACTATTATCAAAATCCTTAGGAGACTCCCTTCATTGTGTACACCAAGTTGATGTTTAGAAAACAGTTAGAAATTTCCCAATTGGTCTACAGAGGGCAGTGTACAGCTACAGTTCAAAATTAACAGCCCCAACCATCTGGATGACATAAACCATCACTGAGTGGCGAGCAGAGTCATCGGCCTTATGCCTTCACAGAAAACAGAGTGCAATCAAAACAGAATTCAACCTTTTCGGCAACCATCAGGCAGTGACAGAGCAAATTCAGCAGAGTTGATTCCACCCCCCAACCCCCCAACCCCCCCCCCCCCCCCCCCCGACCACAAACACACAATAAAGCCCACTGCTATATCGTTTCCTTGACTAGAGGCTCATCAGTGATTTGCATAACCTTTGTTAAACAGTTTCAGTTCTGTCCAAAAGAAAAAGAGGAAGATATCAAAACACTGATCCCTTGCCCAGGGAAAAGTGCATTGCATTGATTGGATGCCACGTCAGTACAAGCCATTTAACTCATCTGACAATGATCTCATCTTGCAACTGCTTCCCACTTTCCACAGCCCCCCCCCCCCCCCACCCCCAGCCATCAGGATTCCAATGAGTTATGTTGCCGTTAGAACTCCCCACCTCCAACACCACCTCCCCTCCTCCCAGAACAAATGTTATAACAAATTAGCTGTCATAATCAGTACAACGTGCAAGGGAGATCTGGACAGACAGCTCATGCAAACTTAACTCCATCAGGAAAAATAGTACAAAAATATATTTTTAAACAGAAAAAAAAAGTGCTCCTATAATCAGGATCACATTGTGTTCTTCTAAAAGTGTAGCACAGGGAAGCAGAAGGACATTAAGGTGGTTGAGTTACTTGTTAATTTAGTGGTTCATTGTGCCTTTCCTGCGTCCTCTGACCCCCAGGAAGCAGAACCCTGGTCCACCCTCCCATTTAGTGAGTGAATGGTGGCGGGCTGTTCAACCAGAAGCAAGTAGGCAGGGGGAAGCCTGGCCGTTTCCCACTCCCTCAACAGATCCAAGCAGAGGTGGTTGAGATAGACAATGATCATATCCAAGAACTTAAGGACACATGGAATGAAACATGAAATAAGTCACAATGTGCACAAGTTCAAGAACATCTGCTATAAACTGTCTCAGGTGGAAGCCAAACATCAGTTCTTGCATCATCAGTGCAACTGGATCCACTCTGAAGTGGGTCTTTTCTTGTGACATCTTAACATGCAACACGAGTTTATTCCAACATGAGTTGCCCACCCACCACCGTGCGGTGTTAGCTGCGTTTTGTGGTTGCAATGCATTCTTATTATGACACAGAAAGAAGTTATTCAGCCCATCGAGTCCATGCCAGCTTCCAACACAGCAACCCCATCAGTCCCATTCCCCTGCAGCCTTGCAACTTCTTCTCTCTTACACGTGCCAATCGACTTACCCTTCTTTGATTCTTTTGCCACATATCTACATTAAGGGGCAACTCAAAGCAATGAATTAGCCTGACAGCACATCTTTGGATCTGGAAAACCATATCACTAGGGGGAAACCCATGCAGTCACAGAGAAAACACACAAACTCCACACTGAGAGCACCCAAGGTTAGGAATTGAACCCTGATTTCTGGAGCTGCAAGGCTGCACTACGAAAGGCTGTGCCACTTTACCACCCCCCCCACCCCCGCTTCATGTCCTCATACAGGACCTGATACTACAGACATACAGGCTCCCACAATCCTTAAGCTTATCAAGTATGTCCTGTGTTTTTGGGCTTGGATTTAGATTGTCCATCCTTGGTCAGAGCATAGGCATGTTACACAGACTGAAATCTGTGTAAAATCTTAGCCATCCTGGAAGCAGAAGCACTGAGAACAAGTTCTAGTCATAGTGGATGCACATTTTTATAGTGGCATAGAGCTATACAGCACGGAAACAGGCCAACTCTTCCATGCTGACCGAGCTGTCTATCTGAGCTAGTCCCATTTACCTGCGTTTGGCCCAGATCCCTCTAAACCTTTTTTATCCACACCTTTAAAACACTGATGAATTTGTAGTACACCCCAATTCATTCAGACACATTCTCTTTCTCTGCATATTTTGCCTGTACTAAACACCCATCCCTTTAGAATTTGTAGCATAGATTACAGAAACTATATTAATGTTTCCGCACCACAATGTTTTCAAATTGACACTATTATAAGAGGAACATTGTACAATATTAAAGCAACACAATCACGGTTGCAGAATCACCTTTTGTAGCAAACCGCCTTGCAATAATCCATTTCCCCAGCCCAGCTGTGCAGATGTTTAACTAACAGTTAATATTGCGATTTTATGCTAAACCCTCAGGGTCTGAAGGCAAAGAAAGAGTCTAGTGTTCAATGTCAATTTTTAGTGCAATCGGGGCAGTGCCTTCTAACTGTACAGACTCAATGTTTACTGTAGGAGATGGACATGAGCCAGCCAGGGGAAAAAAAAAGAGTGGACTCTGGACAAAGTGTAACCAAAACTCAATCGATCTTCAGGAGACCGCCAACTGCATCAATATGTCTGCAGTTTAAGTGCACACTTCACTATGATTAAAGTCAGGCACTCCACAAGAATCTTTTTTTAAAACATAATGAAAACCCACAAATAGGTGGCATGTGGTCACCATATCGATACATTTGCATTGTATCATCATGTCTATAAACTGTACACTGACAAATGTATCCATGGAGAATAAATGATGCATTGCATTGGGAAATTGTAACAACAAATGGATACTCTAGACCATGTTTGTACCACCAAATGATACAATGTATACATTCCAAAATATGGTGTACCAGTAAAACTCCAATAATCTGGTATCCAATTGTTCAGAAATCCCAATGTTTCAGCATCTGCCTCATTCATTATTGTGTAACGGGGGTCCAGAGTATGGACCATGGTTGCGGCAGGAGCGCTTGAACGTTTTAGAAATTTACAAGCTGTGACTCACTGGGCGTTCGTTTCCTGCACCTTTACACTCAACAGGTTTACTGGAAAATTTATTACTCTACTGGTTGCAATTCTCTGGTCTGGCACCCTTGGGACCTGATTGGTGCTAGACCACAGAAATTGCCCCGAGAACCTCCTACGTAAACATACAGCTAACCCCAGGTTCATTCTGCACATCCCTTCAGTGGCCTCCCACTATGAACCAGCAGCTCCAAGTATCAACCGAAGAGATTGCCCTATCAGTTTCCAAAGCAAATCCCTTAAGTGGCCACCCACTGTGAACCAGCAGCATGTGATCATTCTCCTTGGTAAACTAGTTCTGTTCTCTGTACACATTTTGTGTTTATTTTCACATAAATCCTGTAAGGGTAAATTCTTTCCCTCCCCCATACGAAATCTTACTAATACATTAAAATGCTGCTAATACATAACGTTAATGCAGCCACCCTGGTGACTGCTCTGCAAACAAATGGCATCAGATTCAAAACATGCCTGACCATGGGAGCTGCCAAACCACAGAATGCCAGACCAGAGAGTTTCAACCTGTACTAAGCAACATGGTTAAAAAAAATGAAATAGAAGTGTGTGGTTATTAATAGGAGCAATTTCCAATAGTCCAGAAAATCTGCTACTATAGTGCCAGAGTCCCCATAGTGCCAGATTATCAGACATTTATTGTATGCGCACAGAGACAGCGCATAGTGTGGGTGAGAGAACGAGGGAGACAGAGAGAGAGAGACACAGAGAGAGAGAGAGAGACAGAGAGAGAGAGAGAATAAACTAAGGGAGATGCCAAAATTGTGAAATGCAAGTCAGATTTCTTGCTGAAACCTGAAACCAAAAGGAGAATGCCGGAAATCCCCAGCTGATCAGGCTATTTCTGTGGAGAAAAACTGAGTTAATATTACAGCAGTAAAAACAGAAAACGCAAGGAACATTCAGCAGGTCAGGCAGCATCTTGGAAACACCAAGGAAGCATCTTCAACCTGAAAAGTTAACTCTGTCTATCTTTCACATTGCTGCCTGAATTGCTGGGTGCTTGCAGCATCTTCTGTTTTTACTTCAGATTTCCAGCATCTGCAGCTTTTTGATTAACCTCACAAAAGAACTGGCCAATTCTGATACAAACAGAAAAAGCAAGTAGGAGACACAAGAAACTGCAGATCCTAGGATCTGGTGCAAAAAAAAACTGCTGGAGGAACTCAGCGGGTCAGGCAACATCTGTGGAGGCAAACGGATAGTCGACATTTCTGATTGAGACCCTGTAGTCAGGACCGCAAGTTACCCTAAATTGTTGAATTTGGTAGAGAGTTCTGAAGGCTGCAATGTGCCCAGACAGAAGATGAGGTGCTGTTCCTCTGGCCTGTGTAAGGCCTCATTCAAACAGTGCAGGTGGTTACAGCCAGAGTGGGAGTGGGATAGAGAATTCATGTGACTGGCAACCAGGAGGTTAGGTTTGCCCTGCAGGCTGAATGAAGTTGCTCCATAAAGCAATCATTTTTCCAATACAGAGGAGGCCACATACACTATACCACAACATACCAGATTGAAAGAAATGCAAGCAAATCTCTGCTTCACCTGAAAGGATGAGGTAAAAGAGCAGGTGTTGCATCTTCTTTAATTACATGGGGAAGTGGGTTGACGGAGATGGAAAATTGGACTAGGGAGTCTCTTTGGAACACTAAGAAGCAAGATTCTCCTCTATGCCAATCCCACTCTGACCACACTACCCATGGCTTCCTGCACTGTTCCAATGACGCCAAGTGTCAGCTTGAGGAACAACATGTAATATTCGGTTTGGGTACACTGAAGTAGTGGAGAGATAGCAGGGAATTGGTGGGAGTGGGGAGGTAGCACGCAAGGGTGGGCAAATACAGAAAGGGTGGCGATTGAAGGAGAGTGCAAGGGAACAGGAGGACAAAGCGAGGAGGAGAAGATAACAGTATCAGAAAATGGATAGAGGGATAAAGAGAGCTGGACAGGGCAGGGAAGCAGAACAAAGTGCCCTGGTATTCTTAGCATCTACATAAACTACCGGAATAGGCACAGGGCCTCACTTAACATCGTGCTGTGCAGCACCGTCACGCTATTGAGCAGATGCATAAATATCAGATCACAAGGTGCTTGTATGTGAAAACCTTCATTACCGTTGGATCTTTTTGAAAAAGAAGCTCCTGTTCAACTCTGGCAACCAAGAATTTTTTTTTATTTATTCATATTTTCGGTATCTGGATATTGCTGGCAAGATCAGTATTTATTTCCCAGTCCTGAATGCCTTTGAGAAGGTGGCGGTGACCACTTTCTCGAAACGTTCAGTCACCCAAAGAGCTTCATCTCACAATGCTGTTGAGGAGGAGTTCCAGAATTTAAAACCTATGAATGGAGATATACTTCCATGTCACAATTACATGAGACTTGGAAGGGAACAAACAGGCGTCAACGTGCCCGAATTCCTTGTCCTTGTTGTGAGTCACAGGTTTGGTAGATAATGTTAAGAGTTGTCTAGGTGAGTAACTGCAGCGGATTCTGTGGAGGGAATGAATGTTTAGGGTAGTTGATTCGGTAGCAATCAAGCAGGCTTCTTTGTCCTGGATGGCGTCGAGCTTCTTGCCTGTTGTTGGGAGTGTACTCGTTCAGAAAACTGGACAATGTTCCCATCACATACACTTCTTGCTGCCTCAGTAAAGCAGCCAGCATAATGAAAGACCCCTTCCACCCCAGACATCCTCTCTTCTTCCCTCTCCCATCGGGCAGAAGATTCAAAATCCTGAAAGCACATACCACCAGGTTCAAGGACAGCTTCTATCTCACTGTTAAGACTATTGAATGGTTCCCTAGCACGATAAGGTGACTCTCGACTTCACAATCTACTTCGTTATGACCTTGGACTTTGTCTGCTTGCACTGCACTCTCTCTGTAACTGTAACACTTTATTCTGCATTCTGTTATTGTTTTACCTTGTGCTACCTCAAAGCACTGTTGTAATGAATTGACCTGTATGAACAGTATGCAAGACAAGTTTTTCCACTGTATCTTAGCACATGTGACAATAATTAACCAATTTATTTACCGATTTGTGTTCTGTGGACGTTGGAAAGGCTTTAGGGTGCAAGGAGGTGAATCATTTACACAGACTCTCACCTGCTCTTGCAGCCTTTGTGTTTACGTGATTGGTCCAGTTGGGTTGTGGTCAATGGTGACCCTAGGATGTTAATGGTGGGGTCCCATCAATGGTAATACCATTTAATGTTAAGAGTAACTGGAGACATTTATTGCCCAGCACTTTTGTGGCAAAAATGTTACTTGCCACTTATCAGCCCATGACTGAACATGATCTAGATGTAAGTGTACATTTGCTGCTTCATTTGCTGAGGAATTGTGCATGGAATTGATAATTGTACAATCACCAGCAAGCATTCTACTGCTGCCTTTGTGATGAAAGGAAGGTAATCAATGAGGCAGCCAAAATGATTTGGGTCCAGGATACTGCCCTGACAGACTCCTGCTCTGCTGTCCTGGGGCTGGAATAACCACAACTATCTTTGTGCAAGGTATGACTCCAACACTGGATTCTTTATCCACTGAGGCCCACTTACTTCATTTTTAAAGAACATAGAACAGTACGGTACAGGAACAGGTCCTTCGGCCCACAATGTTGTGCTGAACTAATTAAACTAGTAATTAAGTGCCCTAAACTAATCCCTTCTGCCTATACAATGTCCCCATCCCTCTATTTTCAGCACATTCATGTGCTTATCTAAGAGCATCCTGAACACCCCCATCGTATTTGCCTCCACTACCACCCCTGGCAGCACATTCCAAGCACCTACCACTCTCTGTAAAAAATTTGCCCCATACATCTCCTTTGAAATTACTCCTTCTCACCTTAAAAGCATGCCTCTAGTATTAAACATTATTTACTGGGTCTTCTTGATGTCATACTCAGTCAAGTGCTGTCTTGATATCAAGGGCAGTCAGTCTCACCCCACCTCAAGAATTCAATTTCTCGGTCCACATTTGAACCAAGACTGTTGTGAGGTGTGGAACCAAGAGGTTCTGCAGAAATCCAAGCTGGATATCAGTCAGCAGGTAATTAGCAGGCAAGTACTACTGAACAGCAATGTCAACCACACCTTCCATTACTTTGCTGATGATTAAATGTAGACTAATTCAGCAGTCATTAGCTGGATTGTATTTGTGCTGCATTTTGTGAACAGGACATACTTGGCCAGTTTTCCACACTGTTGAGTAGATGCAATGGTCAGACATTCTTTGTCCACACCACTCAAACAGAAGAGCTTTCCAAATATTCATCACTCTTTCTGAGCAAGCTCCTCATTTCATTCTGAAATTTCTCTGATACTTGAATTAGCACCAAGGAAAATGCTCAGATTTCCCAAAATACATGTTAGCAGTTACATTTCTTTCACTGTATTTGGTGGAAATTCTAGGCCTTTCTTTTGAATATACAACAATCCAAAATTGTAATTAACAATTGGCCCACTGCCAAGAAAAAATCTCCAAAGAATCAACCTTGTGAAAAACTGCTAACATTGAGAACTGGCAACCATAGCGACCAAGGAGTAGGACCAGTCCACATAGCCCTGCCTGACCTGCATCTCCAAATATGAAGAGCAATTTCACACTGCCAAACCTCCGCATATACATCTCTCCCCATTTTCCACAAACTAGGATTGTAGCTGTTGCCATCAGACAGAACAAGCAGTGACCAACAGAACCGGGAGCAACTCCAGTCACAGACAGTAAAATGACCTAGTTGCAACAATGAGGAAGATGCTTCTTTGCTGGTGCTAAGGGAGATACAGTATACCAGTGGTATGTCAGCTTGCTGGGCTGGAAAAAAAAGACTCGTAGCACTGAAGCAACAAGGAAAACAATTAATACTCATTTGCAAATACAGTGGCATTGTCTGAAGTTCTTCCCTTTGCACAGAGCTTAACACTACTGAATATAAATAGTCAAGGAGAGAAAAGGATTCAGACATCTTACACAGCATACCTTCTGTAGACCCTTCACCTTTAATGATTTCCAGGAAAATACATTTTTGCATCAAAATCCAATTGAAAATTATAATAATTGAAATGGCTGAGATTCAAAATAATCACTACTGACTTGCCTGGAATAAAAGGAGAGATTTCACGTGTCCATAATCCCTGTTAAGCAATCTTTAAGTGCTCTATTAGCAGTCTACATGCTGGAAGATTGGAGGATAATATTTACAAGATCCTTAATGCCCAGTTAATTCTCTCTTGGTTCTGTCAACAGGTTCCTGCTTATACTCTCAAGTAAATGGTCACAGCAATTGTCATTTGAGATTGAACATTCAACTATGAGCCACAGAAATAAATAAATTGCTCAAAGGAATGAAAGGGTTAAATGTAGGTCTTTCTGGACAGCACTGATGCCATAATCACATCACCTCATCTCACTGATAGTTTACTCTGCTTGGAAGTTATCTTGTTATCTGCTTTCTTGGGCAGTCACAAAGCATTGAAACAGGTCCTTCTCCCACTGAGTCCACGTTGACCATCAAACACCCAATTACATTAATCCTACCCTAACCCATTTTATTCCCCCAACATTCCCATCAACTCCCCCCAGATCCTACCAATCACTTACACACTGGAGGCAAATTACAACAAACCCACACATCTGGGATGTGGGAGAAAACTAGAACACCTGTAAGAAATCCACATGGTCACAGAAATAATGTGCAAACTCCACATGGACAGCACTGGAGGCCAGGATTGTACCTGGATCACAGGAGCTATGAGGCAGCAGCTCTTTGATTTGTTGTGTATCCAATGTAAACACACTGGATAATGAGAGTGTAGGTACAATACTCTTTTGCTTTGGACTATCATCCACTTTCACATTCAACTTCTCTGCCTTTCACCTTATCATGGACCTTCCCTTCTGTTCTCTCTACCATTGTTCTTCATTTTATCCTTAGCCTTTTCCAGTTCTGATGAAAATAGTCAGAGACTAGAAATGTTACCTTTGTTTCTCTCTCCAGAGATGCTGGCTAATCTGCTGAGTAAACTCAGCATTTTTTGCTTCTATTCCATACTTTCAGTGACTGATTTAGCATATTTATAGCACCTTGCATAATGTTGGGCCACTTCACTAGTTAAACCAAAGGAACTAACCAGAATAGGGCATCAAGATGAAACATATAACGTACTTAAAAAGTGTTTTTAAGAGTACTTGATGCGTTGTTACTGACAAAGCCAGTGAATTGAGGTTAGACTAAATAGCTGTTTGCTGTCACAGGTACAATAATAGCTCCTTTGTTGGTGCAAATCAAAGTGATACATGTTCCTTCATGAAGTAATTTTAAAAACCTTTAATGAATCTCACTGAAATGTGGATTTTCACTAGTATTTTATCTGGAAAGGTCAATGGTGGAATGAAGGGGCTTATCAACTAGTTTAGATGTTATCTTCATATCAGTTTACTGTATTTAACACACTTTCTTGTTCATCCCCAAGTTTAGATATGCTAGCAGGCATTGTGGCTATGCATGAAGAGGAGGTCTTGCTGAGAGTTTAGACGAAGGTAGCAGAAATTGAAATGAAGTTTATGAGACAGGAAGCTATTCATGGAATTGCAAAAGTCAAATCGTTACTACACCGCAAATAGTAATTCATGGATTACAATGAATTTTAAAAGAAGGAAATTGTCATCCTCTGGAGGTACGAACTCCCAATAACAAGTTTTTGCTTTAAGTAAAAATTTAAATAGAGAGACTTCACAGAGCAAATTCTCTTCCTGAGGTGCTTAACAAAAACACATACTTACAGACCCATTCGATCCCGCAGCAGAAACATCTTTATCAAATATTTAATTTTGCCTTATACATGCAAACATTTTGACTCTAACTATTCTTTCGAACAAAACATTTTGCCCCAACTGCCCTCTCAGTAAAGAAATCAATATTTGTTTAACTGGTAGGAAAAGGTTCTCAGATTAACAAATCAATCAAGGGATGGCGCCTCTGACAATAGGACACCTCTTTGATATTGCACAGGAACAGCAGCTGGAATACATGATCAAAACTCAAAGCTACAATCTTTGACTGGAAGGCAAGAGTGCTGTTCACTAAAAGGCAAGATAATGTCAAAAGGCACCAAGCCATTCTGACTGCCTGTCCAGCAGCCTGCTCCAGATATAAAAAGGTAGCCATAAATCAGTAGATTTAATGGTGCTTGTTAATGAGTTCTTTTCCTTTTACAACATGATGGCAATTAAGTCAATACTGAGCAAATGGGATCTTTAACTACACATTTGAATGAATGGTTGTACATTAACTACCATACACTAGATTAGAAGTACATTTTTAGTTAAGACAATCAGGGAGCAGTGAAATTTTAAAAGGCAGTGGGAGATTTTTGCCTTATACCATTGATATTCATTCCTCATTCAAGGCTAAAGCACACACTAGAAAAATACACTTTGGTGCTATGGCTAATATTTATCCCTCAATCAACATCACTAAAACAGATGTGATCATTATCATAATGCTTTTGTAGGATCCAACAAAATGCTTTGGGATGCGAACCAAATACATGTACATTTGTTCTTTCATGTTCATCTACTCACTGGATCCTGAAGTTTCAACAGTGGGTCAGAAAACAAGAATTAAGAGACATAAATGCAGCTCCAGATAAATATCTGCACCTCTGACATTAGAAACTGCAGCAGGATGTCCAATTTTAAGATGGCTGATTAAGGTGCTGCTCGAGGGCAGTGGGTAAAGATTTTTCAGATCAACATTCCTCATTCCCCACCAGTAAATTAAAAATTGCTGTTCATGGGTTTTTATGATGCAGAAAAAAAAAATGCCATATTTGACTACAAAGCAACAGTAATAACACATCAAACTAATTAAACATTGCCACTTGAAGTAAGTGTTAGCCAACATAGCTAGATTAGGTAAAACAAACATTTGGCAAGATGTCGACTGTAGGAAGAAAATGTCTTTAGCCAAATACTTTCAAACTCTATCTGAAAAGTGCCATCAGCAAAATCTATGAGGAAAGGTAACCAAAGCTGTGTGTGTGAGGGTGCATAAAGAAAGCAGTAACCTAAAATAATGGCTGGTTTGGGGACAGCTGGGAGTTAAGTGTTTCGGGGGAGGGAGACTGTGATAAGAATACCGGAAGCTGCTTGAAAGGTAAAGGTGTACAGAAAGTTTGAAAGATTATGAGTGATAACAGCAAAAATAATCAAGACAGTGGAATGCAAAGAGAGAGGTCCAGTAACCTAGAGGTTACACTACCGGATTAGTATCCAGAGGCATAGATTACCGATCTGGAAAACTGACTTTGACCATTATTACAGTGGTCAGCAAATTCACACTCTAGTTAACCAAGTCATAGAGTCATAGAGCAATACAGCTCAGATACAGGCCCTTTGGCCCAACGAGACCATGCCCACCCAGCTAGTCCCAATTTCCGGCATTTGGCCCATATCCCTCTAAATCCCACCCCTCCATGTACCTATCCAAGTGCTTCTTAAATGATACTATTATACCTGCCTCAACCACTTCCTCTGGTTGCTCATTCCATATGTTCACCACCCTCTGCGTGAAAAAGTTGCCCCTCAGGTCCCTTTTAAAGCTTTCCCCTCTCACCCTAAATCTATGCCCCCTGGTTTTGGGGAAAAGTCTGTTACCATCCACCTTATCTATGCCCCTCATATTTTTAAACATTTTATAAGGTCGCCCCCTCATCGTCCTACGTTCCAAGGAATAAAGACTTAGCCTGACCAACCTTTCCCCATAACTCAAGCCCTCTGGTCCCGGCAACATCCTTGTAAATCTTTTCTGCACTCTTTCCAGTTTAACCACATCTTTCCTATAACAGGGTGACCAAAACTGTGCACAGTGCTCCAAGTGCAGCCTCACCAATGACTTATACAACTGCAACATAATGTCCCAACTCCTATACTCAGTGCCCTGATTGATGAAGGCCAGCATGCTAAACGCTTTTATCACCACCCTGTCTACTTGTGATGCCATTTTCAATGAACTATGCACTTGTACTCTTAGTTCCCTGTGTTTCATTACACTCCCTAGTGCCCTACCATTCATAGTACAAGTCCTATGCTGGTTTGACTTTCCAAAATGTATCACCTCACACTTATCTGTATTGAAATCCATTTGCCACTCCTCAACCCACTTCCCTAACTGATCAAGATCCCTCGTAACCTATGATAACCTTCTTAACTATCAACAACACCTCCTAATTTCGTGTCATCTGCAAACTTACTGATCAAGCCTTGTGGATTCGCATCCAAATCATTTATGTAAATAATGAATAACAAGGGTCCCAACATCGATCCCTGCGACACACTACTGGTCACTGGCCTCCATTCCGAGAAACAACCTTCAACCAGCACCCTCTGCTTCCCACCTCCAAGCCAATTTTGGATCCACCTAACTAGCCCTCCCTGAATTCCACGGGACCTAACCTATCAGACCAGCCTACCATGCGGGACCTTGTCAAAGGCCTTGCTAAAGTCAAATAGACAACATCCACTGCCCTACCCTCATCCATCTTTTTGGTTACTTCTTCAAAAAATTCCAGAAGGTTCATCAAACATGACTTTCCATGCACAAAGCCATGTTGACTCCTCCTAATCAGACTCTGTCTATCCAAATGCTGGGAGATCCTGTCCCTCAGAATTCCCTCCAGTAACTTCCCACTACTGATGTCAGGTTGACCGGCCTGTAGTTCCCTAAATTGTCCTTGCTACCCTTCTTAAACAAAGGAACAACATTAGCCACCTTCCAGTCTTCGGGAACTTCACCAGTAGCTAATGATGAAGCAAATATCTCCACAAGGGCCTCCACAATTTCTTGACTAGCCTCCCACAAAGCACAAAGTCCAAGGATGTATTCAGTCAGGCCCTGTGGATTTACCCATCTTAAGGCTGCAAATACCGCCTCCCTGGTAATATGAATTTCCTCTAAAACATCTCCACTAGTTTCCCTTATCTCTTGAGCAACCATGGTTTTCTCCTCAGTAAACACCAATGAGAAATATTCATTAAAAATCCCACCCATCCCCTGCGGCTCAAGACGTAGGCAGCCCTGCTGATCTCTAAGGGGACCTACTCTCTCCTTAGCCACCCTTTTACTCCTTATATAGCTATAGAACCTCTTGGGATTTTCCTTAACCTTACCTGTCAAATCCTACTCATACCCTCTGTTTGCCCTCCTGATTTCCCTCAAGAGAATTCTTAATCTTTTTATCGTCATCAAGGGATTCACTCATCCCCAACTTCCTAAACCCAATGTGTGCTTCCTTCTTTTTCTTGACCAGAGCCTCGATATCCCTCATCAGCCACGGTTCCCTAAACTTGCCAGGTTTACCCTTCACCTAACAGGAACATGCTGCTCCTGAACTCTTGATATCACACTCTTAAAAGCCTCCCACTTGCTATTCGTTCCTTTCCCTTCAAACAGGCTCACCCAGTCAACCTCTGCTAGGTCCTGCCTAATTCCCCCAGAATTAGCCTTGCTCCAGTTTAGGACCCTAACTTGAGGATCTGTCCTTCCTTTCCCACCACTACCTTAAAACTAATAGAATTATGGTCACTAGAGCCAAAGTGCTCCTTGACTGCTACTTCAGTTACTTGCCCTACCACATTCCCTAAGAGGAGGTCCAGTATTGCACCCTCCTGAGTAGGGTCCTCTATATATTGACTCAGGAAACTTTCCTGGACACATTTCACAAATTCCACCCCGTCTAAGCCCATAACACTCTGGGTAGTCCAGTCAAAAACCAGGGAAATTAAAATCTCCCACTAATGCAACCCTATTATTCTTACAACTATTAGTAATTTCTCTGCACACCTGCTCCTCAAGTTCTTGCTGACTACTGGAAGGTCTATAATACAGCCCCACTAGAGTGTCCCTTCTCTTATTGTTTCTAAGTTCTACCTATATGGCCAAGAATATCATCTCTAAGTACTGCTGTTATGTCCTCCCTTGTCAAAAAGGCAACACCCCTTCCTCGCTTACCTGTACCTCTGTCACATCTGTAGGATCTGTAGCCTGGAATACTGAGCTGCCAGTCCTGCCCTTCCCTCAGCCACGTTTCTGTTATGGCTATAGCATCCCAGTCCTCAGAGCCAATCCACACTCTGAGTTCGTCAGCCTTACCTGTTAAACCTTGTGCAATGAAGTAAATGCAGTTTAACTGGGTATTCCTTTCCCTGCCTTTACTGTGCCCCTAGCTATCCTGAGTACTAAACTTGCTCTCGCTGGCTACTTTATCCCATGACTTGCTCCTGCTCAGAGTCCCATCCCTCTGCCAATCTAGTTTAAACCCTCCCGTGTAGCATTAGCAAATTTCCCTGCAAGGATATTGGTCCCTCTCTGGTTCAAGTGCAACCCGTCCCTCTTGGACAGGTCGCCTCTACCCCAGAAAAGTCCAAGAACCTGAACCCCTGCCCCCCTGCACCAGCTCCTCAGCCACAAATTCATCTGGCCTATCCTTCTATTTCTGACCTCACTAGCACGTGGCACCAGGAGTAATCCAGAGACCACCACCCTCAAGGTCCTGCTTCTTAACTTCTTACCTAACTCCCTATACTCATTCTGCAGGACCTCATCCTTTGTTCTACCCATGTCATTTGTACCAACATGTACAATAACTTCTGGCTGTTCGCTCTCCCCCTCGAGTATTTTCTGCAGCTGCTCAGAGACATCCTTGACCCTGGCACCTGGAGGCAACACACCATCCTGGGATCTCTTCTGTGGCCATAGAATCTCCTGTCTGCCCCCCTCACTACCAAGTCTCCTATCACTATCTCCCTGTCTGATTGCACCCTTTCCCTCTGAGCCAGTCACAGTGCCAGAGACCTGACTACTGCTGCTAACCCCTGAGAGAACATCCCCCGCAACAGTATCCAAAGAGGTATATCTGTTAGTGAGGGGTATAGCCACAGGGGAACGCTGCACTGACTGCCTACTCCCCTTACTTTTCCTGGTGGTCACCCATCTATCTGAAGCCTGTACTCTGGGTGTGACCACCTCCATAACAGTCTCATCTATGATGTTCTCAGATTCCCAGATGATCCTGAGTACATCCAACTCCAGCTCCAATCCTTTGACCCGAACATCAGGAGCTGCAGCTGGGTGCACTTCCCACAGATGTAGTCATCAGGGAGACCACGAGGTTCCCTGACTTGCGGGAGAAGCATTCCACTGTCCTGACTGCCATCCTGCCTATACTGAATCAAGTATTAAGGATCAACAACAAAATAAAACCTTACTTGTGCCTCCTCATCGAAGCCTTTTTAAAGATCTGCTCTTACTCCCAACACGTGGGCCACTTACTCAGCCTCTTCACGCAGAAACCTCTTGAGCCAAAGCCTCCCCACTCTCACTGGCCCACTGTCACAATGGCCGCTCTGCTCGACACTACCTTCTTTTCATTGGCTGCTGTTAATTAGCTAATCAACCAATCAACTGTTAACTAACGATTTGCAAATATGCCCGAGTCCTGTAAAGTCAAACTCACAAGCAAGCCCCGAGACCTACCTCTTTTAAACTCTCTGCTCTTGCTCCAAGTCTCAAGTTCTGTAAAGTGAAACTCATCAAGTCGGCAATAAAAAAATTACTATCAGTAGCAGTGACCATGAAACTACTTCAATGTTGTTCACCAATGTCCTTCAGGGAAATCTGCCCTACTGACCCAATCTTTGCAATGTGGCGGACTCTTCTCTCCAAAAAGGCAAGCCGCATGGTTTAAGAGAATGGGTAATAAGTACTGAGCTAGCTAGTGATACCCATATCACATGAATGAATGAATAAATAAAAAAAACACTAAACCAAAAAGAACCCAAATTAAAATGCTTGAACATACAGGAAAACAAAGCTGGAGATCTAGAATCATTGGTTAAAATAGAATCATGACATAATGGTAAGTAATATTACCAATGTAAGGCCAGTACTGGTAATATTAGTAAGAGAGTGGCAAAGACTTGAGAAAGGTCAAAGTGAGGAAGTGCTAAGATACTAACTCAGTTTTCAGGTGGCCCTGGATGCCACGACCCTACAAGGGTTGTAGGAGAATGAGCAGGGGTTGGTACCAAAGGAGACATGCAGCACAAATAAATAGACAACAAAACAAACAGCAAATGAATGAAAGGCAACTCAGATTTGGCAGCATCTTGAGAAAGTCCCGATGGATGTTGTAATACTCAGCCAATATCTTGGAGTGTATGAGGGCACAGTGTCAAGGAGCAACAGATTTATTCAAATATCTCCTCACTCCTACAACTTCGGATGAAATTCCACCTGCAATATGTACTGCAGTCGATGAGCAAACTAGGTCAGGTAACTGGGTACTTAAAAAGAACATTAAAAGTTGAGGATTAGAACTCTTTTGCACATTCCAAACACATTTGAGATGAGTTGAGAAGCAAGGCCTGAGACATGCAGTAAATGTGGATGCCACAAGTTAGCATTCTAACATATTTCACAATTCGTTTATTTATGCCTGCTGGAGTTCTTAAAGTAAAACTGCAGTATGTTCAACATATCAAAATCCTACAGATAAAGAACTTTATTGGCAAATTAATCTCTTTGTGGTGATGTTGAAAGGAATGTTTAACCAGACAATACCTTGAACTTTTTTGATTAGTCATATACATTCATTCTAACCACCAAAGCAGTGACATTGGTTTATTCACCTAAAAAGGACAACACCTGCCAACTCAGTTTTACTTCAGGAAGCCCTTAACACTCCCTACAATACTGCACTTGGATTGTATAGTTTTATATGGATAATGCCTCTGTTTAAGTAGCAGGCAAAGTGATATCAAATGAATGCATTATGTATTTTTTTTGTTGTTTATAATATATCTAAGACAATTTCTAGTCTATTCACTGAAGGCAGCTGGATCCTTGCAAAATCCCTAGTTAAAACACAAGCCTACACTGCTCTGCAAGTACAGAACCACACAGGAAATTGTGGGTATGAAACCCATTTCAGAAACTCAAACATAAAATTCTAGACAGAACGTGTATGCAATATGGAGGGGTGCAGCACTGGTAGAGATGTGTTGTTAAACTAAGCCCACTCTCTTCTTGAAAGAATGTTAGATATCCCAATGCATTCTTTCCAATTAAGATACAGGGGTTACCCCAGTGTCCTGCCCAATATTTACCTCTGAATCATCAATACCAAAAATAGATTATTTGGTCATCATCTCACTGCAGTTACTGAGTGCTCAAGTACGTCCAAATTGGTAGCCACTTTTCCTTCACTGCAATAGTTACACATTTCAAAAGTACTTAATTGTGTGTTTTAGGAGGGGAGTGGCTGGCATCCAAGGTCATGAAGGTAAAATTTTAAATGCAAGTCTCTCCTATTTCTTAACTGCATGTTAAAACGTTGACTGAAAAATCAAAAAACTGCAAATGCTGGAAATCTGAAATAAAAACAAAAATTGTTGTAAAAACTCAACAGGTCAGGCAACATCTGTGGAAACACAAACAGCTAACATTACAAATCAAGACTCTTCAAAGCTCAGAGAGAGAGAGAGAGAGATACAAGTTAGTCTCAGTATCAGAGAAGGTGGGAGAGGGCAATGGATGTAAGAAAGGGGATTTCTCTCTTAGGCAGTTACAGGGCAGTTCAGATCAGATTAATCTTTATCTGTGTAATATATTGCTAATGTGTAGTCTGTATAAAATATTGAATACTGCACCTTCTACAAAGTCATTCTCAGTGTAGGTATGCTTCTGCATTCGATTATCTTCTTCATCATCATCGTCATTGTCAACATTAGCCTCCTCTTCCTCGGGGTTATTCAGCACCTCCAAGCCAGCCTCAATGGCTTCAGCAAAGTCATCCCTTCGATCTTTCCTCACCACCTTCTCTTCAGGGTGCCGGGTCAGGCCCATCTCTAGCTGGTACACTTTATTCAAAGTAAAGCTTTCAAAGGGCACCACAGCATACTCACTGGGCACCCTGGCACCCATGCTAACCTCAGCCTTATCAATCTGAGAGTGCAGGAACTCCAGCAGATCATTGGGCAAGTTCTCCTTGCTGCTCAGTGCTCCTCCCACATTTTGAGATGGGCTCTTTCTCTCTTGTACATTTTTCAGCTTCTCACTCATTTCCTGCAGCTCCTTCTTCAGCTGGGTGATCTGCCGCTTGAGGCTCGCAGCACGAGTCAGGTAGTGCTCCTCCTGTTCCTGAAGGAGAGCTTGATAGTACTCTTTACCATACTGTTTGCCTGGAATGCCAAGGAGGAGGGAATCGTTATCTGGCCGAGGGGTGCATTCCAACAAGTAGAGTAGGGAGATGAGACTGAAAAACAGAGCGAGGCCTAGCAGCAGACGCCTTGTCCAAACTTTGATTAGTAGGCCTCGGCGAGGCATTACTTCAAGAATTATGGCACACAGTCTTGTAAAGTTCATTCCAGTCCAGCTAGCTTCAAGATAGCCATGGAGAGATTAAAGGCATACAATGCCAGATTCTCTGCAGTGGATCCAATTTTGTTTCCTCTAAGTTAGCAGAAACAAGTTAAACGAGTCCAACAGAGATTTGAGGCTTGTCCCCAGCAGTTGGGCAGTACGATGAATAAAGAGCTTCAAGCCAACTAGAATTCAGATGATTCAACAATTCTTCAGTACAGACAAATGAACCCTGGTTGTAGTCTATCTCTGCTGAGTTCCAGTCCATTCCCAGTGAGGCCCCTTTTAGAAGTCAATGGATTTTCATGGAGTGACGCCAGTTCTGTTTTATTGGCATTAGCCTATGGCCTATTTGCTTGAAACTGAAGGCAGCAACTTCCAGTGAAGTTGGGTGCCCATCAAGTCTCATGCAGGCAAGGCAAACCTCAAAGGATAACTGCTGATCAAGAACAGGCTACTGAGCAGTTTAATGCAGCTAATTAAACAGGTCAGAGCAAACTAGGGCTTTGTAAAGCAGCTAAAGCCCATTGAAAATACTTAATAGGTCTAGTTCACCAGATGCCATTATGTCAAAAAGAAAACAAAAACTTTACAGTGTTTGTCAAACCGCCTTGATTTTTCCGATAATTATCCTGGGCATCACAGTAGGGTGTTGCTGGCTGTCTTTACCCCAGATATAGTTTCTGGCTCGACATGAATTAGTGACCTCGCAGCCTGTCTCCTGAAATGGTCAGAAAAAAAATAAAATTAGGTTAAAGTGTAAATCAGGAAAAAAAAAGTTCTCCTAAGTACAGAAAACAACATGCACACTTTAACCAGGTTTAATGACTCAGTAACATCTAGCTTACAAACAACTCCATTTACAGACTGGTAGAGATTTAAGGATGAGTAACATACTTCACATAAAATAGTTGCAATATAACAATAATCGGCATTTATACAATACCCTTAATTTGCAAAATACCTCAAGGAGCCTCATAGCAGAATAATCACACAAACTTCAACACCGAGCAATTTAGAAAAGTTAGAACTGGTTGTTATTTGGAGTGAAGGCAGGAGAGGGAATTACGTGGCTTAGTGGCTAGACTACTGAATGCGTGACCACTAATGGTGCAGCAATAGAAATCACAGATGCACAATAGATCAGAACTGGTGGATCATAAAGATCTCGGTGAGATGTAGGAGGATAAAGAGATAAAGAAGGCCAAGCCCATGGAGGAATTTGAGCACAAGGATCGAAACACGAACTTGTTCTAACTTCTGGAAGACATTATCGGTTACAGGCGAAATCAATCATTGCAGAATGAAACATTTTCACAAGATATAGCAACAGAAATAGCATCAATAAAACTCAAAATTTGTAGAATACTGAATTTGCAAGACATTTGTGCAATACAGTTACGTTATGGACAATTCTAAACAGGCAGAAATATAATGAACTGACAGATTGCACAGGATCCAGTTTCAAAACAATGTGAGGAGTTTAAATGACAGAATCCAAAGCAGAAGGGTACTCTCAGAAGGGGTTTCAACTTTAACCTTTTATCCTGTATTTAAAGAAAAATTTTGACACAATTTTATTTTGTGAGGAAAGTGTGACTTTCTCCTTCAAGTTTACTTCAAAGCAAACAAGTTTCTCCAAATATCAGTTATTTCCAAACCTATAAACATCTGAGAACTAAGGGGCTCATCCTGGATACTGATGCCTGACTCATGGGGTGAAACTTAATCATCTTCTTACAATGGTCATGTAAAGATCAGCAATCATTTAGGAAACACAGGTTACAAACTCCAACCAGTCTTAACTGGAGTTTTGTGGTTTGAACAACAATGTTTCTGCCTACTAATTTCTGTTTTTTTTAATCCAGCGATGTCCAAGTTTTGCATTCCAGGGCAGTTAGAGCAAAGTATTTTCACATTAGTAGTAGAAGCAAGATCAAGATGGAACAGGGAAGACCTTCAGCCCATCAAGTCTATCCCACCATCCGATTCGAGCATGATAGATTTATACCTTAATTTGACCAATATAACTTGTTTGTACCTTTTAATATTTTTGTCTAATAAAAAAAAATCAATCAATTTTGAAAATTTTAAATTGACCCCAGTCTCAACAGCTTTTGGTCTACATTTCTTCATATTTCCGCTATCCTTGTGTGAAGGCGTACTCCCTAAATAACCTCTCACTAATATCAAGGTTAAACCCTTTTGTTGCGGAGTCCTCCAAAGGAATGTTTCTGTCTATCCAGTATAACATATGTAAATAGATATCCCAAAAGTTTTGGGTACTACTTATTGAAGAGGAGAAGCAGGCTCAAATATCAATAGGCACTTGAATAAAGACAGAAATATAGACAAAAGGATTACTTTGTGAACCAGATCTAATTAAATGTATTCTGGTCTGAAAACAGATTTATCATGGCAACTAATAACATACAATAAAAACACACCACTCACAGCAATCATCTCAATTTTGACAAAGGACAGTTGATTGTGAAAAAAATCAAGTGTGCTGATAATTATCTTTAAAAGAGAAGTTTCACCTTGTAATAACAAAGGGCAAGTGATTATAATCTGCTTATTTCAACTGACAAGAATTTGTTGGTGCTTCCCTTCCTGTCAAATTTCTGAAATTAGAAAAAATTACTTCCTTTTTTTGCACCAACATGAGCTGATTTGTAATCGTCTCACTTGGAGTAGGTCAGGAGAAGCACCATTTTATGAAGGACAACTGTGTGATGAAAATAGATTATTTACTATCATTGTACAGCAGTGTTGTAAATTGACCTGTCCCCTCAAATGCACAAGGATAAATAGAGTAAATATGCAAATTTGGAAGTTAATGAGAGGTTTTAAGAAGGACTCACTGAAAATACAATCATTCAGCCCATTGTGCTTGTACTATGCTGAGGTTTTCAAATGAAATGATTGCTCTACCCCGACCACCGATACTTTGACATCCTTGACATCATGGGCTAAAAGGCCTGTTCCTGTACTATACTGTTCTATGTTCTAAAACATTTAATATTCCACTAATTCTCACAAACATATTTTCTTCTTCAATCTTCTCATTTTTCAGTTGGAGCACATTATTACCAATTCACCACAGATGGAAATCTTATGATTTTAAAGCTTTTCAAAAACCCATTAGAATTTTGAGTATCACTGTTAAAAGCCCATATAATCTTTCCTAATCTTGTGAATAATGCAATGTTCCAACCTTCCAAACCCTCCTCAACCATAATTCCTCACAGCATTTCAGTGAATTCTCTCAACATCTTTCCTATACTGAAGTGCCCAAAGCTGCACATAAACCTTCAACTGCAGCCTATCCACAACATAAGCATCGGGGCTCCACCAAAATCTTCTCTCAATGATTTTGTTTTTATACTTTAAGAGATTTCTTCATTAGAGTTTTTTTTTGTTTTAGTGAAGTTTGAAGTTTATCAGATCACTTATGGAATTTGGTTTTGAACCCAAAACATTATAATCTTTCTCTCAATCTTCCAAATGTTTGCATCCAAGGTTCTAGTAGGCTTCATTATTTCTATGGTCCTCCATTATACATTAAGAGTAAGGACTGAAATTGAATACAAGAACTAAATAACCATATTTTTTTAAAAAAACATGATTTCATACCACAGTAAACTCTCCAAAATAATGTTCCGTATGACAATAAGTCTGTGAGTTTAAGCTTTTACTAGCTTAAGTATACTATCGAGACAAGCTTGTACAATACAATATGAATGCTAGAGAAACAAAGGACTGCAGACGACGCTGGAATCTAGATGAAAATTAGATCCTCGGACACCTCCTCCTACCTACCCCTTAACCATGACCTCACCAAGGACCACCAGGACATTATCTCCCACACCATCACTGATCTCATAACCTTAGGAGATCTCCACCCACCCCCACAGCTACCAACATGATAGTCCCGCAACCTAGGACTGCCTGCTTCTATCTTCTCCCCAGAATCCACAAGGACTGCCCTGGCAGACCTATCGTCTCCGCACTCTCTTGCCCCACAGAGCTCATATCCTCGTACCTGGACGCTGTCCTGTCTCCCCTGGTCCAATCCCTTCCCACCTAGGTCCGTGACACATCACACACTCTCCAACTCTTCCATAGCTTTAAGTTCTCCGGCACACACAACTTCATCCTCGTCATGGATGTCCAGTCCCGATATACCTCCATTCCCCATCATCATGGCCTCACTGCCCTCCATTTCTTTCTTGACCAAAGACAGAACCAGTCCCCTTCCACAAACACTCTCCTCCACCTGGCTGAACTTGTCCTCACCCTAAACAACTTCACTTTCGATTCCTCTCACTTCTTACAGACCAAAGGCATAGCCATGTGCACTCACATGGGCCTCAGCTATGCCTGCCTCTTCGTTGGCTACATTGAACAGTCTGTATTCCAAGCCTACTCCGGCCCCATTCCTCAACTTTCTCCGCTATATCAATGACTGCATTGGTGCCACCTCTTGCACCCATGCGGAACTCGACAGTTTCATAAATTTTGCCACTAACTTTCACCCTGCTCTCCAATTCACTTAGACTATCTCTGACACCTCTCTCTCTCCTTCCATCTCCATCTCAGGAGATTCCTTATCCACCAACATCTTCTACAAACCCACTGACGCCCACAGCTACCTCGATTACAGCTCCTCCCTCCCTGTCTCTTGCAAGGATGCTCTCCCTTTTTCTCAATTTCTCCGCCTCCGCCCCCATGATGAGGCTTTCCACTCCAGGACATCCGAGATGTCCAACTTCTTTACTAACCATGGCTTCTCTCCTACAGTGGTCGAGAAAGCTCGCACCCACATCTCTGCCATTTCCCGCACCTCTGCTCTCACCCCCACCCCTCCCAGACACATCAGGGATAGAGTCCCCCTTGTCTTCACATTTCATCCTATTAGCCTACATATCCAATACATCATTCTCCGCCAGTTCTGCTATCTCCAACTGGACCCCACCACCAAGCATATCTTCCCCTCCCCACCCCCTTCTGCATTTCGCAACTCACTAGTTCACCACTCCCACCCCACCCCAGGAACTTTCCACTGCCCCCGCCATAAGTGCAACAGCCCTACACCACCTCCATCCAGGACCCAAACAGTCCTTTCAGGTGAGACAGATTTATCTGCACCTCCCTTAATATCATCTGCTGCATTCGGTGCTCCAAGTATGGCCTCCTCTACATTGGCGAGACCAAACACAGACTAGGTGACTGTTTCGCAGAACACCTGTGCTCTGTCCGTAACCGCGACCTACATCTCCCCATTGCCAGCCACTTCAACTCCCCCCCAATCAGTCCTCAGCCTCTTCCAATGCCAGGAGAATTCCAAGTGCAAACTGGAGGAACAGGACCTCATTTTCCATCTTGGAGCCTTGCAGCCTAACGGCATGAACATTGAATTCACCCACCCCTTCCACACCCACCATGCCTCTTCTTTTCTTCTCTTTCCTAGCCCCCCTCTCTTTTTTCCTCCTTACCTTTGACCCAACCCCCAGTGGATCTGCTCTGCCCTCCTCCCCCACACCTGCCTGTCACCATCTCTTACCTGCATCTACGCAGCACCACCTTGCGCCCACCCCACCTCCCCTGTTTTGTCCACCTATCATTGCTCTGCTTTTCCCTCCTATATACTGGACTTCCTCCTTTCCTATCTTCAGTCTCGAAGAAGGGTCCTGACCTGAAATGTTGACCGCCTGCTTTTCTCCACAGATGCTGCCTGGCCTGCTGAGTTCCTCCAGCATCACCGTGTTCTCCACAATGTGAATGCTGCCTTTATTTGAGATAGGAGATTAACCACAGCCCTGTGATATTTTCAATAAAAAGAAATCTATGTCCTGGCCACTTCGCTCCCTCAAAAAACAAACTGGTTGTTTTTTTGGATGTTCCTGTGAAAGACTTGTCACATTTGCCAACCCAACAGCCATGACGCTTCATTCCAGAAGCACATTCTACACTGCAAAATGCTATATAAATATAAACTCTTTGGGCAAAACACTATGGAAAAGCTATAACCAAGGTCTTAGCAATAACTTTACAAACCACCCTGCTTTTAGTACTTCCAAGTGATCCTACACTGAAGAGATCCTGATCCATCTAAACAGCCCAGTGATCTCCAGATCATGCTAGCATTGCAATATCTAAAACAGCAACTTGCATTAGGTAGTGCCTTTAATGTTGGAAGACACTTCATAGAGGTGTGATTTAACAGAATTTAACTCCTTTAACTCCAAGGCTTTAAGAAGTTTAAAGGAGAGTTGGGGTGGGGAGAGGAAGTGGATACTGCAGAATTTAGGGCTTGAAGGCAAGGCTGCCATAGAGAGAGGAATTAAAATCACCATGAGCTGATGACCATAAAAGGAGGAGTATAAGGGCTGCACTGTGCAGAATGTTGTTGGTGCTCATCCCGTCTGCTGATCTTGTTCCTTTCCAGCAGCTCTGGAAAACACCACATTGCACAATGTCCATCATTTCTCTTTCAGGTAGCTTCTTCCACTAAGATCTTGCTTCATGAAGTTTTAATGAGAAAATCTACAACTCATTTTTTTTTATTATACATGACCAAAACAGGGCACTTTCTCTTACACCTTCAAAAAACTAGACTCCATTTGCTAATTAGCAACTATCACATCCGGTGGGATTAAATAATTAAAGATATTTCCTGATATAAAGAATGGACAGAAAAATAAATAAAATAAATGAGAACAACAGGAAAACACAAAGACAAAAATGGTTTTACTCTTTTCAAAAGTCAGAGGAATATTCAAACTACCGTCGTTACTTGAGGCAGTGTCCTAACTGTATCCTGAGATCCACGATCAATGCCACGTGCAGGCACGTACATGTTCAACTTCTCTAGAACAGTACTATTCTCTATCTCAAATCTGTTGTGTCCACAGTTCCACCACTCTTCTGTCCTCACCCAGCACTCTCCCGTCCACAGCACCTTCTCAAGCAACCGGAGTAGACTTATCCATTCACCTTCTCCTTTCCCACCAGCCAGGGCCCAAATAATCATTCCAGGTGAAGAAATGATTCACTTGCACTTCTAGTCTACTGCATTCGGCATTCTCAATCTGGCCTCCTCTGCACTGGAGAAACCAAGTGCAGATTGAGTGATCATTTTGTGGAGTGCTTGCACTCAGACCGCAGGCCAGTGTAATTCTGAATTCCACTCCTATTCCAACTTGTCTGCGGCTTCCACTTCCACAGTGAAGCCCAAATGTAAACTAGAGGAGCAACATCTTATCTTCTGTCGAGGCATTTTGTCACCTTCTGTAATGAACATTGAATTTTCCAGCTTTAGGTAAACTGTTCCCATTATTCTTCTTATGTCCCTTTCTCACCCTATTTCTATAAAATATCTTGCTAACAGTCAGTATTCCTACTCCTTGTCACCTGGTCTGTCTCAACTAATCTCTTCATATTCTTTTGTCTTATACCTCACTCCACCATCCACCTCTACTTTCAAAACCGACACCCTCCATTCTTCCCCCAGTTCTGAGGAAGGATCCCTGACCCAACACATTAAATGGTTTCTCCTTCCACAGAAGCTGCTTGACTGGCTGAGTCCTTTCACCATTTCTGTGCTTGTTACTTTTTTTTTTACAGATCCTGATGGGCTTGCTGTGCATTTTCAATATTCTCTCTTTCAATTTCACGCCAATGCCATAACCATTTGCTCAGTTTACCCACAAAATTCACTCAGTGTAGTGTGAAACTGAGCTAAATAACTTCTCAGCACTGAAAATCTACCAGTGTCAGCCATGGCTCAGTGGGGCAGCACTCCTACTGAGTCAGAAGGCAGCGGATTCAATTTCCACATCAGATTTCCACATCCATATTGATTACTGTGGGAAGGCTACATTGTCAGAGATGTAGCTTATCAAATGAAATTTTACAACCAGTCAACTAATCCATCTTATCAGGTGGACATAAAAAAATTCATATGGAACTTCACTTGCATCCAGTCCAATGGTCATCTCTCCACCAATATCAACAAAAGAGTTAATAAGGTCTGCACAAATTGGCTCCTCTATAACGAAAAACTGCAACCACAGTTTGAAAGCACTTCAACAGCAGTAAAGTGGAGATACAAGAGACTGTGGATGGTGGAATCCAGAGCAAAAAAAAAACTTGCTGCTGGAGGAACTCAGCGGGTCAGGCAGCATCTATGGAGGCAAAAGGACAAGTTGATGTTTCGGCTGTCCAGAAGCCACGACATATCAATTCAAGACTACTTCTTAGTTTGCATCACGCTGCAGCCAGCTCATGAATTGCACTGATGTTGGCTCAATCATTGTGGAAGGAAGGAAGTGGAACAGAATCTGAACATCCTACACCCAGTTTGATGTTGTGAGACCAGCAGAGGAAATAGTTTCCAGCATTTATATAACAGTACCACCTTGGAATCTAAATTGAAGTGATGCCAAACTTCTTTCTCGTCTCTTCCTTGGCTACAGAGATGAGAAAGAAACAGAATCTCCTTCCTAAAAATGCATAGAAATAGCATAAGTGGGACCTGAATGTAGCGAGTTATATTCTTCCCTAAACTAACCCAGCCAAATTTCCCTCATATTTTTTTCCTGAAGACAACATTAGTTAGGGAGGATCTGTGAGACAAAGACAAAACATTTTCTGCAATTATTGCACCATAATCCTCCAAATAGCATAGACTATCTTATAAAATTAGGATAGAGTCACAGGGACCAGGTAGAATTTTACAGAGGGTCTCGGGAGTGTGTCAGGAGAGGAGGCTAGCAATCCTTGGGATTAGATTGCAAGGGGATGACCTGCAATGGAATTATACTAATTTTTTTGCTAGGAATATCCTTATATTTGAAACACACAGTCATAAAATTTTAAAATACTTGGCAAGATTGTGAAAATATGGATGTAACATTTAATATTTTAAAAATTGGATTTGTTTATACAAGATACTTCAACTTTGTAGCACCATTCAAGAACTCATCATCCTAACTCCCTGCTCCATGTCATCAAACTCTAGTCTCTCAGGAGCTACTGTTCAGAGTTTCTATTATTCAAGAAAGATGAGCTATTTCACCAAGTTCTTACTAACACATCTGCTTTCAACGTGCTTACTCTAAAAATTAAGGCAGCAAACCAAACAAAAACCATCCAGGCCAGGGATCTGCAACATGGTTATTAACCCCTTTGCCTGCACAGCCACCTTTATCAGAAGACGAGGTTAACATTTGAAGTAGGGAAAGGTACAAGGCCATGGGAAGAGCATGATTCCACTCTGCCATTCCAGCCTAGTATCTCATTTCCAAGATTCAGTTTTTATTCCCTCATCTCCATTTTATAATAAAATGGCAAAATGTTGGAAACACTCAGCAGGTCAGGCAGCATCTAAAGAAAGAGAAATAGTTACGTTTCAGGTCCGGGACCTTCATCACTGGGAAAGAGAGGGAACAAGTTAGTTTTAGGTAGCAGAGAAGGTGGGGGTGGGACAAAAGGAGCATCTCTGATAAGGTGAGCTCAATGACTTAATGTGGCACTTAAAATCAGATTAAGCTTCTTTTACTGTAGGATGTGACCAGCAGGCTAGATTATACAAAAAGAACGGAGCCAAAATGATAGCAGGCAGAAATGGCCAGCTCTGATACAAACATAAGAAAAGATTTATCTAAAAGATGGAGGATTCAGTATTAAGTCCTGCAAGCTGCAAACTGCCCAGATGGAAGATAAGATCAGAGTCATACAGCATTGAAACAGGCCAATCAGCCCATCATGTCCACACCAACCAGTAGGCACCAATCCGTATTAATCCCATCTTCCAGTCCTTGGCCTGTAGCCTTTAATGCCTAGGTGATTCAAGTGCTCAACACTGTGTCAAAACTGTGCATGGTTTAAAAAGCTTATGCCTCTCATCCATTCTGTGCCAATGTTGTTCCTCAAGCTTGTGTTGGGCCTCATTATAACAGTGCAGAAAGGTCAGCGTGGAAATGGGAGAGCGAATTAAAGTGATAGGCAACCTGAAGATCTGGGTCACTCCTGCAGACTGAGTACAGGTGCTCTGTAAAGCAATTACCCAATCTTTCCCCAGAGTCTGCCTGACCTGCTCCGTATTTTCTTCATTTTCTGTTTTTATTTTAGATTTCCAGCATCTGTAGTTTTAATTTTTTTTTAAACAGCACCTCCTGACATACCTTTACCATTGTTTTCAACTGGCAGCATCATTATTTGCGTCATTCACGGTCTCGTGGTCACCATCCTCTCACCAACTTCCCCTTTTGTTCTCTCTGCCCCTCTTCCCCGTCTTTGCAACTTAATACTTGTTTCATTTCGAACTTTTTCCACTTTAACTGTTTCTCTCTCCATAGATGCTGGCTAACCCATTGAGTATTTTTGGCATTTTGTGGTTAATATAGTAACATTAGTACTACACTGTTCCCAAGATCCAGTGGTCTCAATCTACACTTAATGTTCTTATAAATTAACAGAAAGGGTACACTTTTTTTGTTCAACAGGACCCTTTTACAACTAAAGTAAACAATACATTAACTACTTGTATCAGATTTAGTAGGACAGCTTGTAAAATGCAGTGCTGCATTAAGAATTTTTAATATTAAAGAAAACAAGTAGATTATTTGGTAGCTGACAGACATTTCCTCTGGGTAGAGTCCAAGAACTCTTAAAAGGGCATTGCTGCTGGACTAGAAATGAAGCTCTTTGTGTTACATCAAAACTCAGAGCAAGGTTTTGAACAATAGAAACCAAAAACTAAACATAGCAACTTACCTTTAACATAATAAATTGTCCCAGTGCATCCCACGGGAACACTAAAATAAAATTTGGCACTGCCACAAACAGTAAACTATTAGGACAAGTGACCAAAGGTTTAGTCAAAGTTTAGCTCAAAGAGCATCAAAATGGTAATAGGCGGGGAGGGCAAAGGCTAAGAGATATAGGGAGGGAATTGCAAAGTTTAGGACACAGGCAACTGAAGGACTGCTACCAACAATAGAGCAATTAAAACAGGGAATACAAAAGAATCCAGAATTAGAAGATCTTGGATTGGGGGCTACAGAACTTAAACATGGTTATATAACTGCACTGAGAACAGTTTAAAATTCAGTTTTAAAAAAATGCATGGAGCCACACTCATGATAAAGACTGGGGGGACTGTAATAAGAAAAGCAAAGTATGTGGAAATGACCAAAAAATCAGACAGAAACTCACTTTAGAATGCATCTAACCTACTCCAAGTATTTCCCATCTCCTTTTGTTAGCAGAAATATTGCAGTTGAAGGTAATAAGGTAAACCCTTACATTGTTATAAATTAAAAGTCACACAATAAAGCTGAGGTTTGAACTAGTATACTAAATTGACAACCTAATAAGTGATTAATTCACAAGACTAACTTAATATTAAGGCAGCATGTATTTTAATGCCACTAAGCCCATTCACTTCAATGCCTCAAGTATAACTTTCACTGTTGAGACCTCTGTTTATTTACTTTCCCACAGGAGGCAGGCAAGACCATGATAAAACCACAATGGTGACCTTCATCCAGTCAACAGCATCGCACATTTAGCTTTGGTGAGGAAAAGTGCAGCGCACATAAAAATTTGAATCTGCAGCACCGTCAGCATCATACACATGAGAAAAATTAATAAAAAGGGGTAACCTATAAATGTTTGAATTTTACTCAGTCAGGAGAAAGATGGCTCATCTCCCATTCACTTTTTAAACTACATACAATTGATTTTCAATAGCTAAGTACACATTAAAAATATATGACAATAATGAACCCACACAATATAGAAAAAAAACTTATTGCAGTTTAACACAGCAAGTTAATTTTCTGAAACTGAAATACAAGGTTTTATCATCTTCCCAACAGAAGTAGTTTGCACTGTCCCAACATAATCTTTCAATTTTTGATTATAACCTCCCTTTTAAGTGCCTCATTCCTTTAATCTTTACATCTGGCTTCCACCTTTTCCACATCCCTGCCCCAAGGTCATAATTAAGCTTACAAGAAAGGTTGTTGCAATCTTAAATCGAAGGTTTACAGAGTAATTTATGGCAACAAAGGCAAACTTATTGTTTTGCCAGGGCCAGACAGCACAGATGTAGCTTTTCCAGTTTTTTTTAAAACTTTAAAATAAGATCCCTCATCAAACAGTCGTGCCTGCTTCCATGCTCTAAGTCTACTTTTGTGTGCAACAACTTACCCATATCAGTCCACTCGCTCTCCAAGCTCGTTCAATATCGTCTGGAAGGAAAGAAAGGCACTTCAGTGTCTAACTACATTTGTCTTGCTCAAAGTACAGCAGTCCATGTGTTTGTCATTACTCTAACCCACTGCAACTGTCTGCAGCACAGACCATCAATGCTTTATTTATTTGCTGTAAGTGTTGTCCTGGGCTGGAACCTGCAGCAATGTCTGTAAAACTGCTGAAGATTTTTTTTTCCAGGGAATTTGGAGGAGGGTAAGTTGGTAGGAGGAGGGGCATAAAAGGAAGTGAGGATGACTGCTTTCTTGGCAACTGGACTCCTGACAAAACAAAACTCTGCTTTAAGAGAACCTGATTTTCATCTTATCTCAAGGTTCCAAATCCCTCCTGGTTTCTTTCCAATTTCTTGCTGAATTATCCCAGATCTGTTAGCAAGATAGAAAAAAATACATTTGGTCTTTATTCTTGTAAGCAAGTTATTTTTAAATATTCTCCTCCAAAGTGTTCACACCAGGACTACATATAAGCCCTTTGAAGCAGGCTGAACAACAACTGTCTGAATTTATGCAAGGCATTTAACATAAACATTTCAGACAAAATCCAGCACCAGGCCACATTAGGAGATGTTGGAACAGATTGCCAAAAACTTGGTGAAAGAGATAGGTTTTAAAGAGGAGGGGAAGAGGGTTGTAGAGACAGGCATGGGCATTACTTCTACATCTCACTTGTTTAACATATCCTCTGACGATCCAACTTTCCCTTAAATGTATTTCCACTATTCACCATAACTTCTCTTCTTGGTAGTAAGCTCCACATTCTCACTATTGTAGGTAAAGAGGTTTCTTTTGAATTCCCAAGTGGATTTGTTAGTGTCATCTATTCCCCTGCATATCACAGTTGGTCCTGCTCCCCAAAAAGACCAATATAAAGATATTTAGAAACAAATTACAATGCTTGTACAATATCATGAGGTTCTCTAGCACAGAGATGCAAGATAGTTTTATTCCACAGTGCAAATGTGAACAAGCCCCCATTATGTGACTGCAAAATTCCTGTCGATAGAACCACAGCTTTAAAACTCACTGCTGGCTGTAATCATATACAACTTTATCCAAAGCTGTGCACCAGCCTTTAAGACAGAAAGGCATGGGTTCAACTCTCTGCCTCCAACTTCAACATCCAGGAGAGGAGTCTAAAACTGGCACTCCCAGTACATTACAACACTACGTATGTGCTTAGTAGAGTTGGACAGCATGGCAATAGGCCCTTTGGCCCAATTCACCCAATACCAACTAAAATGTCTTCCTGAGCTTGTTACATTTGCCTGCATTTGATTTGTATCCCTCCAAACCTTTCAAAGGTTTCTAAACATTGTAATTGTCCACACCTCTACCACTTCCTCAGGCAGCTCATGCTATATACCCACCACCATCTGTGTGAAAATCTAGCTTCTCCGGGCCACTTTAAATCTTTCCCCTTAAACCTATACGCCTTAGTTTTAGACTGGGAAAAAGACATGACAATCCATCCTATCTATGCCCCTCATGATTTTAATAACTTCCATAAGGTCACCCCTCAGCCTCCTTTGCTCCAGTGAAAACAGTCTCATCCTATCCAGTCTCTCCTCATCACCATACATCTTCTTCACCACTTTATCTACCAGAGAACTATGTACTTTTATTCCTAGGTCTCTCTGTTCTACAACACTCCCCAGGGCCCTGTCATTCACTACGTCCTGCACTAGTTTACAAGAATACATCACTTTTCACTTGTCCAAGTTAAATTTCCATCTGTCATTCCTTGGCCCACTTTCCCAATCGACCTAGATCCTGTTGTATCCTTAGTCATCCTCCTTCACTGCCCACCACACCATCAATTTTGTGGCATCCAGAAAACTTACTAATCATGCCACCTACATTCTTATCCAAATTGTTAATATATATGGCAAACAACAATGGACCCAGCACCAATCCCTGTGGCACACCATTGGTCACAGGTCACCAATCTGATAAACAACCCTCCATTACCACCTTTCTCATTCCAACAAGCCAATTTTGTATCCAATTGGCTAGCTCACCCTAGATCCCATGTGTTCTAACCTTCCAGACCAGCCTAGCATACAGAATCTTGTCAAAAGCCTTGCTATAGTCCATGTAGACAACATTCACTGCCTTGCCCTTGTCAATACTCTTGGTCACTTTTTCCAAAAGGCTCAATCAAATTCATGAGACACAATTTCCCACGCACAAAACCATAATGACTATCCCTAATCAGTCCTTGCCTTTCCAAATGCAGATAGATCTGTCTCTCAGAATCCCCTCCAGTAACTTCCCCACCACAGATGTTAGTCTCACTGGCCTACAGTTCCCTAGCTTGTCCTTGCAGCCTTTCTTAAATAAAGGCACTACCTTAGCCACCCTCCAGTCTTCTGGTACCTCACCTGTGACTACAGAAGATACAAAAATCTCTGCAAGGGCCTCTGCTATTTCTTCCCTTGCTTCCCAAAACACCCAGGATACACTTGGTCAGATCCCAGGGACTTATCCACCTTTATGGTTCTCGACACTGCCAGCACCTCCTCTTTTGAAATGTTGATATGTTTCAGGACATCACTGTTCTCTTTCCCAAATTCCCTAGCTTCCGTGACCTTCTCCACAGTAATACAGATGAGAAGTATTAATTTAAGACCTCACCCATCTTCTGTAGCTCCATACATTGATGGCACACTGATCCCTAGTCACTCATTTGCTCTTAATATACTTATAGAATCTCATAGGATTCTCCTTTACTTTATCTGCCAAGGATATCCCACATCCCCTTTTTGCCCTCCTGATTTCCTTCTTAAGTGCACTCCTATATCCCTTATACTCCTCAAGGGATTCGCTTCATTGTTGACTTGCAGACCTCAAAAGAGCTTAGCACTCTAAGACTAAACATGACAGAGAGGAGAATTCTCCAATGGATGTGTGAAGTGACAAAGACAGACAAAGTGAGAACATGCATCTCAGGAGAACAGTGAAGGCTGTGGGAATGCAAGACGTTATTAAAGGTCGGGCAAGAAACTTGAAGGATATATGGGAAAAGAAATAAAATAGAACTTTCAGAGAAATGGAAAAAGAGGAACCAAACATAAATAGAATGATAGAGTGGAGCAGGACAAGATTGGCTGAACCAGCAACACAAATGCTATGGCTAAATGTACTTCTTTGACCTGCACTTGTAAAGTTTTTCCTTACAAATGTAATGCAACTGCCAAATGAGCACAATAATTTAAAAGTGGTAAAATATGTACAATTGATATATGTTTATTTTTTACATTGTGACATATGATCTTATACTTGTGATAAAATATCATCAACATATTGTCTGGCCTCATCCCCCAATATGTGTAATCCTGAAAATTCAAATTGGAAGTAGAAATAAATGGCTTAAACAGCAGCCTAATACTGTTTTAATTTATTACAATATAAAAAAAAACTGAATAATGTACTTATAGAGGTCCTGATCACATCATTCTGAAACCTCTCCAAATTCCCTGATGTGCAGTAACTGTTGCACAGGGAAACCTACAATAAGTTGCATCTATTCAGTGTTTTAACAGTAAAACATCCCAAGACTATTCACAGGGAGGGATTATTAAATAAAATATGACACATGAAGGGAAATCAAGCCAGGTGACAAAAAACTTGCAGCATTTTTAAACAGGATCATTTCGGCCAATTTATACATCCCACAAAGAGCATGCAGATGATCTACTTTAGGTACGTTACTTAAATCTTCACCAGAAGAGGAGAACCCATCACTTCTTTGATTAGTAGATAAGATTATTGATAGTAATAGTCTTTAAAAAGATACGCCTGTGTGGAGAATTAGGATTAGCAATATATCCTTCTACCTTCTCTTACCATATACTGAATGTTCTTGACTAGACTTTTGAGTCCTGGCAACAGAATTGGATGAAGTGGCTTGGACAAGCTTCTGAGCCGCACAGTGCCAGGGTGATGAATGAACACATTCATGGCTGGTTTGGTGTTCCAAAGTGACATCAGATTCACTCATTATTTCTGCCGAGGACTGATGCCCAGGTGGAACAGAAAACTTTACAAACCTCATGAATGTGAATTAACTAAGATCCACGTCCACCCTTGGTGAGGCTCCCAACCAAGAAGCGGTTCCAAGTACTGACCAGAACAGAGGGCACTGCTCATGCGTAAAGAGATCCATCACCTCTGCAGCCACCCTTGGCACAAGTGTTTCTTCCCAATTCATCTTGTGCGCTGTTGCAGGCCAGCTGGATAATGTTTGAGACTAGCAATTTCAAAAAGAAAAAAAAAAGAACATATTGCATGCGAGAAGATGAAACCCACAAACATTTCCCTTGTGTTGTGTCCAAGGATGAATTATGAAAAGAAGCTTGTAACACTTGGTCATTTCAGCTTTGAAAGGGAATCTTTATGTAGAAATGTACAAGGTTAGTCCAGGTTATGGCAAGTCGCACTCTGACTGCAGAGCAAGGGAAAACGGATACAAACTGTTAAAAAAGGTACATCCAGGACTGAAGATGTACAGACAGTGATCATTACTGAGACTGGTCATCAATGAGTGGTGAAAGACAAAATTCTTACAAATCTTATGCAACTGCCAAATGAACACAATTTAAAACAGGTAAATTTGTATAATTGATATATTTTTACTCTTTACATTGTGATAGATGAAAGGACAGGCAGCTCAATTCTGTGAAGTTGAGTGGTGGGGGTCGGGAGGCAGAGTGCAACATTAAGTCCTTGTGTTTGCCTTTAACAACTGGAAAAAACTGTAGGAGATCCCATGAAATCCATATCTCATTTAAGGGCTGCAACAATCAAGTCAAAAACAAGCAACACCAAGAACAAATCCTTTCACTACCTACTCTGACTCTCCTTTGAGATCATCTACTCTTCTGTACCTACCATTTCCTCCTCGTTTAAATAGATGGTTAATACCCCGGGATCAAGTTGTTCAATCAATGAACATTATGGTGGGAACTTAATTCCTCATCTTAAGGTGAGAAACATAGGAGAATTTAAGGAGACAGAGTAAAGAAAGGAATACTCTCCACCACTGTAACACAAATTAAAATAAACTTATCCATTCAATCTCAACAATGGGCCACAATCAAACTATAAATTAATACCATCTCCATCAGTGGAACATTTTCATTATTAGGTTACTTTCAGACAATTATTTTTGGGTGGGTTCCTATTCAAGCCCAGACACATCTGGGAAGAAAGATTCTTGCCACTTTACAGGTCAAGAATTTCCAGACAAACAGAGGTCTGAAGAACAAAACACTCGAATTTCAAGCAGTCCTTATTGTGTGATGTTCTAACCATCTGTCCTCAGCAACCTGCTGAAGCAAATGTGCCTGGCAAAACGCTGTTGAAAGGATAATTGGACCACATCAGCAGTGCTAATTCAATTTCAGTCAAAGTCCTAACTTCCTTTACCCAGTTCTCTTAAAAAGAACATAACCAGCAGGAACAGATGTAGGTGATGCAAACTAGCATTCAATATGACCATGGCTGATTCTACTTAATGCCACCGTCCATTCTAATATCACTGAATATCCACTGATTCCCTTAAAATGCAATCTCGGTCTTGAACATACAGTAGCAGAATCCACACCAACACCAAGCACGGTAGCATAGCCGTTAGCGCGACGCTATTACATCGCCAGCGATCGGGGTTCGATTCCCGTCGCTGTCTGTAAGGAGTTTGTACGTTCTCCCGTGTCTGCGTGGGTTTTCTCTGGGTGCTCCGGTTTCCTCCCACATTCTAAAAGACGTACGGGTAGGTTACTTTGGGTTTAAAATGGGCGGCGCAGACTCGTTGGGCCAGAAGGGCCTGTTACCACGCTGTAAATAAGATTAAAATTAAATTAAAATCAAAAGCCCTCCGAGGTGCAGAAGTTCAAAGTTTCAGAACCCTTTGAATGAAAAAGAATTCTCAGTCCAGTCCGAAATGGTCAACACTTTACCTGGGACGAATCCTTTTAGAAATCCATTCTTTCAAAAAGCTACATTTAAATAGGGGTGTTAACCATTTGTGTCAAAGATCACATTTTAAAGCATAGTCAGCATTATAATGTATGGAACAGCACAATCATGAGGATTCCAAAGGTGTGGAGTAGCTTGGCTCTAACTTCAGATGAGCCGTGTATGTGCACTGCAGCTAATGTGCAGTTTAATATGTCCATCCTCCAAACAAGTGCACAAGCAGCTTCTCAAAATTCAGGAAAAAAAAGGGGAAGACTTGACTGATCAACAAGTCCTCAACCATTTAAATATTGCTGAACTCATAGATTACATGACTTGTATGTTAAGTAAAGCTTTCAAAGCAAGGATGTACCAAGAGATCCACAAAGGTTTGATTGTACCCAAGTGCACCAGGCACTCAAATAATAATATTTCCAGAATTTGGTGTTCTTTTCTCTTTGTATTGGCTGATTCATGTCATTTTACTGCATAAGATTTTTCTACAGAAACTGCAACATTTTTAAATAAGTCAGAGGTTTTCAAAACCGTGTTCTAGGAAGAGATTCCAAGAGTTCGTTGAATCAGATCTCGAGTTCATCCTCAAAAGCAGAAAAATAGGGCAAGGTTTGAAAAGCACTGGTGTTGGGAACCAAACGAGAGCAAGAAAGAGAGGCCATGACTGAGAGATATTCTCTGCCCCATTTCACTTACTAAATAACATGTTCCAGTAAGTGCTCTGAAGTCCGTGGTGGAGAAAACCAACTCTCGATCTAAACTGGTGAGGTGTTAGTCCATAAAATATGATTTTCAATTCACAGCTGGAAAAGGTAATCTACCACTCTAAACTATTTCCCAACAAGCCACAAATGGCTTTTTAAAAAAATGACTAATCTGATACACACGTCCAAGACAAGCAATGCAGCAGAATTGTGCAACCCTGCCTTATACAATGCAGCAATTCAAGTTTTCAAGAAGAATATGGTGAGGGAGTTGTCTTAGACAAGGGAAAGGGTGCAAATTACCTCTTGGCCATCAGACTTTGGTTGTACACACTATTAATTTTTGCAATGACATAAACATTTTTACTTGGTGAATCTTTCAGAAATGCAGACAAGGGGCTCATGGAATTAGGATTTCTATGAAGGCCCCTAATACACTGATAAAGATTGCATTCCCAATCAAAACTGCAGCACCAGTCACTACAGTTAAAAGTTTCACGATCTTTCAGCTCTCAAAATTGTTTCTCCAAATTGAAAGCAGTATTGGTATATTTTTGTCACTTGTACTAAAGTACAGTGAAAAACTTGTATACAGTTCATACAGATCAATTCATTACACAGTGCATTGAGGTAGTACAGGGTAAATACAATAACAGAATACAGAGTAAAGTGTCACAGCTACAGGGAAGTGCATTGCAGGTAGACAATAAGGTGCAAGGTCAAACAAGGTAGATTGTGAGGTCAAGAGTCCATCTCATCGTATAAGGGAACCATTCAATAATGGGATAGAAGTTGTCTTTGAGCCTGGTGGTCACTTTGAAACCAGAAAGAAACGGGCAAATTATTATCTAGAAGGGGAGAAAATTCAAAGTACAGAAGTACAAAGGGACTTGGGGGTTCTCGTGCAGGATACCCAAAAGGTTAACCACCAGGTCGGATCGACAGTAAGGAAAGCGAATGCTATGTTGGCATTCATTTCGAGAGGTATAGTGTATAAAAGTAGAGAGGCGTTGATGAGGCTCTACGGGGCACTAGTGAAGCCTCATTTGGAATACTGTGTGCAGTTTTGGGCCCCATATCTTAGGAAGGATGTGCTGATGTTGGAGAGGGTTCAGAGGAGATTTACGAGGATGATTCCCGGAATGAAAGGGCTTATGTATGATAAGCGTTTGTCGGCTCTTGGACTGTACTCACTGGAGTACAGAAGAATGAGAGGGGATCTCATAGAAACATTTAGAATGTTGAAAGGAATGGACAGAGTAGATGTGGCCAAGCTGTTTCCCTTGGTGGGTGAGTCCAGGACCAGCGGGCACAATCTTAGAATTAGAGGGTACAGGTTTAAAACAGAGTTGAGGAGAAATTTCTTTAGCCAGAGGGTAGTGAATTTATGGAATTCTTTGCCACGTACAGCAGTGGAGGCCCGATCATTAGAGGCATTTAAGGGGGAGATAGATAGTTATCTAATTAGTCAAGGTATCAAGGGATATGGGGATAAGGCCGGAAATTGGGGCTAGAAAGGAATAGTTTTTTCTTCTCTCATGGACATTCTCCCATTTCTCATTTCTTTTTTTCTTTTTCCCTTTTTCTTTGGAGCAGACTCGAGGGGCCGAATAGCCAACTTCTGCTCCCTTGTCTTGTGATCACTCGTTCAAGGGCAAAGACCAAAGCCACCAAAGGAGCCAAGCTCCTTCCCTCCACAGAGACAAACATCGTCATCACAGCAATTACACCACCACAGAATCCTGTGACACCTCATCATATTTGCAATCATTCCAGCCTCTCAATCCTATATTAGCAGCACTCTCGCCAAAAAGTTCAATAAATGCACTTTTTTGTCATCATTCATCTCAGCGAAGCTACATCATACAATAAAAGAATCTGAGATAAAGAATGAAATCTGTTTGCAGAAAAACATTCAGTGCAACGTAATAGAACATTTAACTCATGATTAACTGCAGCATTCAAGGTAAACCAAGATATATTGATAATGTCTTGGGAATTGAAGCGGGAGATACGCACAAATCAATATGGTTGTTGATACAGTAGCCTGAACTTCAGAGTAGATTCATCTTCTCACGGCTCACTTCCACTCTTTTCTATGTTTATCTCACCTCTCTCTGGCTCCCTGTCTTCTACACTCTTGCCTACTATCCCTGGTCTCCTTCCCCATTGGTCTCCTGTTTCCTGGCCTTGCCTTAAAGAGCATTAAAGCACCCTGCCATCTGGAGATATTAGGACAACTTGTATTGGAGCTGTGATTTCTCCCCACTCCCTTCAACCCATCAGAGGACCAATAATTGGGTGTCTTTTGCCCAAAGAATGGTTAGAAAGAGGTACTTGGTACTACAGAGTGCAGCTGATATTTTCTTTCCATGCATACATTTAAAAGGAAGCTAAAAAAGCATAACGGCAAAGAGATTTAAAGATCACATTAAAGAGATGAGCTAAAGATGGCAGGAAATAAAGCTGGCATGGACTGGACCAAATTACCCATTTCTGGCCTATGGACTCTATGGAACTTAGCTTCAAGGCAACTGAAAACCCTGGCCAGTGAGTTTATCTTTCCATTTTAAAGCCACAGAGCAAATTTAATGAAAACAAACCTGGGATCTACAGCGCACTAACATGCAGGGGAACTGTTTGTCCAGTTGGGTACCATGTGCCATATATCGGTACGGTTTGCCTCTGCAGGCATATAGTGCCCAACACCATCTTATTCTCCTCCATTCCCTGGTTTTACAAGTCCTTAAAATGTTTCCTTTCATCCTTCCTATCCAATTCTCTAGTAAACATGAAGCAGACTTTCTCTATAGCCTTTCTGAGCTTCTTGGAAGTCAACTGAAGCAGTACCTCAGGGGAGCTCATTTTGTAACTTTCCCACACCTATAACCAGGATGAGGCACCTCATCTCCACTCGGAGTTGCTCAACATGATTACATCATTTTGCATAATAGTATCACTAAGTGAACAGGGGAGTCCAAGTCAAACCTTTACTATTACTTTAACTTGATAATACTGAAGCTGATTAAAATTGTTTGGATCTGAAGGCACCACTCCAACCTGTCTCATGGTACTTTGAATATCATGTCAAGTCCTGGCCATGAGACAAAACATTCCAACTTAGCTCAAGAATGGAACCCTACTCTCAAAAGGGCCAGTGGAATCTCGAGAAACTTGGCATTCTCATCCTGAAAATGTGGGAAAAGGAAACATCAAACCAGCAAAACAGCTTAGCAGAAATTCTTCTAGAATTATCCAGAGAGTACATTGAAAGGTTTGTAAGTTTGAAATATACAAGTTAAAGCTTGCTATGGGCTTGTTGGATAATAATTTGCTCATTTTGCAATATACCCCAGTCACTTCTGAGACAAACCACACATCAAACTGTTACTTCTTATCCCCTTTCTTGTGGTTTTACACGATGCTTCTTGGAAAAGCAATCATAAGTGGCAGACAGAATCCACCAACTTGACAAACCATTCCCCTGCATGTTTATGTTCATTATAATCAGTCTTTGCCTTTACAACGGTAAGATGAGATTGCTCACAAGCCCAGCTGATTACTGCCCATTCCTATTTCACCGGATGCTGCCTGGCCTGCAGCATCACTGTCTTTTTCAAACCTTCAATAACCTTGGCCATCCAGGGTTCCCTAATCTTACAATCTTTTCCTTTCATCCTTGCCAGAACATGCTGTCCGTGAACTCTTGCTAATTCTCTTTTAAAGGATTCCCACTTGTCAGATGCTGTTTTATCCACAAGCATCTGCTCCCAATCTACTTTTGCCAGGTCCTCTCTTGCACTGTCAAAATCAGCATGCCCCTCCCAATTTAGGACCTTAACTTGAGGATCAACTTTATCCCTTTTCAAAGCTACCTTGAAATTTACAGAACTGTGCTCATTGTTTCCAAAGTGTTCCCCAACCGACACTTCCACCAGTTGACCAGTTTCACTTCCTAAGACGAGGTCAGTTACAGCCCCTTCTCTATTAAGACTATGTATATACTGCCTCAAAAAGCTATCTTGGATGCATTTAATAAATTCCACCCCACCCAAGACCCTTACACTAGGCAATCCCAGTCAATACTGGGAAAGTTAAAATTCCCCACTACCATAACCATATTGCTTTAACACCTTACTGCAATTTGCTTACCTCTAACTATTGGGAGGCCTATAGTAAGCAAATGCACTTTTTTGTCGTCATTCATCTCAGCGAAGCTACATCATACAATAAAAGAATCTGAGATAAAGAATTTAATCTGTTTGCAGAAAAACGTTCAGTGCAATGTAATAGAACATTTAACTCATGGTTAACTGCAGCATTCAAGGTAAACCAAGATATATTGATAATGTCTTGGGAATTGAAGGGGGAGATATGCACAAATCAATATGGTTGTTGATACAGTAGCCTGAACTTCAGAGTAGATTCATCTTCTCATGGCTCACTTCCACTCTTTTCCATGTTTATCTCACCTCTGTCTGGCTCCATCTTTTACACTCTTGCCTACTATCCCTGGTCTCCTTCCCCATTGGTCTCCTGTTTCCTGGCCTCGCCTTAAAGAGCATTAAATATACAGCAAAGTGACTACACCTCCCTTATTCCTAAATTTTACGCATATGATCTTGTTAGATAATCCTTCCAGGATATTCCCTCGTTCCCTTGGTCCTCATCTTTCACCCCTTGAGCCTCTGCATACAGCATATCATCCGTCTGCCAGCTGCAACACAATCCCACCACCAGCCATATCTTCTCTTCCCTAACCTTTTCCATCTCCCGCAGGAACCAGTCCCTCCATGACTCCCTGGTCTGCTCATCCCTCACCACCTACCCCTATCTGACCTCTGGCACTTTCCCCTGCAATCACAGAAGGTTTAACACTTGTTCTCACACTTCCTCCCTCACCACCATCCAGGGACCTAAATGGCCCTTCTAGTTGAGGCAAAGATTCATCTGCACCTCCTCCAACCTCGTCTACCTCATTCGGTGCTCCCGATGTGGCCGCCTCTACATCAGCGAGACCAAACGCAGACCAAGCGACCGTTCTGCAAAGCACCTACGTTCTGTCCGCAGTGGCCACCCATCCTGTCCATCCTCAGCCTTCTCCAGTGTCAGGGGGAGGCCTAATGCAAATTAGAGGAACAACACATCATATTCTGCCTGAGTAGTCAACAACCCAATGGCATGAACAGTGGGTTTTCCAATTGTTGATAACCCTCCCCTCTGGTGGGTTCCCTCCCCTCCCCTTCTCTTCCCTTCCCCCCTCCACTTCCCTTCCCTTCCCCTGCCCCCTCCTCCCCCCCTCTTTTTCCAATCCTATTTTTCTCCCCTTTCACACACCCCCTCCAGCTCCCCCCATCACCCATTTTACCCCCCCCCCACACCCCGGTTCCGACCCACTACACACATAGTTCATCCATAGGTGTCCCACCTCCCCCGACTATCTGGTTATGGTTCCTGCTGCCTTTTACCACTCCCCTAATGGTTCCCATTATCTCCTCTTTCATTTAGTCAGAGTCCAGCACTGGTAGCCATTTGTGTTTTTCTTCTCACCCTCCAGCAGCTGTATCTGACCTTCACCCTCCCCTCCCCCCACCTCGCTCCATCTGCCTCTCATTTTTTCCTCTTTGTCTGCCTCCATTTATCATCATCCACCTGCCACCGTCCCCCAACTCTTCCCCTCTCCCCTCCCCTAACCTGGCGCAACCTGCCCATTATCTTTCACCCCTCCTCAGCCCCATCAATCACCTTGGGCTCCCGTCTCACTGCTCCCCCTCTCCTCTTTATACTGGCCATCTCCTCTCGTGATCCTGATGCAGGATCTTGACCCCAAACATCAACAATTCCTTTGCACCCACAACTGCTGCTCCAGCTGCTTACTTCCTCCAGTATTTTTTTCCCTTCCACGATTTCCTCTCTATCTATTGCTGTGATGTTCTCCCTAATCAGCAATGCTACTCCCCCATCTCTACCGAATGCCCCTCCATCACGCTTGAAACTTCTATACCTGGATCATTAAGCTGCCAGTCCTGCCCTTCACACAACCATATTTCTGTGATCGCAATATTGTAATTCCACATGCTGATACATGCTCTAAGCTCATCTGACCTACCTGTGAGGCTCCTTGCATCAAAGTAAATGCAGTCAAGCCTACCAGCAACAACCCTCCCACGCACCATGCTTCCTAACCTGCTTCTGACTGCTCTGCCCACTGGACTTTCTTGATTTATCCTCTACATTCAGGTCAATCTACTCACCTGCCACAATACCACTGACATTCCGAACCTCTGCCAAATTAGCTTAACCCCTCACAACAAGTGTGGGCAAACCTCCCTGCGAGGATATTGGTTCCCTTCCTATTTACATGTAACCTGTTCTCCTTGTACAGGTCCCACCTGGCCCAGAAGCAATCCCAACCATCCAAGTACATAAAGCCTTCCCTCATTAACCAAATCTTTAACCACGCATTCACCTATGCTTTCCTCTATGTTTTCCTAGATTGAACTGAAGTCAATAGGTCCCCTCTTCAAACACTGTACTTGTCACAGCCTGCCAAGCAGAGAAAGCAAAAAATGGAAATAAACAGATTTTCTCAGTCTGTCAGGCTGTTATTAGTGGGGTAGTTGTAAATGTACATAACAAAGGTGCTCAAATATCAATATAATTCATGATTGATTTTATTACTGACTTAATTTTATTAAGATTCCCCTTCAATTTTTGTTGAAGTTAACCAAAATTTATATCAATGATTTGGCCAAATGTCACACATCCAAGTTTCAACTTGAAATGTCAACAAGTCCTTTCCACCCACAGATGCTGCTGAATGCACTGACTTCCTCCAGCAGATTGTTTTCTGCATCTGGAATACATTGCCTGACAGGGTAGTGGAGGAAGATTCATTTGTGGATTTCAAAAGGAAGCTGGATCACCACTTAAGAATCGCAGGACTACAGATAAAGGGCAGGGGATCCAAAACAATTGCAGAGAGCTTACAGGAACTCAAGAGGCAGTGTACTTTGCTGTTATCATTCTATAATTCTATGCTCTGCAAAGCTAATGATGGGAAACATTAAATTTATCAGCCCTCTCTAACTCTAACCCATCGTAAAGTGCAGTTGGAAAGGGGGCGGTGTACATGCACCTGTCTACATCAATGGTGCTGAGGTCGAGAGGGTTGAGAGCTTCAAGTTCCTGGGTGTGAACATCACCAACAGCCTGTCCTGGTCAAATCACGTAGATGCCACGGCCAAGAAAGCTCACCAGCGCCTCTACTTCCTCAGGAGGCTAAAGAAATTTGGTGTGTCCCCTTTGACTCTCACCAACTTTTACCGATGCACCATTGAAAGCATCCTATCTGGATGTATCACGGCTTGGTATGGCAACTGCTCTGCCCAGGACCGCAAGAAGCTGCAGAGAGTTGTGGACACAGTCCAGTGCATCACGGACACCAGCCTTCCCTCCTTAGACTCTGTCTTTACCTCTCGTTGTCTTGGTGAAGCAGCCAGCATAATCAAAGACCCCACCCACCCAGGACATTCCCTCTTCTCTCCTCTTCCATCGGGTAGAAGATACAGGTGCCTGAGGGCACGTACCACCAGACTTAAGGACAGTTTCTACCCCACTGTGATAAGACTATTGAATGGTTCCCTTATACAATGAGAAGGACTATGACCTCACGATCTACCTTGTTGTGACTTTGCACCTTATTGCACTGCACTTTCTCTGTGGCTGTGACACTACTGTTACTGTTACTGTTTTTACCTGTACTACATCAATGCACTTTGTACTAACTCAATGTAACTGCACCGTGTAATGAATTGACCTGTACGATCGGTTTGTAAGACAAGCTTTTCACTGTACCTCGATACAAGTGACAATAATAAACCAATAGCAGTTGTGCACACTGTTATTTTCATTTGTCTTTTTTCCCCCATGGGTTACCAAGCACCATATCTCATTATAGCAGATATACATGGTATAAATAACAACAAAATGTTACTGAGGCATGAAAACAAAATGGTACATCACAAGAGAAATATATTATCTACATTTAGGTCACTTTGAAAGGGCTTGCTTCATGACATGTAACTTCAAATTAAGAGAGAACAAAGGTGTGGACTATTAGTCACTAATAAATCAAGGAGGGAATTTATAAGAATTTTTTCAGGAAGTGGCGAGAATGTGTAACTCTGAAAGTTGAGGTGAATAACATTTATGGAGGAAAACACATGGGAGAAAGCAATTGGTGGGTTCATTGACCGATTTACAAGGGGGTGGGAGGCAGTTCACAGAGCACAAACATTGACATGGAGTGGTTGTGAGTTAGGATCAAGGTTACGGGCACAGGCTTTGCAATGGTGATGTTGGGAGATAGTGGAGTAGAGGATTGAGAAATTAGAGGATGTAGCGGGGATAGGGACTGGAGGATAATCGAGGGACGGTGGGACCCGGTGGAGAAAGGGGGCTTGGGGAGGGTATGAGGGGGTCGGTAGGAGGGCTGTGGCTGAAAGGGTCGGGGATGGGGGCAACATTTGAAGGGTGCACCCACCCATGCCCAGACAGCTGCCAAGAAAAAGAGCAACCCCGGACTCCTCTACTCACCGGCCGCGATGCACTGCCAGGGAAGCGCCGAGCTGAAGTGCATCCACAGCAGAGCGGAGCCCGCAGGGCGCTGAAAGGAGCGGAAGCATTTGTCCGGCAGGCCGGAAGTTAATGCGGAAGCGAGGGGGGGGGGGCTGAGCGTGGGCAGCACACGCCGTCGCCTAGCAACCGGGGCCAGAAGCTGCTCACCCAGGGGAGCCCGAGCTCGGCTCCTGGGGGGGTGGGGAGGAGGGTAGAGTAGGGTGGGAGGGTGGAGGGATGGGGAGGAGGGTGGAGGGGAGGGGGGTAGAGTAGGGTGGGAGGGTGGAGGGATGGGGAGGAGGGGTGGGAGAGTGGAGGGGAGGGGGTAGGGTGGGAGGGTGGAGGGATGGGGAGGAGGAGGGGTGGGAGAGTGGAGGGGAGGGGGTAGGGTAGGGTGGGAGGGTGGAGGGGAGGGGGTAGGGTAAGGTGGGAGGGTGGAGGGGAGGGGGTAGGGTAGGGTGGGAGGGTGGAGGGGAGAGGGGTAGGGTAGGGTGGGAGGGTGGAGGGGAGAGGGGTAGGGTAGGGTGGGAGGGTGGAGGGAGGGGGAGGGGGGTAGGGGAGGGGGGTAGGGTAGGGTGGGAGGGTGGAGGGGGGTAGGGTAGGGTGGGAGAGTGGAGGGGAGAGGGGTAGGGTGGGAGGGTGGAGGGATGGGGAGGAGGGGTGGGAGAGTGGAGGGGAGGGGGGTAGGGTAGGGTGGAGGGATGGGGAGGAGGGGTGGGAGAGTGGAGGGGAGGGGGTAGGGTGGGAGGGTGGGGGGATGGGGAGGAGGGGTGGGAGAGGGGAGGGGGTAGGGTGGGAGGGTGGAGGGATGGGGAGGAGGGGTGGGAGAGGGGAGGTGGGAGGGTGGAGGGATGGGGAGGAGGGGTAGGGGAGAGGGGTAGGGGAGGGGGGTAGGGTAGGGTGGGAGGGTGGAGGGATGGGGAGGAGGGGTAGGTTAGGGTGGGAGGGTGGAGGGATGGGGAGGAGGGGTAGGCGAGGGGGGTAGGGTAGGGTGGGAGGGTGGAGGGATGGGGAGGAGGGGTGGGAGAGTGGAGGGGAGGGGGTAGGGTGGGAGGGTGGAGGGATGGGGAGGAGGGGTGGGAGAGGGGAGGGGGTAGGGTGGGAGGGTGGAGGGATGGGGAGGAGGGGTGGGAGAGTGGAGGGGGTAGGGTAGGTTGGGAGGGTGGAGGGATGGGGAGGAGGGGTGGGAGAGTGGAGGGGGTAGGGTAGGTTGGGAGGGTGGAGGGATGGGGAGGAGGGGTGGGAGAGTGGAGGGGGGTAGGGTAGGGTGGGAGGGTGGAGGGATGGGGAGGAGGGGTGGGAGAGTGGAGTGGGTAGGGTAGGGTGGGAGGGTGGAGGGATGGGGAGGAGAGGTGGGAGAGTGGAGGGGAGGAGGGTAGGGTAGTGTGGGAGGGTGGAGGGATGGGGAGGAGCGGTGGGAGAGTGGAGGGGGTAGGGTGGGAGGGTGGAGGGATGGGGAGGAGAGGTGGGAGAGTGGAGGGGAGAGGGGTAGGGTAGGGTGGGAGGGTGGGGGATGTGGGAGGAGGGGTGGGAGGCTGCGGGGGTTAGGGTGGGAGAGTTGGGGTAAGGTAGGGGGGTGGGGTGGGGGTTTGGAGCAGAGCAGCAATGGCACCGGCTCAGGGCAGCAGCCCCAGTACCGAGGCTGAGCCTTCACCACCTGCTTCAGAAGCTGGAGTGCCAACACTCAGGCTGACACCTCAGTGCAGTATTGAGGGGTTGCTACACTGCCAGAGGATCTGTGTCTCAGACTGAGACAGAGATTCCCATGGATCCTGGTGTCCAGACCAGTGATATTTATCCTTTTGAGATTCAAGAGACTGCAGATGGCAGGCACGGTAGCATAACGCTATTACAGCACCGGCGACCCGGGTTCAATTCTGGCCGCTGTCTGTAAGGAGTTTGTATGTTCTTCCCCTGTCTGCGTGGGTTTCCTCCCACACTCTAAAGACGTATGGGTTAGGAAGTTGTGGGCATGCTGTGTTAGCGCCAGAAGCGTGGCGACACTGCAGGCTGCCCCCAGAACACTCTGCACAAAGATGCATTTCACTGTGTGTTTTGATGTACGTGTGACTAATAATGAAATCTTATCTGGAGCAGTCAACAATCTGCTGGAGGAACTCAGTGGGTTGAGCCGCATTGGTGGTGGGTGGGGGGAAGGAAATGTGCACAATTCCTTTCCTCCCACAAATGCTGCTCAACCCGCTGAGTTCTTACAGCATATTGTTATCCTTTTATTCTGTCTTGGAATACTGATGAGGCTGAGCCGGTTTTCATTGCCCATCTCTAATTGTCCCTTAAAAGGTGCTAATGCATCATCAACTTAAACTGCTGCATCCAGCGGCACTCTCACAGTGATGGTGAAGATCCAGTGGCGATGAAGGAATGGCAATATATTTCCAAGCCACAGTGGTATGTGACTTTGTGTGGAATTTACAGATGGGAGCATTTTCATTGCTGCCTGTGCCTTTTAACAATCTTGACCTCGTCAGTAACAATCAATACTTCACTTAATACTGTTTGTAAGAGCGTGCTGTATAACATGGCTGCCATGTTTCAGCAGTGATTACATTTCCAATGAAGGTATTAATTGACTCTGAAGGGCATTGTGGAATAGAAGCTTTTCTTTCTCCTGTGAGAACACATGCATGGTATGGCTCAGTTGCACGGCTGCTAGTGGATCAATGGCAGAATGTGTCAGTTATGGTTCAGGCAATAGCTCTTCTTGCTCCAATCCCTATCCCAGTCCAGATCCCTCTAATTTCTCATCCACCTGATGATGCCTCTTTGGCATCCCATCCAGCAGACGATACGAGGCAGTTTGAGCACTTCCTCTGTATTGCACTGATGTGACTACTACATTCCGTTCCTATACAGACCAATGTTGCCTTCAGGCAAGGTGCACTCGGACCCTTTCATGCTTGGACACGGTGAATCTTTCATGGCCTTTAATGTAGCCAAAACTAATATCATCAAAACATGTATCACCTCACTTATTTTTGTAAACGTCAACAAGGATTCCTATCGCAGTATTTTAGTAGGGTTTAACATGGTGCAATTTTCATTTTATTTAATCCTTATTAAGAAATCCTTGGTGTTGCCTGAAGCTGTTACCTGCTTTTAAATGATTGCCTTCTTTTTGGACTTTATATCTCACCAAACACATGTTACAAAATCACATCATGCAGAAAACTAAATTGCCATTCCAATTCCAGCTGGATGCAATAGGGTTCAGCAAGTGGCTGTTTCCATCCTGGCATCAGGTGATCTTGATGTTGGATTTGCCAGCACTCCCAGGTCATTTGCCCCAATGCACAACTTGGCCCTTGATCTTTGGCCCTTCCCTGTAACCTCCTCCCATACCCATTATCACAGTATTGACATTAGCTGCATGACTTCACAACTGTCCCCCACCATCACTGAGGCAGAGAGATTAACAAATTAATATTGGATTGCCAATTACATTTGCATCCCAAGAGTTCATTAAAAGAGGGGAAGTATTGTTCCTGACGATGTCAATCCTTCTCTATGAAGCCATTCAGACAGGTATCCATGCTAGTGGACACATCCTTGTCTGCTTCAATGTGAGTGTCTGGATGTCTCTAATCCCTCTTGTATGAAACTTACATAAACTCTGCAATGAACAGGAGCCCTTGGAGAGATGAGAAAAATAGAATCATATATTGGATTATGTGTGAGAAAATTTTGCTATCCTGCTTTTGGCACATTCAAAAATTGAACCATGGGAAATTGATTCCTCTGGGAAGAGTTACACCCATTGCCAATTCTAAAACTGAACAGAGGGCAGGAGCTGGTGTGAGGGAAGAGAGTTGGGAAAGCTAAAGAAATGAAGAAAATAGTCTAAAATTTTTTAAAAGCATTGAAATAATCATTGTTTGACTTCCATGTTTGTCGGGCAATGAGGTATATTTCCTTTGCTGCAGTTTCTGTTATTGCTGCTACCTGGTTGCCTGCTGTTTCAGAAGCCACAGGTGCAAAGCATTTGTCTCGGTGATCCAGTTTGTCAGGACAGCTTCAAATCAATCCAACTTTGTTTTATTTTTTGTTGTCACCCCTGGAATTAACCAAGAAAACAGCAGAATTCCAGGGCTCTTGGAGGTTTGATTAGACTTACAGTTAGTTTTCCCAAATGGTTCTGACAGGAACTTCACTCACCAATGAACAGAACTTCCAGCTTGGAGCCCAGTATTGACACATTGTAGCTTTCACATTTCCAACATAGTTTGTATTTCTCTTTCCTTCTTTACTTTCAACACATTTATTTGACCTGCAGATCGACCTCTCTAATTAACTGGTCTTTACCACTTTCTTCCACCTGGCTCCAACACTCCTTTAATCCCACCCCTCCTTTGTCTGCACGTTAATACTTGTTTTCCCTAATTTTGACTAGTTACCTGTTCCTCTCTCCACAAATGCTGCCTGGCCTGCTGAGTGTTTCCAGCAATTTCTGTTCCGCTTCAAATTTCCACCACCTGCAGAATTCGCTCCTGGATTTCAATGACTGAGGTGGATTTAGGGAGCATGCCAATAAAAAAAATGATTCAACGTTTGGTGGTGGATTAAACATCAATGAGCATGAAGGCAGGAATAATAATTCAGAAAATCAGTGTATCTTCCTGATTCTCAATGTTCCTGATTACTGTTCAAACTCTATTACAAAATTAATTGGCAGAAATCCACCAGAAAATCATGAAATGATCAGAAGCAGGACCTTTTAAATTGTTGTATACTCAGGGTTATGAACTTATTTCTCCTGGCTCTGTGGCGGGCTCACGTCAAGTATTTTCAGTGTATGCAGTCAATCAGATTTTACCCAATTACTCCCATGTCTCCATTGCATTATGTTGTTATACTAATTAGTACCAAAATACAAAACAATACTGATAAATAATGTGCTTAAAGACAAGGTCCAAACAGAATACATTGTGATGAAATACTCCAGTCATTACTAGCAAGGGAGACCGTGCACTTGTGAAAACTTAACTCCAAGAGTAGACTTGTCAAAACAACAAAGCCTTTAGCCAGTTCATTTATCGCATCCAGTTTGTACATTGGAAAGAAATTGGTCTCAGTTTTAAGAGGGGCTTTTGTTAACCTATGTAAAATAAGCCAGCTTTTGGCTCTGCTAAAGAAGTGTGCAGAGGACATTATCCAGATGCACTAAGGATTTATACGCTCATTATTTCACAGTTTAATTATGAAGTGTAAGGTGTGTGCACTCAGTAGGTTCTTAACCTCTAATGAAGCCCATTGCAGAGTTCACAGACATGAGACATGAGGAGCTCAAACAAAGTACATATAGTTAATTCAAGGGCTCTTCACAGACTGAGCAGTTAGTCATATGTCACAATCCTTAAAAATAATCATTGTTTACAACCAATATCACATATACTGCACAGAACATTTGAACTTTAGGTCAATTATTAGAACATAGGACAATAAGAACAGGAGAAGCCAGTTAGCATTTTGAGCCTATTCACTCAGTGAGATCATGACTGATCATTAACTCTATTTGTGTGCCTTTTCCCTATATCCCTTAATCCCCTCATTTAACATATTCTTAAAACTTGTTATAAAATTAACATTGGTGCAGCATTGTCTTTCAAATTTATCCTACCCTCTGCATGTTATTTTATTTCTGAAAGATATAAAGTTAATTTTTTGGTTCTCAGGCTCCTGTAAACACAAGATGTTCCTCTTAGTATCTTGAAAATCACTGTTCACAGTGCTCCAGGTGCAGTTAAACCAGGGCTTTGTATAGTATAGCGTAATTTGTACATCGGTAGTCTAGGTGCAAAGTCCAGCATGCTATTAATCTTTTGAACATTTTCTGTATTTTTCCTTGACAGTTTCATGATGTGTGTGTGAATCCCAAGTTTCTTTGGACCTGTGCTGCTCAAAGACATTAACCTTTAATTCCTGTAGAATCAAAAGGAATCTTGCAGGGTTGGCATCACTTAGACATAATCCCACACTACCTAAGCACTGAACTGAGATTTTTGCACACAAGTTATCTGTAATGAAAGTTGCATCAAGTGAATAGACCTTTTTCAATCCATTTGATTATACATGTTTTCCAATACACTGCCATCACTTCAAAAAATACTTCAGTATTTTTTATGCCTGACTCTCTAACAAAAGTTAACCAACTCACATATCTGCAATCTCTCAGCATTTAGCTAATAAGCTTTTTTTTTATTTTTCCTGCCAAAATGGACAATTTCACCTTTTCCCGCATTTTATTCCATTTGCCATATTTTTACCCATTCATCCTGTCTATATCTTTTTGTAGCCGCTGTTACTTATTCTTTGGGCCTAGCTAGTTTGGAAATATCTAATGTTGCCCAAGCCTCATTTAACTGAACCACCCGCAGGGCAATTTGGGCAAAGAAACTTGGAGTTTCAGCTTAATGTATTACCACCAGCAAGCCTTGAATCCCTGGTTAAAAGAGAACAAGAAAGAATCAGAAGAGTGCAGTATTGAAAGGGAGAGGAGGGACAATAAGAAAAGGAAGACAGATTGGGAAGGAGTGATCAGGAAAGTTGGGAGAACAGGAGGGAGCAATCAGGAAAGAGAAGCAGAGCAAGAGGAGTGATTGCAAATGATTGGGAGATCAGCAAAGGAAAGATCCAGATGGGACAATCAGGAAAGGGAGGGAAATTAGGAGGGGGTGATTTGGAAAGATCAGGAAACTGGAAAAAGCAGCGAGATATGAAAGGAAAGCACGATGGTCTAAGTGCAGTACTAAAAAAGTGATGTACTATCAAAGGTGCAGTCTTTCAGATTCAACAGTAAACCATATCTGGCCTTTCAGGTATAAGAGATCTACTGCAACTATTTCAAAGATGATCAGCAGAGATATCTGCAGATTACTGACCAAAGTCAATTTTTTAAAAACAGTCATCACCGTGCAACTTGCTGTGTTCAAGTTGTCTGCTGCGTTTCATGGAGTCAAAGAGTTGTACAACACAGAAACAGGCCATGGCCATGCCGACCTTTTTGCCCATCTACACAAATCCCATTCTCCCGCATTATCCTTCAATGCCTTGCCTATTTAAGTGCCTGTCTAAACGCTTCTTGAATGTGGTAATTGTATCTGGTTCCACTACCTCTGTTCCAGATATCAACCACTGTCTGTGTAAAATAAAGCATACCACTCAAATCCCCCATTAAATACCAACCTTTCACCTTAAAACTATGTCCTCTTGTATTTGATACCCTTAACATGGGAAAAAGATTTTGCCTATTTACCCTATCTATGCCTCTCATAATCTATCAGGTCACCCCTCGGCCTCCTTCGCTCCAGGGGAAACAAGCCAATCTCTCTCCATAGCTTCAGTTCTCCAGTCCAGGCAACATCCTGGTGGATTTCCTCTACGCTTTATCCAGCGCAATCACGTCCTTTCTGTGCTCTCTCCAGTGTAATCACATCCTATGTTACAACCATTACTATATTTTAGAAATACTTCACTGGCTGTAAAGTGCTTTGGGACATGGTGAAAGCTGCCAGACTATCATATTTCCTAACATGGAGAAACAATCCCGTGATCACCATCTTAAGGTTGATCATTCCGTGTATTTCACACATTCTGTACTAAAAATACCAGCAATCACGCCAAACCCTCCAAAATTCTTTCTCAGTGGTTTAACCCAGTCTCACTACCCTTTCCCTCTTCACTTCTTCGATGCCCTTTCCAGTAAGTGAGTACTGACTTGGAGCTATATTCAAGGTCTGACAGTGAGGATCACAAACACAAACCAGCCCCTGGGAAATTCAGTGAAACACAGTAATAGCACAGAAAGCAATAGATCAAAACTAACCTGTGGGAGCAGGCCAGTGTGGGGAAAAGAGCAGAGTCAGACTGCCTTCGAATAAAACCACTGCAGAAAGAGTTGTGTGGGATTATCAGTGAAGCACTTCCAAGTATTTCCTCTGGGTTACAGTGAGTCTTCCAATTAAAGCTGCACTGCACTACAGACCAATAATCATTGTGTAACCTAAAATAGCTCATAGTACTACAATCTTCCAGGCACAATAAATAGTACAGCAGGAAAATGGGAAGCAGAGTTGCCATGATTAACATTGTACAATAGAACAGAGGGACTGGAATTTGCCCAGTGCCTTTTCACCTCATTGAAATGTCTCCAGGTGCTCTATTGCATGAATTCCTTATTGAAATCCCGTGAATATTGTTATGTCCACTTCCAAATTTGTTTGCCTGCCCAATACCAGACTTCCGAAATAGACTCTATTTTCCAAGCTCTGTCATGGGAAAAGATTACTAGGCAGACAGAGGAAAAGATCCAAGGAAGTGCTCAAAGGCTCCTTGATGAAATGCTACATCCCACTGTCTCCTTGGAATCCCTGACCCATGTTTGCTCAAAGACAAGAAGATGGAACGGTATTGAAAATCACCAAGGCCTAATGGTGCCAATCAGTATTGGCTTTGGGAACGTACCTTAAGTTGGTTTGGGTAGTGGAGCAGCAATTCACTCACTTTGACAAACAGGACAAAAACATCCCGTGGGCCATACATTCCGTACCACTGATCTAATTCAATGGCAGAACAGGCTTGAGGGCTGAATAGTCTCCCCACACTTCTATGTTCCTAGAACTACCCCATCTTTCAATAACAAAGAATTACCCTGACAGTGTAGCTTCTGGGCAATAGGAGTTGTTCATACCAGCAGGCCTTAGTGGCAAGGAGGAGAAGTAGCAGCAGTGACAGTTTAAAAAGGCAGAGTCCAGGTAAGAGAGCAATTTTTTCCTAACCTACCAACAGCATATAATAGAGAGGCAAGTTCTAGTGGGAGCAGCCATTTTGAGAGGGGCTGTCTTAAGGTGGAAATGCAGCTGTTGAGGTCAAAGTGCGGGCTTTGGTGAGCATCGGGCTTTGGCGACTGGGTGACAAGGTAAGTTTTTTTTTTCTATTATTTCTCTTTCTTAATCGAAGGGAATACTCATAAAGGTTATGGAGCCTGGAGCAATGGGATGCATCCTGTAGATGTAGGAGACTGGGGATAGTTTCAACGTTCCTGATGACCACACCTGCTGGAAGCGGGCTAACTGCTGCCCCTGACATAGATCAGTTGGAGCTGTGGATGTACTTGCTGTGGAGCATCCAGGATGTGGAGAATGGAGTGGACAGTACATTTAGCGAGCTGGTCATTCCGCAAGTACAGAAAGAGAAGAGATAGGTGACCACCAGGCAGGGCAGGCAAGTAGTGCAGAATCTTGTGTAGGCACATAGGAGTTTTTGAGACTCCAGGATTGGTACAATGCCTCCCTGGTGCTAGGGTCAAGTATATCCTGCAGTGGCTGCAGGGCACTCTGAAAGGAGAGCATGAACAGCCAGAGGTCATGGTACAGGTAGGTGCAAATGACATAGGTAGGAGAAGAGGTGAGGTCCTGCAATGTGAGTTTAGGAAACTAGGTAGTTGTTTAAAGAGCAGGGCCTCAAAGGTTGTAATTTCTGGATTGTTTCCAGTGTTATGATCTTTTGAGTGTAGGAATAGAGGGTATGTGTGGCTGAAGGGATAGTGCAGGAGGATTGGCTTTAGATTCCTGGATCATTGGGACTGTTTCTGGGGAAGATGGGATCTGTACAATCAGGATTTATTTCACCTTAACTAGAGTGGGACCAACATCCTCTCCGGGAGGTTTGCTAGCGGTGTTAGGGAAGATTTAAACTGAGTTGGCAGGGGAAGGAGACTCCAAAGTGAGAAGTTTGTTGAGATAGTTGTGCAAATTGACTTCTCAATTTGGAAGTATAATCACCTAGAGGAGAAATAGTAAGTCCAGAAGGCAGTCCAAAAGAGTATGTGCACATCAAGAGAATTCAGTGCTAAATTGCACTTGTTTTAATGCAAATAAAATTACTAGAAAGCAGATTAACTCAAATCTTTAAGTAACACAGAGGTCTACAATATTGTTGCCTTCACTGAGAATGGTTGAAGAATGGGCAGGATTGGCAAATCTGTATCCCAGGGTATAGAATCTTCTGGGGGGGTGGGGGGAGGGAGTTAAAGAGGAGGAGGTATTGCTTTGTTCGTCAAAGATTGCATTTCTTCAGTATTGAGGGAGGATATCCGAGAAGGCCGTATGGATAGAGATTAGGAAAGAAAGGTGTTGTCTCTTTGCTGAGGGTATATTACAGATGTACCAACAGTCAACAGGAGATGGAGGACCAGATATGTGGGCAGATATCAGAGAGATGCAATAAAAGTAAGGTTATCATAGTGGGGGATTTCAACTTCCCACATATTAACTGGGATTGTCTTAGCATTGAAGGCTCAGAGGGGGCAGAATTTCTGATGTGTGTCCAGGACAGCTTTTTGATGCAATGTGTAGATAGACCATGGAGGGAAGGACCATTTCTGGATCTTAGGCATTGTAGCTGGTCAAGTGGAGGGAGTGTCAGTAGGGGATCATTTTGAAGATAGTGAACACAACTCCATATATTTTAAAATGATTATGAGAAAGGATAGGGATGGATCAGTAATAAAGGTCTTAAATTTGGGGAAGGCCAATTTCATCAACATAAGGGAGGACCTGGAAAAGGTAGATTGGGAGTATCTATTTGCATACGTCCACATCTGCACAGTGGGATGCATTCAAAGGAGAAACAGCAAGAGTTCAAGGCCAACTGTAAGGGTAAAAGCCAATGTTAGCAAGTATAGGGAACGCTGGATGTTGAGGGATATTGAAGGTTGGATAAAGAGAGAAAAAGAGCACTTGTGTTGGGAGAAGCCTGATAAGAGTGTAGAATGTATAGAGAGGCTTTTAAAAAGGAAATTAGGAAGGCTAAGAAGGATCACGATAAAACACTGGCAGACGGTATTAAATTAAATTTGTAAATGTTCTATAAGTATATTAAGGGTAATTGAATAACCGGGCAAAAGTAGGGCCCATTAGGGACAACATGGACAATCTCTGCAGAGAGTCAGAAGGTATAGGTGAGATTCTAAGTAAATGCTTTTAATCGGTATTCAAAAATGAAACAAATTTTGTAGCAGGAGAATTCGGTGAATGGGTAGGTGACAAGGCTAATGCCAACGGTTGTTTCTCAGACTGGAGGCCTGTGTCTAGTGGTGTGCCACAGGGGTCGGTACTGGGACCTTTGTTGCTTGTAATTTATATAAATGATTTGAATGTGAATGTACAAGGCGTGGTTAGTAAGTATGCAGATGATTCTAAAATAGGTGGCATTGTAGATAGTGTAGAAGGTTATTAAAAGTTACTGGGGGATCTAGATCAGCTAGGTATATGGGATGAGGATTGGCAAATGGCTCTCAATCCAGATAAATGTAAGGTATTGCATTTTTGGAGTTCAAATCAGGGTAGGACCCTAGGGAGTGTTATGGAACAGAGGGATGGAGGAGTGCAAGTGCATTGTTCAGTGAAAGCGGCATCACAGGTAGATAGGGTGGTGAAGAAGGCATTTGACACACTGGCCTTTATCAGTCAGGGCACTGAGTACAGGAGTTGGGAAGTTATGATGCAGTTATATAAGACATTGGTGAAGCTGCACTTGGAGTATTGTGTACAGTTTTGGTCATCCTATTATAGGAAAGATGTTACTAAACTAGAAAGAGTGCATAGGTCTAAGATCAGAGGTGAGAGATTTAAAAAGGACATCAGGGCAGCTTCTTCACGCAAATGGTGGTTCGTATTTGGAATGAGCTGCCAGAAATATTGGTTGAGGCAGGCACGTTTAGCAACATTTAAAAGCCGTCCACATAAGTACATGGATAAGAGAGGCTATGAGCTAAATGCAGGCAGATGGGACGAGTGAGGCCAAGGGCTGTATAACTCTATGACTCTAGTGCAGGTCTCCATAAATAAAGAGGATGTACCTGATGCCTTAGTGGTTTAAAGGTGGGTAAACCCCGAGAACCAGATGGGATTTATTCCAGGCTGTCACGGGAGGCAAAGGAAGAGATTGCTTGGGCACTAGCTGAGATTTTAAAATCTTTGCTAGAACACAATTAAGGAATCAGAAGACTGGAGGACTGCAAACATGGTCCCTCTTTTCAAGAAAGGCAACAGGGAAAAGCCTCGTAACTATAGAACTGTGAGCCGAACATCAGTGGCAAGAAAGAAACTGGGAAAAAAAAATGAGGGAGAGGATTAATGATCACTTGGAAAGGCAAGTGAATTCCTTGAAGAGGTAACAAAGTGTATTGATGAGGGCAGTAGATGTGATTTACAGGGACCTTAGCAAGGCCTTTGACAAGGTCCCACATGGGAGACTAGTTCAAAATGTTAGGGCCCATGGAATCCAAGGCAAGTTGGCAAACTGGATCCAAGATTGACTTCGCAATAAGAGAAAGAGGGTGGTGGTAGAGGGTTGTTTCTGTGATTGGATGCCTGTAACTAGTGGTGTCCCACATGGATCAGTGCTGGAACCCTTGCTATTTGTAATATGCATGAATAACTTGGATGTAGATGTGGGAGGTTTGCAGATGACACGAAGATTGACGGACTTTTTGATAGTACGGCAGGTAGTCTTCAGATGCAGAGATATCGATGTATTGATGAAATGGGTTGAAAAGTAGCAGATGGAGTTTACTCCAGACAAATGTGAGGTGATGCATTTTGGGAGTACTAATGAGGATGTTCAAGCACCATGAATGGTAGGATCGTAGGGAGTATTGAGGAACAGGGGGATCTTGGGGTACAAGTCCATAGATCTTTGAAGGTGGTAATACAGATAACGTAGTTAGGAAGGCATAAGGGATACTGGCCTTCATTAGTCGGGCATTGAATACAAAAGTAAGGAGGTTATGCTCCAAGTTTGTAAAACCTTGGTCAGACCTCAGCTGGAATACATATCTGGTCACTATGCTATCGGAAGGATTTGATAGTGCAGAGGAGTTTCCTGGGATGGAGCACTTCAGTTAATGCAGAGAGACTAGAGAAGCTGAGTCTGTTCTCTCCGGAGTAGGGGATGTTAAGAGGGCTCATGGTTGAGGTATATAGATTTATGAGGGGTATAGATGGGGTAGGCTGCAGGAAACCGTTCCCCAAATCAGAGGTAGATAAAACCAGAGGATATAGATTTAGGGTAAGGGGGAAAAGATTTAGAGGGGATCTCAGGGGTACCTTCTTCACCCATAGAGTGATGGGTACCTGGAATACAGTGCCTGAGAGAGTGACTGAAGCTGGGTTGCTGACAGCATTTAAGATGTGTCTACATGAGGACTTGAATCACCTCGAAAGAGAAGCTATGGACCAAGTGCTGGGAGACGGGATTAATATGGAAGGCTGCCCATTGGTCAGTTTGGAGAAGTGGGGCTAAATGGCTGGTTTCCCTGCTGTATGATCTGTGACTCAATAGCAGTACCTCTGAGAGTGCAGCACTCCCTTAGAACTTCTATTCTAAGAACTTATCTATTCAAGTTACTCAAGTCCTAAAGTGGGACAAACCCACAACTGGATGATTCAAGCCATGATTCAAGCAACTCATCAAAGCACCTCTCCTGACTATGCCAGTATGCTGCCCACATCTGGCTCTGTCTGAATCCTGTAATCTGTAATCTCATATCCAAACTCTGAAGTCTGGCCCTCGTAGCCTCAGTCCTACTGTCTGGATTTCCAGCCCTTTTTCTTCACCATGTACATTCCCACGTGCCCTGTAAAATACCTGAATTTTTTTTTTTTGCCATCAATACCCTATTGTGTCTCCTCCTAAACCTTCCTATGTGGAACCTGTTTCCAGAGGCCCAGAATTTTCACTCCAAAACTCCCCTACATCTAGAACATCAGTTCTATCTTCAAACTTTAATGTTAAGCTTAGAAGGGAAAATTTACTCAATGAAGGAGCAGATTTGCTAGAGAGTTTCCAAAAAGTTGCTTATATTCTTGGGCTACACTAAAGACCTGGTTAAAGGCTAGAAACAGAGAGGGAGATTTCAAATCTTTTTATCAATCCGTCAGTCATGGGATCAGAAATACATTGGATAATGCAGAAGAGATCCAATTATCTTTAAAACTCGAGCTACATCACTGTTAACACTTAGCAAGGAATCTGCCTCAGTTTAGGAGATAATAAAATGACTTGATTAATTCCTTTGCAATGCACACATGCATCTCACCTCATTTCAAAACAATTATTATCAAATGTGATTGCTCTGTAAACAAATTCGGAAATGGGTGGCATAGTTTCAGAATAAGGTATCACTCATCTGCAGATATTGGAAATCTAAAATCAAAACAGAAGCTGCTCAGCAGGTCAGGCAGCAGCTGTGTAGAGAAAAACAGAGCTAATACTTCAGATCAATGACACTTAATGAAATATTAGGGCAAGTGACCTAAAGAGGTAAATTTTAAAGAGTGTCTTGAAGGAAGCAAGGGAGAAAAAGCTGAAATAAATCTAACCTATCCCTTCAATGTTATTTCCACCTTTTGGACTACATAGTCCTAGCATTCTCAGGAAACTTTAAACAGGATCAGCCATTAGCTTCTACACGGGATATCTCAGCACAAAGCAGGTATTCTTGCAGGTTTCATCAGCTGACACCCCACCTCAAACTCCTGAACCTCTGCCTACTTCCCCATCCCCATCTCAATGTCCCACATATTCTCCTGCCTACCATCCATTCTCCAGGTCCTACTGCCTTCTCAGAGCCAATCAGAAAAGAAACAAACTTTCAATCTGACTGGGCAATAGTAAAAAAGTCTTCATTGTTTCATCTCCAATATATAATCGAAAAATTTTAAGCATTCAATTAATAAAATTGAATTACACTTAAACCTCATCACGCTTACAATAATATTTCTCCTTGGTTTAAATTGCAATAGTCTTCTGGAAATTACTTTTAGATCCTGGAGGGATGACAACTTACCTGGGACCTGTCTGGATATAGCCTGGACCCTCCAGTAGTTTAGAGAATCTTGGGTTAATCTGGGACTAGGATCAATCTTGCCTTCTTTTGTTTTTCTTCAAAGATGCACCTGATAATACTCCCAGGAAGCTAAGTCTGGGACCCTCGAATTGCCACCTGCACAGTCCCCGATTAACAAGCCTGACTCTGGGCAGGAAAGGGTTTCAGCCAAAATTTAGTCCAGGGCTCTAAAGACCTTGTAATTTTCATACAGCATCTAGGTTCCCAAGTGCAGCACACTTCATGTGAGCAGTAAGACTGGAGACTAATCTTGTTACAAGTACATCAGCTTAATCTTGCATGAGGTTAAAAAGTTTTGTCAATTTTTCTTTATGTCACAGGGCCCCAACCCAGACTGCATGAACCTTGACACAGCTGTGCACAGTCTGCCACCCTGTGGCTATCCTATAGTCCTACTGTACACCTAGGTACATAAGACTGTACTGAATATACCACACAGAATCAAGCCATTCTGCCCAACTACTCCATGCCAATGTTTATGCTCTGCTCCAGCCTCCTACTGACTTCCTTCATGAGAAATTGTCTTCATAACTTTCTATTTCCTTTTGTCTCAAATGTTTTGTTCCTGCCTCCCCTTAGATTTTCCTTAACCGCTCCTTGTGGCAGAGAATTCAGCAATCTCACCAACCTTTGGGTGGAGATGTTTCTTTCTTCATGTCTGAGGTACTGAGGTTCCCAGAGAGAGTTGCACATACTAACCACTAATTTCAACTTGCACCAAAGCCGCTGTGTAGCAGGTAGATCAGCTGCCTACTACCCAGTATGTCCCACTCACATTACTCTTTTGCACTCACTCCCACTTTAAACCAAGGCCCTGTCTAGCCTTTGCATAGACATAAAACCATTAAATACCCACCTATTTTGGAATGTCCAGCAAGTGGGAATAGCACTATAGAAGCATACTAGGTCTTCTCCTTTTCCTTTTAATTTCATTATTAGCTATTTTCTTTATCTTATATTCACTCTCGCTCTCTGGGATTTTCACTTTCCCAGTGTTTTCACCTGTGACCTCGGTGACTGGGGTGAAGGGGCAGCGGTCCAGGTCTGGTTGGGTTAAGCTTTCAACTCTGACCCGATGTTTTTCTGCAGCTTTTGTCATATGACCTGAAACTCTGGGTTCATCCAGGAAAGAATAAGGTATCGTTTATTTATCCCAGCTTCCCCCCCGCCCCCAATTAATTGAGAAGTGGTGGGTGAAGGGGAGTGCCGTCTCTTTATGATGGACTGTGTGCCAACTGTGCTGCAGGAGCTAATCCTACACTTGGTTTAGTGTGGGACAACCCTCCCATCTTCCTCTAAGCCAGGTTTTCTCAGCAACACAGAAGGTGAGAAAACAGAGTAGATGATTTGTTTCCCCAGCTACTGCTCACTACCCTGTAAGGAATTCTTTTCAAAATATTCTCCTGGTGATTATTTTTCCTGTGGAAGGAATAACCAGCTTTTGCCCAACATTCCGTTTATCCATTTGTGACGGGGAAGCAAAAGGTGTGGAAGGTGCAATGTCTTATCATCAGTTCAGACATAGGCCAGTGGTGGCCTGTTACCAAGTCAGAATGTTATGCTGTCCTGTTCCATTCCAGACATGAGCACATAACCTAGGCTTGCACTCCAGTGCAGTGTAGACTCAATCAGTGGTATCGCCCTTCAGATGAGATGTTGAATGAGACATTCCTGGCCAACATGTTTCATTTGGCTTAGAGAATGGCAGAGAGCCTGTGGTTCCACTCATGAGGACGAAGAAGTAATATTTCAGAGACAGCAATGATATGTCTGACCTGTCAACCCTTGAATTTAATTACAAAGGAAATGAAAGATTAAAAAACTAAATGCTGCTACACTCTGAGCGGTTTTAATCTGATTCAGCATGGAGACTCAACAACCAAGGAACACAGGTTTCAAATACTTGATAAACTCCTGGGACAGTAATGGAAAGGTTTTATACTTAGTCATTTGTTGTGATCTTGAATATACTGCTCGACAGAGTGGACATTGAGTCATACAGCACAGCAACGGCCCACCAAGTCCACATCAATTAACCACCAATTTACACTAATCCCATTTCGTTCTCTTCACATTCACATCAGTTTTCCCCCGATTCTACTACTCACTGACACACAAGGTGCAATTTTCAGTGGCCAAATAAACTACCAACCCATACATCTTTGGGATGTGAGAGGAAACTGGAGCACTCAGAGGAAATCCAAGTAGCACAGTGGTGCAGCTAGTTAACTGCTTCCTCATACCTTCAATGACCTTGGTTCAATCCTGACATTTCATACTGTCATGTGGAGTTTGCATGTTCTCCGTATGATTGTGTGGGTTTCTTCTGGGTGTTCTGGATGAAGGTGAGCACAAAATAACCCATTCAACATCTGCAGGCTGTGCTAGCTTTTTAACAGAGCTATCTAATTACTCCCATTATCCTTACTCTTTTCCACAGAAACTTACAAATGTCTTCTTAGCTTTATAACTACCTTTCCTTCGAAATAAGAACAGGAACTGCTGAAACACTCAGTAGGTTAGGCGGCAGCTGTGGAAAGAGAAACAGAGTTAATACTTTAGGTTGAAGACCCTTCATCAAAACTAGGAAAGAGAGAAAATAAGTTAGTTTTGAGTTGTAGGGAGGGTGATAGAAGGGATGGATAGGTGAAAGGGAATACTTCTGAAAGGGTGAGGCCACTTCTGCTATGGTGATCAGCTGTCGATGAAGTTGTCTGGTGTATAAATTAATGAGAGAAGTTAGAGTGAGAGAGCACAAACAAAGGATTGTGAAAGGCAGAGCTGTAAGAAATGTCCAGCAAGGCAGACAGGCTCACCGAGAGAGGAAAATCTGACCCAACATTATAAAAGGAAGCACTCAAGACAGGCAGTTTCGGATGATCTTTCACTAGAACAGGGAAAAGTTAGCAATCAAACAAACTTAAAGTTTCTTGGAAAGTGAGGGGATGATTGGGTGGAGTAATGGGTGTGGATGGGGTACAGAGAGAACATACAGAATACCCTTGAGGGGGTGGAGAGCAGGAGCTGATTGAGTGACGCTGGTGGTGCTGGCTGAGAGCTGCTAAGGGCTCGTGAATAACAAAAAGGCATGTCTAAAGGAGGTGTGTGTACAAGGAGATAAATGAAATCTAAAGTACCAGAAGAGCAGAGAGAAAGAAAACTGAAGGCTGTAAATGAGAGAGACAAGGCTGCAGTAGCAAATTGAAAAGGTTAAAAAACACTCCAGATGCCAGAAATCAGAATTAAAATCAGAAAAAAAAATGCTGGAAATACTCTGCAGGTCAGGTAGCATCTGCAGAGAGGGAAAATGAGTCAACGTTAGAGGCTGATAACCTTTCATCAGAATTGGCCAGTTTTTATACAAATGGTAAAGCCTGGTGATTTGAAATTGTTGAATTCACTGTTCATTCTGAGGGTTGCAATGTGCCTGTGTGTGGATCACAGACTGCTCCACGTTGTTGGGCAGCAGGACGCTGTGAATCACGTGACCTAAAATGATGTGTGATTGGGCATTCCACAAAAGGTGGGGCACAGTCAGGGTAATCCCAACCATTTCTGATTATTACTCATCTTGCTGATTGTGTGATCTTGCTTTGCATGAATTGATTTGCCATGTTTTCTACTACAACAATAACGATACCTCAAAAAATTCTTCCTTGACTTTAAAGTGCTTGGGATATCTTGAGATGATGAAAATTGTTTAGGAACTGCAAATCTATTGCAATGACAATATGTCTCAGTACTGCAGCCAAAGCAGCTGCGTAACAGAGGTCACGGGCTGTTCCCGGCGACACACACAGAGATGGACATCAACTGCTGCTGCAAGGTCATCAACTCGGTGAAAGACGCCCTTTGGTCTGCCCGAAACTTGTTGATCTTCCAGCACTGCGAGATGTCCGTAGGGGAAAGCTGCCGACTGGCACATTCCAGGCTGCAGGAGTACGTGCTGAGGGACGGACTGAAGCTGGGCGCAGCCAACGCAAGGGCTCAGTGGGGAAGGACTACAGTTGAGGGTTCTTCTGCCACTGGAGAGGGAGGGGTGGGGTCAGCCGAGAAAGCTCCTTAAATATTGTAAATATGGGACTGGATAGCCCCCAGGGGGCCACACGAGTGGCATTGGTGCTGTGTTTTTTTTATGATTGATCTGTACAAGAATGTAAAGGCTTGCACTGTTTTATGGTTGTATATAGTTTGTCTTTTATTATGAATAAAGTTCATTTTGGATAAAAAAAGCAACGACCAACCGGGAAATTTACACAAAGTTTGCACCTATTACCTCTCTAAACTCAAACACCTTGTGAAGGCATTGAGCTCAACACCTTATGACGAGAGAGGAGGGAGTTCTGCAGAGTCATAAAGACAGTACAGAAACACACCCTTCAGCATTTTGAGACCATACCGACCATCAACCACCCACTCACACTAATCCTACATTAATCCCATTTTTTTCTCCCCACATTCTCATCAACTCCCCCCAGATTCTACCACTCACTCACAGACTAGGGGCAATATACAGTGGCCAATTAACCTACCAACCAGCTACGTCTTTGGGATGTTGGAGGAAACCACACAGTCACAGAAACGATGTGCAAACTCCACACAGATAGCGCCCAGGGTCAGAATTCAAACCAGTCTCTGGCACTGTGAGCCGTCAGCTCTACCAGCTGCTCCACTGGGCCACCAATCTATTTTTCTTGATGACATACACAGCCAACAGACCAGTCCACAAACAAAAACTGACAAAATTTCCTGCTGCAGATGCAGTTTTAAAATAAATTGAATCAAAAGACACTTAGTTGAGAGAGTAATCTATTTATTTTATGCAAAAAAGATTTACATCCATGATACATTATTTATTGCATAACAGATCTTCAATATTATGCCCACTAAATCTACACAACAAATGCGGAAACAAATATCATGATGGTTGAAAAAATACTGAAATATTCAGTTTAAGTAGTCATCCCCAAAATTAATAAATTAATTCTAATTAACAGAATGGTAATGACATTATTTAAGATAATTCTTACATTTTAAAAATATATTTCCAAATTCATTTGGTGTGAATTAACAACTAGGAAACACAATGCTACATAGAGAGCAGGTAAGGCCAAGAAGATAGATTTGCTCCTGAAATGTGCTGTGGTTGCCGTGGCAAAAGAAGTCTGTGGGCCGTGGGTGTAAGTAACAATTACAGAACAAAGGGCAAGACCCATCAGCAAAGATCCACACACTGCAACAGGTCAATAACTAGCCAATCTTGTGGTGACATTGGTTGAGGGAGGAATGTTGATTGGGACACATTGGATCATACCCTTTGACTTTGATGGAAAACAATATTAGGCTGGATACAAAACACATCCACTGCCCAAATGATAGGTATGTACATCATGCAAAGGCACTTGATGTGTGTCATATATGTATATATAAGGATAAGTTTATGAAAATGTTTCCCAAGCAAGCAGCCTTGCTGGGCAGAATTTCTCCCATAACAGATTCAACTGCTCTGGACTATAACCCTACCTCTGACCTGCATTCCATCCTGCAAAGCCCCACACTGTTGAACCTGTGTAAAACAGTGTTCAGGCTAAAAGTGGAGTATTGCTTCCAATTCTGGTCATCTCACTTCAGGAAAAATATGATGGTCCTAAAGAAGGGGCAGCAAAGGTTTCCTGGAATGGTTCCGAGGATAAAGGATTTCACCTGCAAGGTTAGACAGGAGAAGCCAAAGATGTTCTCCTTGGAGCAAAGAAAGATGAGAGGAAATTTGAAAGAGGTGGACAAGATCATGACTGGTTTAGACAGGGTAAATAGAGGGAATCAGATGGATTAAGGAACCAGCACAGATTTAAAGTTTTGGACATAACATTTGAGGAGAACATTTTTATGTAAGAGTGATTGTGTCATGGAATTCATCACCTATAAGGGTGGCAGAAACAGAATCAATCAGGAATTGGATAGGGAAGGCTCTGGGGAAAAAGCGGACGAATGGGACTGATGGAATTGCTCCACTAGGACCTGGCAAATGATTCAGTGGGTCAAATGGTCCACGTTTGTGTTGTAAAAGTTCTATGAATCCAAGAAGCCTCACCCAGTGACCCCCATTGTTTGTCACTGCCTCGTGAATTAACAGAAACCCAAGTTACAGCAACGTATTGGTGTGAGGTTAGCTGTGGTTACAACTGCACTAATGCTACAGTCAAGCACATTGAGTGCTGAGCGTGACGAATCACTACAAACCAAAACAACTCTGTAGGGATGGAGGAAGGAAGCAAAAATGTGATCATGGAGTAATCCTGCCCCAGGGAGGGGCCAGGAGTGGTTGGGATTAGGAGCACAGAGGATATTTAGAGTATAAGAATTCCCCCTTTCAATAATTTTGTTGTTGTTTGAAAAGTGACAACTGGAGGGATGATGCTCCAAAATGACTGCAGAATAGTTTACTGTTTCATTAAGAATCATCTCGATTTCTGGGGAGTGGTTGTAAGTATGCATTACACATTAAATAGTATAAATCTTCCCAAACATCACTTACATAAATTGTCACAATGATCAGGATATTTTCAATGACTCAAAGCATCCCCCTTTATATTGATAATTGTGGTCAGCTCAGATTAGTTCATTTGGTGTTTCAACAGAGGTGATAAACTGTTTGAAACAGGTAAGTCATTACCTCCATTAAAACCCCCACGCTGTTTACTATTGCAAATTTTCACAGTTTAATACACTAACATTACATGCTGCATTATTTTAGCTGTTAACTCAATACTCAGTCAGCATCGGCATTATTCTGGGGTTTGCCCACCAGATAGCAGTGCGGTGCTATGGCCAACACAGGCATTGTGGAACAGGTGGGGAACACTTCGCTCCTTAAAAGGAAAATGAATAAAATCTACAATTTTTTTTTCCCCTTTCTCATTCCAGCTCTTTAAAAAACCTAAGCAGCCCTGGTAAAGATATATGGAATGCACCTAAGGTCACAAATCTTATGTTATTGGCCTTCCACTCTCCACTCAAATCATTCAAAGCAGCTTTATAAAGAGTTCACTGCACCGTTGCTGGGTGCTGTAACTATTGATACACACACAACCTCTAGTCACAGAAAGGACATTCTCACCCTCATCGTTTGGGAGCTGAGACAGACCCAACCCAACATCTCAAACAATACAACTCATTTCTGTATCAATGGGGTTCTTCCTACACATCAGGTGGGATGGTGAAATTGGGCAGCTCACCCCAGCTCCAGCAGAAATAAAGAGAAACACACTGAGGCTGCAGCACTAGCTCATACACAGTGCTGATTCCTGGACCTTCTAACTTGGCTGTCTCAATTCAGAGTGTAGCTTACATGCAGCGAGACCATTGTTGTTACCTGGACATTAGGCTTGGAGTGTTTGGCATTGTGTAGTATGCTGACTCAACTCTGGTTAACTGAAGTCTTTCCAGTTACAGCTAAAGAATCAGCAGCAGTGGCTTTTCTTGCTGTACCAATACCATTACATCTGGTGTGCCCCAAAGATCTGTCCTCATCTCCCTTCTATTTCTTGTCCACATCTTACCCCAAAACATGGTGTCAGTTTCAACACAGCTTAACCTCACCACTGCCTCTCTTCACCCCTCCACTCTCTCTACATTGCAAGATTGCTGGTCTGACTTCAGAAATTTCTTACACTAAATATCAGAAAGACTAAAGCTATCACCTTCAGCCCCTGGCCAGAAGCTCATTGTCTCAGCCAATGACTTGAACCTTTCCCTGTCACCTATCCAAACCTCAGCAGACTGTTTTCAACCTTGGTGTTGTATTTGAGCCCAAAAATGAGTACTGAACTACATTTCCCTGCTATCACATCTAAATAACATCACCCAAATCCTCCTCTGTCTCAGCTCAGCTACTGCCGAAACCCTCATCTGCCTTTGTTACTTTTAGACCTACTCACTCTAAGGTGGCCACCTGAGGTCATTCAAAGTACTACTGTCTGTATCCCAGCCTGTACCAAGTCTTGTTCATCCCTCATCCTTGTGCTTGTTGACCTACACAGGCTCTTGCTTAAGCAACATCTTAATCTTAAAATCCTTATTCCTGTCGTCAAATCTCCTCATGGTCTCACCCTCCCTATCTTGCTAATTGCCTCTAGACGAACAGTCCTCAAGAGTCTTGTGTCTCTCCAATTTTCGACTCTTGACCAAACCCCTAATTTAATTTCTGTACTATTGGCAGCCGTGGTTAGGCTCTATACCTCTCCACCTCTCCATCCCTCTTTCCTTTTCTAAGATAGTTCTTAAGCCCCACCAAAGTTTTAGAACCAGGAATTAGTATCTTCTTATGGGGTTAGATTTTGTGTAATAACTCTCCTCTGAAATGTGCTTAGCTATATTCAAGGTACAATATAAATGCAAGTTGTTCTTGTTAAATCAATGTCTATTAGAATAGCAGACAATGTCAGGCTGTGAATACTATCCTTTACCACAGACTCACTCCAGTCATAGTCAGACAATCAGCAGCAATGTCTTCCAGCAAACATCAGACCATGAAAGACAGCCATGACTACAGATATCATGGGCCCGCATGATAGCTAGCATCATCCCTGTGGTGATCACCTTGATGCTATCTAAATTCAGTTTGTTTCCTTTAGTTTTGTACAGTGTGTTCACCAGCTGAGCAGAGCTGAATTTGTGTAGTTCCCATGTGCATCAGGCTGACTGCAACATTCAAGCTCCAAGAGTCGAGAAAGAACAGTTGGGTCAACGTCAGCTGGCCATCAGCCTACTGCACCCAGGGTCAAGGTCCAATTATCTTGCTGTTGATTTCCTCTCCCCAGCCCCTGTGTCTCCTGATTTACAACAACCAGACACATTTAATAAGCTAATTTGTCACCTTTGTTCTGGAAACATGAGAAACACTGACATCTGTGGTCTATAACTAGTCAGAAATCTGAATCTCTTTCTCTTTGTTGAAGTTGAGGACCAACTGAAACTTTTAAAATGGAGACTGATAGATTCAGTGAGAGTACCGGGGTTTCTGAAACCAAGATGGGTACATGGTGTTAAAAGACAGTTTAACCTTGATCTATCTGAATAGCACTATGGGCATGAAAGGCTGCTTAGCCGACTCATGTTCTAATGCTGTACTAGTGATGCTCCCACAACTGGGGACTTCCAGGATATATGCCCAATGATAGGGAGAAATGGTAGGGATGTGGATTGTGTGCGAGTCAGGAGAATTAAGAACTGATTCACAGCCAGAAGCAGCAAATACTGCTCAAATAATCGAGCCAGTGTGATTGCAACCTATTGTGGTATTATAGGTAATAGTTAATCATTGTAAGGCAGCTGCAAATACGGAGAGTCTTGGTTCACTTCAAAGCGCAAGGATAAATTATTCTAAAAGACTAATTCCTCCAGTCCCAGAAAATTAGGATTGGCACACAGTAACCATTAAAGCTATGTATATCATTTCACATATCCTTCCATTCATCTTGGTTCCAACATTTCCTTCCTCCACTGCTAGGCACACCCCAGTTACCATTCCACGTCCCAATGCCTCTTCCTTTCCTCAATTCAGCTCATTTAAAAAACACTAGATGATTTCAGGCCACGTGGTACCAATCACAATGGGGAAATGGGATGGGGCAGGTTCAAGGTGAAGAAATGGCCTCTATGAAGCAAAAGGTCACCAGGTGAGGATTCAGAGGTCACCCATTCCTCACACCATGTTGGAGGGGGCTAGCAGTTTGGAATTCATCCATTTCACCCAGTTTTAAGCTTGCAGAGGAGGGAGCATGTGTCTGTGTGAGTGTGCTGAGGGAATAAGGTATGAATGTGCGCGCGTAGCAATTGGCTTGTCTTGGGCTTTTTAAGTATCACAACGCTCCATAAATTTTGCAGCTGTCGGTGACACCATCCAGTTTGCATAAACACTATCATTTGCATATCTTGTAAAGACTGAGTTAGTTCCATCGAATCTTGTGATGGGGACAGGGCTGTCTTCAGACCAGCAGGGGTACGAGATGCCTAAAAACGAAAACAGATAATTTTTTCTGCACAAGGGGGAAAGCACAACAAAAAGAAAGAAAGATTCAGGCGCTGACAATTACTCTCACCAAACACGCCACATCTAATTCTGTGCACAAGTCAATACAAGGCCCATCGTTAAGGGGCAGAAATATTTTTAAAATAATAATAAATAATAAATTAAAGGACAAAAATTAACTGCTGCAGCGGCGATGGTTTTTGCCTCTGCTTACACGTCTCGAGTGTGCATAAAATCGGGTGGAAATTTATACTTTTTCACATTGCGCCTCGGTGGGTCTGATCTCCAAATGATGGATTCAGCCATCTCGCATTCTCCCTTTTGGAGGGTGGTGGGTGGCAGTAAATAGAAGACATTGCCTTGGCTCGATTCACTACCATTGCTGCTTTCTGAGCTTTTGATGATTTTACAATGATCGGTAATCTCACCGACTATCCCCAGCTATACTGTGGGGGTATTACTATCTACTTTATATGTCAGTCTGTTGGGTGAAGCTCCCATTTCTGTCCTTTCAGCTGATCTGTGTAATTGGGTAGAGAAGGCCATTGTACGTACAATAAGTCCTAGGACACTAATGTGTGCATGGTGTAATTTCAAGGTCTCCAACTTAAGCAGGCTTTGCATCATCACATCCTCCAATTCAATTCAATTCAATTCATAGAGACAGGGCATAGTACACTGTGGGTGTTAAAAGCGAGTCAGGTTATATTGGAATCTTATGTTAATGTTCAGCTTTATAACGGAGGTGCAATTAACTCAGGGGTTTACACTGGAATGTGCGTGTAACAGAGTGTTATAACTGAGATGCTGCCAGTAGATGTAATATTAAGAATGTTCTAACTTCGAGCCAGGTACTGAGGATGGGGTCAATTAGAGTGAGTGAGAGCCTTTTGCTGTGGATGTGGTGAGCAGCAGAGAGGTCATTATAACACTCAGCCTAAGAATGAAACTGATGTCAAACTTGACCTGAGACCAGTGACTGAAGTTCAGTCTGTAAGAACAGAGGTTCTAATCAAGTTCACCCACCAGGATGGCATGATGTGTCCACCAGGGATACAATGGGGTAAGATTTAAATCACTGGACTATCATACAAACCTCTGGACCATGAATCCAGAAGCACAAGTTCAAAGTACATCATAGGAGATGGTAATTTTAATTCAAATATGAAATAAATCCAGAATTTAGAAATAAAACCTAGATGTTAATTACAAAACCAACTGGTTCACTAATGACCCTCTGGGAAGGAAATCTTCCATTCTTACCCAGCCTGGCCCCACTTGATTCTTATTTGCTTCCTCAGTTAGGGTTAATTAGGGATAGGTAATAAATGCTGGTGTTACCAGCAGTGTCCACATCCCTTGAATAAATAAAGAAAAATCTTTTCACGAAGACTGTCAGCTTTCCCATACTTTTAAAAGACTCTGCAGTAAGTTCACAAACCATCCTGAGAACTGGAAATCCTGAGTTGCCTTATGTTGGAATTGTACTGCATTCTATGAGATGTTCAGCCTTGGGGTGGGGGGTTCTCACTTCTCACTGCTCCCTAATGGTGCAATCAGGAGTCATTGGCAACTGACCCCAAGAGTTTCTCACTGGTGTGTACTGCCACCACTGAAGAGCAGAATTGCAATATTACAGAATTATATTGATGTGTTGCATAAGCAGTGATATAACATTCTGGGTTTTGACAAAGCATCGGGCACTGGGGAAAGTATAGTCTACAAGTGCAGATAAAACAAATTTGGGCTGAAACTCGTTCATCTAAACAGAACAGCCAACTGCAATCAATTTGTTGTCGCACTGCAGAAAGAACAATAACCCAGTAAATAATAGAAAGCAATGATCACAAATAAATCGAAAAATAGGTGATGGAAAAAAATAATTGCTTCTGGATGTTAATCATCATCCACATTCTAAGACTAAGGAAGTGCCTCTTGAAGTAATTCCTTGGGTGTATGTTTTATTATGATAGTAAAGAGTGTGTGTGTGTGTGTGTGTGTGTGTGTGTGTGTGTGTGTGTGTGTGTGTGTGTGTGTGTGTGTGTGTGTGTGTGTGCGCAATGTAGAGAAAGGAAGAGATATCTATCAGTGGAAATGGAAGCTACCTTATGTCCTTGACAGAAAAGGACGCCAATATTTTGGTTCTACTGAGAAGTCTGCAATTAATTGCGAGAAATTCTACCAACTGTACATTATAGAGTGGTAATGAGAGCTAGTTAAGGATTCCCGAAATCTGCCTAATGTTCTTCAGTAACCAACAGAGAAAATGCACAGGTGACTAATTACACCATGTAAATAAAGCCTGGGTTTTCCATGGCTGGCCTAGGTAGGTTTCCATAATGAGGGAGGGGACAGGCTCCACAATGCATGCATTGAGTCTGAATTCATTGAATCCAGAGAGAAGGAGTATTTGTTGGTTTGAGTCAATCCTCTGTCGCCGAATCTTGGAGGCGCTCTGTGTAAACGGGGCCATCGGCTGCAGCAGTGGTTCCTTAAATGAGCTTAGAATCTAGTAAATGCATGTGAAATTCTACCGTAGAGTTTGTTCTCAATCCATGTGGAGGGGAGGGACCGAGGGAGGGGAGCATTATTACAGTCTACCAATGGCGTCTCTTCTTCAGCCACTCCGTCATCATAGAGCAGGGAATCTGATGGTGTGGAGGCTGCAAGGTCCAGGTAGTCCTAGAGGCAGAAGCAGAAACTCAAACTCAACATTTGACATTGACTTGAAAAACTGAATGAGGCACAAACCAGAGAGAAAGAGAAAGTGAAAGAAAGGCAGATAGAGGAAGAATAGAATGGAGCAAAGGAAAATGGTACAGAGAGCGAATAGATTTGGAAGTGGGAGACAGGAAGGGAAAGAGAGACAGAAGTACAGAGAAAGAAGCAGTCAAAGAGGTAAACATTAAGGAGGTTGAGAAAGAATGAGGACGAGTAAAGTTCAGAAAGGGAAAGGAATATGGAAACAGAGCAACACAGCTTCATATATTAGGAGGAGGAGCAGGAACTAGAAAGAAAGTGGAGAACAGACAGAGAGGCAGACCTGGAATTGTTTCGATCAAGAAGAAAGTGATAAAAAAGTAAAGAGTAAGAGGAGAGGAAAGAGAAGTTAAGAGAAGGAAAGGAGATAGAGATCAAGAGAAAAAGATCGCGAATGAGAAAAAAGAGCAAGGAGAGGTATAGAATGGCTGAGAGTTAAAGCAAGTGCTAATTATGACTGTGGGATAATTTTAAACAGTAAATTCTGAACCAGAATCACTCTCCATTGAAACCTTTCTGCCACTGGCTTTGAATCAGCCGAGTGTAGATTTGAAACACCACTCCAGAGTCCAGAACACAACATCTAAGCTGACACTCTAGTTAGTACTAAGGGAGTACGGCACAGCTGGAAATGCTATCTTTCAGATGAAACATTGAACCAAAACTCCCACCAGCCCTCCACGTAAAAGAAATCACGAAAGAGCAGATGCGATCAAGAGACCTTTGGCGTGCTGGTTCATGAGTGTTGGAAGTAAACTTGTGAGTGCAGCAATTAGGAAAGCAAATAATATGTTGGCCTTTATGGGAAATGGGGTTGGAATTAAAATGTAAAGGGGTTTTGCTGAGGTTGTGCAGGGTTTTAATGAGAACTCATTTGGAAGATGGTACAGTCATGGTCCCCATACCCAAGGAAGGGCACACTTGCTTGGAGTCAGATCCGCATAGATTCAGCTGATTGAGTCCAGGGTGAGGAGGTTGTTTTGTGAGAAGTGATCGAGCGAGGTTGGCTTCACTGAAAGAATGAGAGGTGATCTCAATGAGACATACAAGATTTTGAGGATTAGCAAAATAGATCCCAACAGGCACTAGGATTGAGAGGAGGAGACATTTCTTCACTCAGAGGGTCAGAAATTTTTGCATTCCTCTCTCTCCCTCTGTCTCTCTCTCTCTCTGTAGTTCTGCCAGCTACTCTGGTTATACTCTCTCTCTGTTTACTTGCTAACACAATTTGCAATACAAGGAACACTACAGACACCATTCTGGCACTGAGTGTGGGATGTTGCCATTTGAGAGGGGAGATGGACAATAATCTAGTATGAGCTAAACAGAGAATAAGATTCACTAGGTGGAACAGAGATGATAGCATGCAGTGGACATGGGGATACAGGTCGTCCCCAGGTTATGGCAGGGTTCCATTCCTGTGAACTGTTTGTAACCCGGACAGTTCGCAAGTCAAAAATGCAACCGTGAATTGAGTTTCCACACAGCAGATGATGTCTGTAGCCCTGCAGCAGCTGGCAAATCCATACCACTGGTCTCCCAAATGTTCATTTGTATGTACGGGCTCTAGATAACTCAGGTGTTTGTAAGCTGGTGGGGATCTGTGCATGCAGGATAATGGGGAATTCCTCGTGTACATAGAATGAGTGGAAATCTTCCAGAAAGCATATAATATCATTGAGATCTAGGAAAGAAGATGGGACAGAGGAATGTGGCAATATGCAAGAGGAGGAATGTGATACTGTTGCAGGTGGTAGGGCTGGAGACACGAGACACTTGTGAGTCTACGAATGCCGTGAACTACAGACAAGGTCCCTCATAAATAACTTGGGAACAACCTCAAAGGGATTTTTTAAGCTGATGCTTTTGGAGATTTTCGAAAGCTACAAATTTGTTGCATGAACCAGCAACCAAAAGCAATGGGTGGTGAATACACAGTCAGGCTGAAGACACTGGCGAAAAGGTGCAATTTGCAGATCTTTTAGATTGAGCATTGCAAGATGATTTAGTTGTGAAGAGAACTCAGGCAAAACTATTTAATACAGTGGATTTAACACGCAAAGGAATAGCTGCCAGTGTGGAGATGATGCTTAAAAAATGTGAGGTAATCTTGTTCAAGGCACTCACTATTCCAAGCAGCAACCAGGGAACGAGCTACAGAGATGGTAATAGTATTATAGTCTTCTTCTCAGCAAAAGACATAGATAGTAAGTCACATGAGTGGAAAAAGTGGGAAGGCTCCAAATTCATGTGGGTTAAAAGGTAGGAGACCTTGCAAGGAATGTTACAGGAATCAACTAGCCTCAGCGTACATAATCAAGGTGGCCCGATGCCACAGTAAGTAATGAGAATATGAACTGTATCATCGTAGGAAGCCATTATTTTGGTAATTGCTTTTTAAATGTAGCAATGTTTTCCAAAACACAGTCAGCTAATTTGGAATCTATTAGTTCCTCTTCTAAAATAGCACAATTTGTGTCTATAGTTAACAAGAACAATCTGCACAATGAAATAATCAGCCACTTTTTACACCAAAGCACACAACTTATTTGAACCTGTTTCATAAGGATTCATGTGCTGGTTCACGGAACATCAATGACAATTATTGATTTCACCACCTAAGGCAGACCATGACTATCTTTAACAAGACAGGGTCTAATAGCTTTGATATTTAATAGTTTAGCATCACAAGTTGGCCGCAAGGTCAACATCTTGGGACTCATTAAAGTCCGAAAGCAACTGGATCAGTACAGTAAATACTGTGGCTACAAGAACAGTTGCTCCCTTACATCCCAAAGTCATTCCACCATCCAGGGTCAGCACAGTACATTTATAAGAAAACCATCCTAATAAGATCACCTACTAACTAATAGTTAAAGCTCTCTAGTATCATGTTACATTGCTTGTTGCAGGAGTGATGCCTCATTTCCATGGAATTCCTGTACTCTCCCCCATTCCTTTTCTTCCTTGAATTAATGATTGCCTCCACTTGTAATTCTATTCCGAACACTTTCACTGACAATTACCCCCAACATAAACAATTTTCTGCAGGTTGCTCTCAAAGTCCAACAAGTTCTCATTGTAATCTCCTTCATTGTCAGGTATAAGACAATAAAAATCTTGTTTTATTTATTCATAAGGGTAACCTTTCCTTTCCTCGCACAGGGACGGTCAGCATCTTGCATCTTACCCTTGGTGTCTACAACTTTAAAACTCCATCATCTATTGATATCTTTAGCATTATTATTTCCATCCATGTTTCTTTTTGTGACGTTCCATGTATCAAGCTCAGTTTCTGTCTACACGGCAGACAATTCCACTCAAAGCCCTTAATTCTATGAAGTTCAAGGTTTCCTGCAGTGGAAATTCTTTCTCCCTTGCTTGCACTAAACATGTGCTATATTAGCTGCTGCATGATTTTTGTGTTTTTATGTTAAATGGTACCAATTTTTGGAGATTGAGAACAACTCAGCCATTAATAGATGTGACATTTATTTCTCGTAGCCAATTTCTAATTCCTTCCCTTTGATCTTCAATCCTGCACTCAAAAAACTGAGACCTTTTACTGGACGTTCCTCCACTTTAGTAAAATGCAGGAGAGAACTCGGGAGTCCCTATCTCTAACTGTCAACCTTCCTCTCAGCTTTATGTATCTGTATTTTACTGGCTATTAATGGTCAATGCTGCTTAAAAAATGTTGTTCTAGATTCCAAATGCTCCACCATACATGATCTCTCTCCTTTCCCAGCTCACTGTTGAAATGAAGATTCCATCACACAACCTCCTGCTTTTTCCTCTCGAGCATCTGAAAGTAATGGAAATCCCCACCACACTCAGACAAAGCCCAAACCTGGTGCCACAACTTTCTGCTTGGTCTCATTTCTTCTCATCCTAGAATGTGTCCTACATTCAGTGATCTCGCCATAGATTTCTCAGCAAGTCAAAAGAGACGAGCCTGCCAGGATAGTTCTACACTCACCCGGCTCCTCACCATCATCTTCTCCAGTTCTTTGCTGATTTCTGCAAATGTTGGCCGTTTATCCGGCTCTTGTTTCCAGCATTGCAGCATCAAGTTGTACCTGAGGGACAGTTGAAACAAATTTACACCAGTGTCTGACCACAGGGAAATGAATGAATTGCAGCCCTGACTGCTGTGGTATAAGCTGGCAGTAATGTCACCATCCCATGCTGACCTTCCCCATCCAGTACAGACACTCTCCAGATGTAGACTTCACCATCTGATGCCAACTCATTCTTCCTCTGGTGACCTTACCTTGTCCAGCACTAACCCCACCCCCCCCAGCTATTAATCACCCACTGAGTCCAGCACTGGCCCACCTGTCCAGCAATAATTCTCCAGTCTATCGCTGACCCTCTCTGTCTGATGCTGATCATTATCCCGCACCAACTCCACTCCCACTCCCTCATCATCCATTCCTATCCATTGCTGGCCACACCCTCACCTAGTGCTGACATCTACTATCCATTGGCAATCCTTCCCATCCATCATTGTCCAGGCTTCCAATTCAGTGCTGACCACTCCCCTCCCACCACTTCATCAATTCCCCCACCCCCCCAATCTAGTGCTGATCTCGCCACCCTCTCCATTGCGTCCAGAGGTGACGAGGTCTTGGCTTGAGTCCTGGGTCTGATCTCTCCATCAGACATTGAACCCTTTCCAACTATGTTGACCTTCTCTGTGTGCTGCTGACCTTCTGGCCCCATGCTGATAGCTTCATCCAGAGCTGACCTTCCTGTCCTGTGCTGAACTTTCTGTTGTGTGCTAAGCTTCCTGACCAGTGCTGACTCTTCCCTGTCAATTGTGCATCTCCTGTTGTGTCAAGAGTTGTTCCAAACAAATCCAGAAATTCTACCCATTAGTTTCATGCCTTTGAAGCCTGACCTACATTTCCTCACTGCAGTTTTCTGGTCTCTCCATCCGGTATCCTGTCTTTAGCAGATTGAAGAGACGTTCCGGGGCAATTCCAGGATAGGGATTTCCACCCAGTGTCACTATTTCCCAAAGAAGAATGCCAAATGACCACCTGAAGAGTGTAGGAAAGAGAATAGCATTGGTATTACAAGTACCATTAACGAACCTTGCAGGACTTTCTGCCAACATTAGCTCAGTTAGTTAACACCAAGACTAAACAAGCTGTCCAGGATGGTTCTTGACTTAAATTTGGTCTCTACTGAGTCAGTTAGAATGCTTTGGTGCATTTGAAGGGAAAACTTTCAGTGCATAAAGGAAAAGGATAGTGGAGTGTTCTAGTCAGATGACTCAAAGAGTTAGAACAGATGAGATGGGCTGAATGGCCTCTTGTGTCTTATCATTCTACATAGTAGATATTGCGACAGTGGTAGGATACAAGTGCATGGCCCTTCTCTTTCCTGCAGTTGTCCCTTATTCGTACCTCATCAAGATTTAGCATTAATGGTGGATCACCTGATGAAAGGGCCTTGATCAGAAACCTGATCAAAGGAAGGCAAATGCAATGTTAACATTCATTTCAAGAAGATTAGAATATAAAAGCAAGGATGTAATGCTGAGGCTTTATAAGGTGTTGGTTGGACAAATTTTGGAGTATTGTGAGCCCGTATCTAAAGAGGATGTGCTGGCAATGGAGAGGGTCCAGAGGAAGTTTTACAAGAATGATCCCTGGTATGAAAGGGTTAATGTATGAGGAGTGTTTTGATGGCTCTGGGCCTGTACTTGCTGGAGTTCATAGGTATCTTGTGATCTTGTGATGAGGGGGGATCTCATTGAAACCTACTGAATATTGAAAGGCCTGGATAGAGTAGACTGGAGAGGATGTTTCCAGTAGTGGGAGAGTCTAGGACCAGAGGGCACAGCCTCAGAATAGAAGGGTGTCCCTTTAGGACAGAGATGAGGAGGAATTTCTTTAGCCAGAGGGTGGTGAATCTGTGGAATCCATTGCCACAGACAGCTGTGGAGGCCAAGACATTGGGTGTAATTAAAACAGAGGTTGATAGGTTCTTGATTAGTAAGGGTGTCAAAGGTTACAGGGAGAAGGCAGGGAAAATGGATTTGAAAGGGAAAAATAAATCAGCCATGATCGAACGGCAGAGCAGACTCGATGGGCCAATTGGCCTAACTCTGCTCCTATGTCTTCTGGTCTTATTATCTCTGTTTCTTTCTCCACAGATGCTGCCTGACCTGCTGAGTTTTCTACTTCCTCCAGCGTCTAAGGCATTTTGCTCTAGAATAAATTGGGACAATCTCTATTTTCATTTCCAACTCTACACAAGATGGTGAGCATGCAGAACTTACACGTCACTTTGTGTTGTGTAGATGTGATCAAACAAAGACTCAATTGCCATCCATTTAACAGGAATCCGACCCTAGAGGTGAGAGAAACCCAAAGAAAATTATTACTCCTTGGAGATATGGATGGAGCAGAACCTGTCCTATCCAAAGAAAGGGCACAGTTTACTCTGCACAGCAAGTCCTTCCAGTATAATAACAGGTGAAGTTTCTAAGAAGAAGAAGCCTCTCTCTATCTCCGAGGAACTCCTTTACATATACTCATTCAAGGGGATCTCAACCAAGAATATTGATGTACCTGTTAAATTGGGAAAAAGATAGGGAAACAGGATGAAAGTAGGTAGCTCAATGAATAAAATGAACAAGGAGAGGTCTTTGGGACTTCTTTTGTCCTCTTGTTCAACTATGGTCCTTCCATCCTCCAGCATATAGATGATGGAACTCATCCAACCAACCAACTCAATGCCCATTGCTTCAATGTGCAGCACAGCAGTAGTAGAGATGCTGCCTCATAGCTCCAGTGACTTGGGTTCAGTCCTTGCCTCCGGTGCTGTCTGGATGGAGTTTGCACATTTCCTGTGACTTTCCTATCAGATCATAAAGACAGGTAGGTTGGTGGTTTAATTTGTCCTCGTGGTGAGTGGTAGAATCTAGGACGAGTTGATGGGAATGTGAGAATAAAATCGGACTAACGTAAACAGATGCTTGACAGTTAGCATGGACTTCATGGGCCAAAGGACGTTACTGTATCGTATGACTCTGTGACCCTACACTTCTATAACAACAATGTCTTAATAAGCAATTTGTAATTATGTACAACTGTTAATATGGGAAAGAGAAAATGCCCTAAGCAACCCATAGATGAAGGAGGAAGAGGCATCAAGACATCTTGGGAATGATGAGCAAAAACAGGCCAAGTCCCATTTAATCATCTCCCCATCACACCTTCCCTATTTTACAACAGTGACCACATTTCGTAAGTGCTTTGTTGATTTGAAACGCTTTGGCTGTGGGTAGGCACTATACAAATCAGTCTTTCTTGAAAGAAAGGAAAGACTTGCATTTTAACAGCACTTTTGTCATCCATTTAAGAACATTCAAAATAACCTACAGCCAAAAAAAATATTTGTTTCTCCTAAGTGTAGTGATTTTGTGACGTCAGAAGCTGGGCAGCCATTTGTACACAGCAAGCTAACACAGCAAGTGATCTATGCTGGTGTTGTAAATGTGACAAATATTGGTTTAACATCTTATCCAAAAGGTGACACTTCAAACATGAGACTTGAACCTGGCACCTCCTGGCTCAGGGTGAGATCACTACCCACCAAGCTAATGATAGACACTGTTCATGAAATGGCCTTCTGCTACAAGCAGTCACCATAAACAGTGTTGGTCATAACCAACAGTAATTTTGTCCGAAGTTGGCATGGTGAAAGGGTTATATACAAGAAATGTCAGTTTTGTGGCGACTCACCGTCTAGTCGGGCGAACCGGCTCGGCAGTCGGGTCGCGCGGTGTCGGAGCGACGAGGCCCAAGATGGCGGCGGGCCTCGTCTTTCCGAGCGACGGGGAGAACCCCGCGCGCGGGAGTCCTGATGACGTAGGACTTACGTCATTGCCGTTTTTTTTTGGGCGGGAGTTTTCTCCCTTAAAGGGCCCGCGCAAGGCGGGAAAATAAACCAGTTCTGTTTGGCAACCCTCCGAGTAGAGTCTTGTTTCATTCCGCGGTAGCAACCGCTACATTGGTGACCCCGACGGTCCAAACGGCTTTTGGACCCGCGAAATGAACGACAGTGCAGCAGCCAACGCAGTGGCCCTCAAGCTGCCCACCTTTTGAACACTTCGGCCCAGCGTCTGGTTTGACCAGGCCGAAGCGCAATTCCACCTTCGGCAGATCACCTCCGACTCCACGAAGTACTACCATGTGGTTAGCTCTCTGGACCAAGAGACAGCTTGCCCAGGTTGGAGACTTTCATCCAGTCGCTTCCGGAGGAAGATAAGTACCCGGCTTTCAAAGACCTTTTGATCCGGACCTTCGCCTCTCCCGTCGTGAGCGCGCCGCCCGCCTGCTTCATCTGGATCGGCCTGGGGGACAGATCCCATCCGCCCTAATGAATGAGATGCTGGCATTGGCCGAGGGACACAAGCCATGCCTGATGTTCGAACAGGCCTTCCTCGAACAGCTCCCCGATGACATCCACTTGTTGTTAGCTGACGCCGACTTCAGCAACCCCCCGTGAGGTGGCCGCCCAGGCAGATGTCCTGTGGAGGGCCAAGCGCGAGAGGCGGTTCATCCGTCAGTCAAATCACCAGGCCGCGAGCCCAACGCCCCGCCCTCGCCCGGCCCCAGCAACCGAGCAGCCACGCCCCAGGAACGTAGACGACGACACGGGTGACCAGCTGTGCTTCTACCATCAGAGGTGGGGTGCGGAGGCCCGTCGATGCCGCCCACCCTGCAAGTTTCAGGGAAACGCCAGGCCAGCCGCCGCTGATGGCTACGGCGGCTGGCCACCGACAGAGCCTCCTCTTCGTTCAGGACAAGAAATCTGGACGGCATTTCCTCGTTGATACTGGAGCGGAGGTCAGTATTTTGCCCCCGACAGGCCGCGACACTCGTGACAGGCCACCAAGTCCTCTACTCAATGCCGCCAACGGTACAACGATACGGTCTTTCGGCACCCGTACCCTTCAATTACACTTTGGCGGCAGCCGTTTTACCTGGACCTTTACCCTTGCCACCGTCGCCCGACCACTCCTAGGAGCCGATTTCCTTCGGGCCCACAACCTGTTAGTCGACCTGCGAAGGAAGCGGTTAGTTCACTCTAGCACTCTCCGGACCTATCCCCTGGGAGAAATCAGCCCACCAGCCCCGCGCCTGGACTCCATTTCCCTTTCTGGCGACGATTTCGCCAAGCTCCTAGCCGAATTCCCATCGATTTTGGCACCTTCATTTACAAATTCTAGGCCCACACATGGGGTACGACACCACATCATTACCACAGGGCCACCCCTTCATGCCCGAGCACGGCGATTACCTCCAGACAAGCTCCGCCTGGCAAAGGAAGAGTTCCGTCACATGGAGGAGCTGGGGATTGTTCGCAGGTCAGACAGCCCCTGGGCCTCCCCCCTGCACATGGTCCCCAAAGCCACTGGAGGGTGGAGGCCCTGCGGCGACTACCGCAGGCTGAATGACGCCACCACCCCGGACCGCTATCCCATCCCTCACATCCAGGACTTCGCAGCGAACTTACACGGGGCCCACATCTTTTCCAAAGTGGACCTCATTAGGGGATACCACCAAATCCCGGTCCATCCGGATGACGTCCCCAAAACTGCGATTATCACCCCATTCGGCCTGTTCGAATTCCTTCGGATGCCGTTCGGCCTTAAGAACACCGCGCAGACCTTCCAGCGGCTGATGGACGCGGTAGGCCGAGACCTGGACTTCGTGTTCATTTACTTGGACGACATACTGATCGCCAGCCGTAACCGCCAGGAACACCTTTCCCACCTCCGCCAGCTGTATTCCCGCCTCCGCGATTTCGGCCTCACGATTAACCCGTCCAAGTGCCAATTCGGACTTGACTCTATCGATTTCCTCGGCCACAAAATCACCAGCGACGGGGCAACACCCCTACCCGCCAAGGTGGATGCTATCCGCCATTTTGCCCGCCCCGACACAGTCAAAGGCCTACAGGAATTCCTTGGGATGGTCAACTTTTACCATCGTTTCATCCCTGCAGCAGCCCGTATCATGCGCCCTCTGTTCTCGCTGCTGGCTGGTAAGGGCAAGGACATCATCTGGACTGACGAGGCTGCGGCTGCTTTCGTTAAGGCCAAAGACGCTCCTGGCAGACGCCATGATGCTGGTACACCCCAGGACTGACGTCCCGACTGCCCTCACGGTAGACGCGTCCAACACCTGCGGTGGGTGGGTACTAGAACAGCTACTCGAAAGGCCGCTGGCAACCCTTGGCATTTTTCAGCAAACACCTTAGACCGCCCGAACTGAAGTACAGCGCTTTTGAGCGGGAACTTCTAGCGCTGTATCTGGCGGTCCGGCATTTCCGCTACTTTCTAGAAGGCAGGCCTTTCACCGCTTTCAACCGATCATAAGCCTCTGTCCTTTGCCTTCTCCAAAGTCTCCGATCCCTGGTCAGCTCGTCAGCAGAGACATTTAATCCTACATTTCCGAGTTCACAACTGACATCCAACATGTCCTCCGGAAAGGATATGTTGTTGCTGATGCACTTTCCAGACCAACCATCCACAACCTATCCTTGGGTGTCGACTACAACGGCCCTACTGACGCACAGCAAACCGACGACGAACTGCCCAGCTACAGAACCGCAGTCTCGGGTCTACAGCTCCGAGATTCTTGGTTGGTCCAGGTCAGCGGAACCCTACTTTGCGACGTTGCGAATGGTCAGCCCCGCCCTATAGTCCCTGCAGCCCTGGCGGAGACGCGTTTTTGACTCGTACATGGGTTGGCGCACCCGTCCATCAGATCTACTGTCCGACTGGTCGCCAGCAAGTTTGTCTGGCATGGCCTGCGCAAACAGGTCAGTGAGTGGGCCAGGACTTGTCCGCACTGCCAGACGTCAAAAATCCAGCGACACACCAAGGTCCCACCACAGCAGTTCGAGCCTACCCGTAGGAGGTTCGACCACATACACGTCGACCTCGTGGGCCCTCTGCCGGTTTCAAGAGGAGCCCCGGTACCTCCTTACCATCGTGGACCGGTTCACAAGGTGGCCTGAGGCAACCCCCCTGACTGACATCACAACTGATTCCTGCGCCCGGGCGCTGCTCACAACTTGGGTCTCACGTTTTGGCGTTCTGGCCCACATCACTTCAGACAGAGGCACCCAATTCACTTCAGTCTCTGGGCCTGCATTAGCGAACCTGCTAGGGACGCAGCTGCACACCACCACGGCCTACCATCCTCAATCAAACGGGTTGGTGGAACGTTTTCACCGCCATCTAAAATCGGCCTTGATGGCCCGCCTGAAGGGTCCTAACTGGGTTGACGAGCTGCCTTGGGTCCTGCTCGGCATACGCACTTCCCCCAAAGAAGACCTCCGCACTTCGTCAGCTGAGCTTGTGTACGGGGCGCCACTAGTTGTCCCCGGGGATTTCATACCTGCCCTTCGGGACCAAGGGGAACAACCCCCAGCAGTCCTACAAAGACTGCGCGAGAAGCTTGGTGCCTTGGCCCCGACTCCCACCTCATGGCATGGTCAAGCCCCATCCTGCCAGCCCAAGGAACTACGGGACTGTAAGTTTGTTTTCGTTCGCAGGGGCACACCTCGGGCGCCATTGCAACGACCATATGAGGGACCATTCCGAGTCATACGGAATAATGGATCCACTTTTATTTTGGACATTGGAGGCAGGGAACAGGTTTTCACGGCGGACCGCCTCAAACCGGCCCATTTGGATCTGCAACAGCCTGTCGAGGTTGCCACGCCGCGACACAGAGGCCGCCCCCCTAAGCGGCAGCTGGCACAGCCCACGGACCTTGGGGACTGTCTCGCCGGTTCTGGGGGGGGTTGTGTGGCGACTCACCGTCTAGTCGGGCGAACCGGCTCGGCAGTCGGGTCGTGCGGTGTCGGAGCGACGAGGCCCAAGATGGCGGCGGGCCTCGTCTTTCTGAGCGACGGGGAGAACCCGCGCGTGGGAAAGTCCTGATGACGTAGGACTTACGTCATTGCCAGTTTTTTTGGGCGGGAGTTTTCTCCCTTAAAGGGCCAGCGCAAGGCGGGAAAATAAACCAGTTCTGTTTGGCAACCCTCTGAGTAGAGTCTTGTTTCATTCCGCGGTAGCAACCGCTACAGTTTGCATATAATAGAAGTCAGAGAGCCAGAGTAGGTCTTTCAGATGATGAAAGACTAAAGGTGGTACACAATACCTTGCTTCTTTTTACATAAGAGTCCTCCTCATACACATCCCTGGAAAGCCCAAAATCGGAGATCTTCATCTTACGCCCCTCAGCGACCAGTACATTCCGAGCTGCCAAGTCACGATGAACAAGCTAAAAAAAAATGACGAACAGAGGTAGTTAAATAGATGAACATCTGATTAAACTGTGAGCTCAGAAGATCTGGCTCATAGGATGTGAAGTTTGTAATGAAAGACTTTTGTTGAGTGGAGATATAGAGTGCGGTCACTCACTCGTTATCTCAAGAGAGTGGCAAGTGACATGCTTAACACCACGGGAGCTACCTCAGTGCAGCAACACTATTACCGCTTTGACCACTTTGTACTACAATGGACTTTGTTTTTTTTGTTCTAATAACGTTATTTTTTCTAAAAATTGTGTGTAACTTATGTTTTGTTTCTCTTGTGAATGTTGCTTATCTGATGTTACGTGCCTGTGATGCTGCTGCCAAGTTTTTAATTGCACCTATGCACACATGTAGTTTGTGCATATGACAATAAACTCAACCTTGACTTTGACATATTACCTAACTGATTTCATTAGTGAGTTCAGAGTAATTTGGAGGAAGGTTTCACAGATGGCTTAGTGCTGCTTCTTTGTTTATAACTACCAATATAGAATTGAGTCCAACATACTGGGGAGCATTTTGTGGACTCCCAAAAACCAAAATGAAGAGAGGGGAGGGACCATCCACAGCCACCAGATACGAGCATCCCAGTAATGTCAATCCAGAGTTCTGAGCCAGAATCCCAGTCTTTGCTGGTCTGAATTAACCTCTGCACTTTCCTGGTGCTACAAACAGAGCCAAGAGCGCAGTTGAACCGAGGAACGACTCATAAGTAAGACTTAGATATAAATGCACGGTTCATCTTCTTGAAATGTCACAAGAGTTCAGGTCACCAAAGTCAACAACAAATAAGATTAAGGTTCACCTTCATTTCAGCCAGGTACTGCATTCCACGGGAGATCTGCCAGGCGAAGGATATTAAATCTCCCATGGTCAGGGCCCGTTCATCTGGATTATCCAAATAACTAGAGTTTCGATTGCCTTCACCCAAGTAACTGGGACCAACTTTGCGACTTTCCCTCAGGAAACTTCTTAGTGATCCGTATTTGGCATATTCCACGATAAGATAGAGAGGACCTGCCAAAGAAAGAAGCAGGATTTTCCCAGTCTCTACATACTGTCTGCCACATATCACACTAATGATATCATTGTGACGAAGGTGAAACCCCAGGGTTCATAACAAACCCTTTGAAAACGACCACTGCTTTGACAGCTGGAAATCTTTCACTGGAAAACAGAAGACTGAGGGGTAGCCAATGAAAAGCTAGGAAAATAATAAATGTACTTAAATGCAAAGGCGTTTTAGGGTAGCAGAGTGATGCAGATACTAGAGCCCCTGCCTCACAGTTCCAGTGACCCAGATTTAATCCTGACCTCTGTTGCTGTCTGTATGGGGTTTGCACATTCTCCCTGTGACTGCTGGGTTTCGTCTGGTGCTCAGTTTCCTCCCACATCCCAAAGACATGTGGGTTGGTAGGTTAATTGGCCACTGTAAAATTGCCCCTAGTGTGTGGTGATGGCAGAATCTGGGAGAGTTGTTGGGAACGTGGGGAGAATAGAATGGGATTAGGGTAGGATGAGTATGGTTTCCATAGGATTAGTGTAAATGAGTGCTTGACGATCAGTGCAGACTCAATGGGCGAAAGAGCCTGATTCTGTGCTGTTTGATTCTATGGCTTTAGGGTGAAAGGGGAAAGGTTTAGGGGGAACATTAGAGGGAACTTCTTCACTCAAAGAGTGGTGGGAGTGTGGAATGGGCTGCCATCTGATGTGGTAAATGTGGGCCTCGCTCTTAACTTTTAAGAGTAAATTGATACATGGACGAGAGAGGTCCGGAGGGGTATGAGCTGGGGGCAGGTAAATGGGACTAGCCGAATAATGTTTCGGCACAGACTAGAAGGGCCGAATGGCCTGTTTTTTGTGTTGTAGTTTTTCTATGGTTCTATGGCTCTAAGGTTAAATGTAAATAGGTTAGGAGTAGCACAGTGGGGGTGGATGAGGATGGACTTGCCAGCTGCTGCAGACATCTCCTGCTGGGTGGGAACAGGGTATGTCTGCGTGCCTTCTTTCCCCACCGTTCCAGCCCATTCCCCCCTCCCCCAACCAAGTTGCAACAGTCAGGGCTGGGTCAAGCCGAACAGACTCACTCATTGAGTCAGTGAGGCCGGCTGGCGGCCGCTCTTCCCACGCCTGCTCACCCTCCCGTCACAGCTGTTCCTGCGATCCTCTCCCACATACTGGTTTTGTTCACTTCCGACTAATGAACGGTTCGGGTTACGAACTGTTCTCAAGAACGGAACCCTGTTGTAACCTGGGGACCATCTGTATTCTGCCCAGCCAGTCCATGCTGGCATTTATGCTCTACGCAAGTGTCCTCCCACACTTCTCGCCCCTGCGATCTATCTTTCTATTCCTTTCTCATTGATGCATCAATCCACTTCCTCTTGAATGTATCTTTTCTATTTCCCTCAACTACACACAAGTCTTAGCACACCTTGGGTCAAGAAGTTTCTGCTAAATTCCCGTTTGAATTTATTTGTGATTACACTATATTTTGGGCTCATGGTTTATTTCCATGTTTAATCTTAACCCAAACTTTAAAATAAATGGATTAACATCTTTATTAAAATAAATGCGTCAGGGTATAAACAAAGTTGTTGCTAATATCACCTGCGTGCCCTGTATTTACTTACCATCCTGACTGCAGGCTCCATATAGTTTGATGATATGAGGATGGCTCACTTGTTTCAGCAGGTTGAACTCAGATAAAAGATCTCGTAATTCACTCTGAGAGGCATTCTCTGCCAGACAGAAGACAGAAGGGTGTAAAGTTAACTTCAAGACAACCATCATTGCACTTAACGTCCACTGCCACACAACATTAGTTAGCAGCAGTAAATTGCACTTATATGAAATACATTTGGAAGTACTTCAGAGAACCACAATCAAAACTGGACCATGGATCAAGTAATGCTTTCTTCAATTTCCCCTTCAGCACAAAAATCAAGGCTGGCTCCTTGGTACTGCATGAAGGAAGTGTTGCACACTCAAATGTGCTGTTTTAGTAGAGAGATTAAATTGAGATCGATCCTCGCTCCAACATTAAGGATCCTGTTATTTTTTTGAAAGTGCGGGAAGTTCTCCCCAGTCTTCTGGCCAATAAACGTTATTTTTTTAAAAACCTGGTCATTAAGGCTGTTTGTGGGACCCTGCTGTTTACAAATTAGTTCCTGCAGTTCCAACCTTACAACTGAAAAACTAGGTGTAGAGCAGTTTGGGGATGAAAAGTGGTATGCAAATGCAAGTCTTTCAGTTATTCTCCTTCCACCAGCCAGGAGGTTGGATAATCTGGATCCTTCAATCCTTCAGTGATTGCTGTGATCAGTTGCTTTAGCGAATGTAACCTGTGCAAAGATGAGTCCGGTGGCTCATTCTCACCGGAATATAATTTTTTATTCTGCCTGGAAGGACAGAAATTTTGCAATAATCTGAGGAAAGAACATGGGAGTGGGCCTGACTGGAGAGCACCAGAGTCAAACACAACAAAAACAGGCCCTTTGGTCCACCAATCTGTGCAAACCATGATTTACACTGATTCTATACAAATCCTATTTTGTTCTTCTCACATTGCCATTACCTTCCCCTAGATTCTACCACTCACCTGCACTCTAGGGGAAATGACAGTAGCCAATTAACCTACAACCCACACATTTTTAGGATGCAAGAGAAAACCAGAGTGACTAGAGGAAGCCCGTGTGATTCCAGGGAGAAAGTGAGAACTCCCACAGACAGCACCGGAGGTCAGGACGGAACCTGAGTCACTGGAGCTGTGAAGCAGCAGCCCTACTACAATGGTGTCACCCAAAGTGCTAGCACAGGCATGATGAGCTAACTGGTCTCTTTGGAGACACAAGAGACCGCAGATGGAGCAACAAATAATCTGCTGGAGGAACTCAGCGGGTCAAGCAGCATCTGTGGGGGGGGGGGGGGGAGGAAGTTATCGATGTTTTGGGTCAAAACCCTGCTTCAGGACTGGTCTCTTTCCCTGCCACATCATTTCATAATTCTGCACGTTATGCACTGATTTGTAAGCACACACTTGGGTTAAAGGCTGGGTTTTGACTAATCAGTTTGTTGGTCTCCTGGTGACATTCCAATTGAGAATGAAGTCATAAGTCTGCAATCAGGATACTTTCAGTTTGACCGATAAACATCTATAACTGTGAGACTGTCTCGCATTTGGGAGCTAAAGCCACTCAATACCAGCTGTAGGAGGTTACTATATTTGCACATCACAATAACACTTGGAAGACATTCAGCCTAACCTTTTAACATCTTGACAGCCACGGTAGTATAACCTGCTTTGCCCTTGAGTTTGAAAGCCGTAGCCTTCACGACTTTCCCGAATTCTCCTTCCCCAAGGGTTTTACCCAGGACCAGATTCTTCCTTGCAAACTCCCACTTAGGGTCCTCCTGTCACAGAGAAAGGTACACAGCCACTTAAAATCACTGAAACATAGGATCTAAGTCCACTAATGTTTGTGAGTATTAATTTCAAGAAATCCATAAACTGAAATAACACCTCACAGATCATATGTGTGAACAATTTAATCTAAAATTAAATCTCTTGTTTTCACTTTTCACATGCCTGATGAGGAAATTGTATCTTGTATTGAAATGAGTAAATGGAAATTATGTTCTCTATGAAGATGATGCCCTACTCATCCATAGAAATGATAGCCTATTTGGCAATTATGATCCAGATTTTACTGTTGTATTAACGGCAAGAGTTTTAACAATCACTGCCAATGACCTCCATGGAATTGACAGCAGCTATAGGATTTCAGCGCGTGGGTTGTTTAATGCAGAAGTCAGGAAGTCGCTGTCAGTGATTCAAAGCTCCTCCACTGGCTCTCTGCCTGACTTGGCAGACAAACAGAGTTTTTCAGAAATTAGCATGCACAGAAATTAACAGTCCAGATGTAACCTAATGTGCCTCGACAGAATGGGTGGGCTTGAATCAGACACCTGATCTTTATGTTCTGCCCCACTTGATGGCCCATCAATTTGTGTACTGGGCGGCATGCTTGAGGCGATTTGGCAGTTTGGGTTAAAACTTGGTTGGGGTATTTAGAATGGGAAAGAAATAAAATTCCTTCAATCCAATGTTTGTGAATCTTCAGAACTCTCTAACCCAAGCAGCTTTGGATGCTGTGTGGCTGAGTATTTTCAATACGTATTTTTGCATCCAGGGAATCGAGAGATAGCGAGGTGGAGTAGTGTCTTTGAGGTAGAAAGTCAGCAGAACTGAAGCACTAAATGACATTCCTGCTCCTATCCATTATTGAAAAACAAAAAATGCAGATGTTAGAAGTCTGGAAAAAAACCCAGAAAGGGTTAGAAATACTCAGCAGGTCAGTCTGCAGCTGCTGAGAGAGAATTTGAGTTAATATTCAGGTTGATGAGCTTTCATCAGAACTAGGAAAAGTATATTTTAAGTTTCAGAGATGGAGAGGGCTGGAGAGAACAAAGGAAATGTCTGTGATAGGGTCAAGACCAAAAGAGACTGAATAATATAAATTTGGCCGGTGTCAGCTGGGAGAGGATGGCGAAGGCTTGATCATTGCAGCTGATTTGTCTGGTGGAAGCGTAAGTAGAAGGAGGTGAATGAGAACTGAAGTGAAAGAGAATAAAATCAATGCTGAAACACCGAGAAACAGGACACTACAACTGCTGTAAGTCTGAAGAGAATGCTGGAAATACTCAGGGGGTCAGGTAGCATGTGGGGAGGGAGAAAACCTGAGGTAATGTTGCAGGTTCATGAACTTCCAGTTGCCTGTCACTTTAATTCTCAATTCCACTCCCAATCTGACCTCTCTGTCTTTGGCTTCTTACACACTTACAATGAAGCCCAACATCTCAACTTCTGACTTCATACGTAATAGCCTTCAGGACTCAACAACAAATTCAGTAACTTCAGATAACCAGCCTTTCCAGTTTGTGTCAGAACCAGACACCTGTGACGCTAATTGTGTTTTTCTCCCTCCACAGGTGCTGCCTGATCTGTGGAATATTTACTTTTTTATTTCAGATTTCCAACACCTGCATTGTTCTGTATCTCAAAGGTCCAGCCTTCCCTCTCCCCACGCCTCTATTTGCATCTCCTCCAGACATATCCATTATGATGAACTAACCAGCACAACCCTCTCTTACCAGCACCACCAACATTTATGCCATTCAGTTCTCTCTAGATCTCCAGCCTATCACAGACGTTCTCTCCACCTTTCCACCTTAATTGCAACTCAAAACACACTTGTTTCCTAACCTTTTCTGGTCATTAACTTGAAATGTTTCACTCTCCACAGATGCTGCCTGACCACATGAGTATTACCAGCATTTTCTGCTTTTATTCGTTATGCTGTGATGTTAATGAATCAACAAACATAGATATAAATATTTAATGATTCTGTTGAAAACTTTTGATATAAACGCACAAGGATCAAAATGAACAGGTATCATGTGCATGTTTATACAAGCTCTTCTTTCATAAGACTGATCCTTAAAGGGCTCAGTAGAAAATGCAATAAAATGGCACTCACTGGTATCTTGAAGGAATCCACAGCCACTTGGTTTTCCATGGAATCTATAGAAGGCCTCCGGATATTATTGGAGGAGTAGCTGATTGGATAAGCCTGAGCTGGCCTCCTGAAGGTCATTTCTGCTGAGGCGATTGGGGGCTTGGGAGTGGTTTTATGGTATCGGTGAATGAAATAGGAGGAAAGCAGCACAGACAGGATGAAGGACAACATCACCGCAGCTGCAATAATGGTTTTACACAGATCATCGCAAACCATCTCTGTGAATGAAATGGAACAGAAAACCCCATGATGGTTCCACCAGGATGATTAGCATCAATGCACCCTTCTCCAGATCAATACCAAGCACCTTGGAGAGAGGTGTTTCTTTTCTCACATCTTATCACTAAATTAACTAAAGAGAAGATACAATGACAAACTGTCTCCCTGTATCTCCACCGAAGAGCTGCTGCCTCACGGTTCCAGCGACCCAGGTTCAGTCCTGACCTCCGGTGCTGTCTGTGTGGAGTTTGCACATCGTCCCTGTGATTGTGTGGGTTTCCTACGGATGCTCTGGTTTCCTTCCATATCCCAAAGACCTGGTGATATATCTGATAATTGGCTGCTGTAAATTGCTCCTAATGTGTAGTTAAGTGGTTGAATCTGGTGGTAGTGGATGGGAATGGGGGAAGAATATGCTATGAAGAAAAAATTAGTAGAGGAATGGGATTGCTCTCAGAACTGGTATAGAATTGATGGACTGAATGGCCTTCTATGTTGTAAGGAAACCTAAGTAGGAAATACAGTACATGAATATGCTTTTGAACCTCCAGAGGTGAGTTGATATGCTGGTACCTCAGTGCCGTACTAAGGGAGCGTTGGTTTGTGGAGGTAACATCCTTTAGACCAAAGGTTAAACTGGGGGCTATTCATCTCAGGGCGTCATTGGCTCCTCCATGGGTGGCCAGTATTGGCGATTGGGAAGAGTAGTGAACAAAATTGCACCATGTGCTGGGTTGGAATGAGATGCTGTCTTTTATCATCTTTCAATTGATATATTCATGAACTAGAGCCCCAGCACCCATTGGTTCAATTGCACTTAACAGAAAATACATCACAGCCTTGCCCACGTACCAGAAGATCTCGGCATAGTATGCTCAGTATTTTATGACATCCCCAACCACTTTGTGAGACCTCCATGTTCGGAAATTTTGGAAAATTTACCCCTTATTGGCTAATGGTAAGGAAACAATTCCAGCAGTAAACGTACCAACAAACTCATCCTTTTGGCAGATGCATTTGTTATCAGAGTAGCACACACAAGTTCCAAAGCCTCCTTTAATTCCTCCCAGCTCTCCGGGTTCAAATCCACCAACGACTTTGTCCCACTCTAAATCAATCATTAAACAGAACACATGAGACAGGTTTATGGAGGAAAGGTATTATTGCCATTAGAAAGAACTAATCTTTTCCTCAGTCACTAATCTACCAGGTTTCCCTTGCTAAAGTAAGTTGGCCTCAGTCTTAATCTCTCCATCCTGTCAAATTCCCATTCTGGGCTGGAATACCGAGGAGAAGCCAGACATTGTGACATTTGACAGGTGGTCCTTTCTTTATCTGAACGTGCACATCTGACATGACTCAAGGAAGGAACGGGAGAGAGCTGTGAAGCTTGAGCACGATCCCTCCCGCTCTCTGTACATAACTGGTGTGGGGTCAGGGAGGACAACAGGTAAAAGCAGAGGTTGTTGCCCCCAAATAGTGGATAACTGGTTCTTGGTTGCTTAGGGAAAACGCAAGGTTGAGAATCGTTGTTAGTTCTGAAGGTACTCCTTTCATTTTAATGGTGTCCAGGATCAAGGATTTCAGGAACTACAAACTATGAGGGATGAAGATCTCCCAGAATAACACAAAGCCAGAACAATGATTCTTTGTTTTGTGGGTGGGTTTCAAACCAGCACTTTCAATGGATGTTCCTCACATCCAGTCCAATAGCAGGATTTAACTCTGAGGTTTCTTTCATCATTTTCAGAGATTCTCATTTAAAATATGAACATCGGGCATTGAATTGTAGAACTGATACAGCACAGAAGGAAGCTTCCTAGTAGAGCAATCCAACCAATCCCATTTTCCCCATAGCCCCTCAAATTATTCTCTTTCAAACATCTAGTCAATTCCCCTTTGAAGATACTGATGGATTCTGTTTTGATCATATCCACCCACTGCATAAAAAATATCCTCACTTCACCCTTGTACCTTCTACCTCAAATTTTAAAGCTGTTTCCATAACTGGATGATTCAAGGATCAGAGAATATAGATTTAAAATGTTGGCCAAAAGATACAAGTGGGATGTGAGGGAAACCCTTTTCTATGCAGAGAGTGGTGACGATCTGTAATTTACCGCCTATAAGGGTGATGGAAATGAAATCACTCAGTGCTTTCAAAGGAGATGCTTGAGAGAGAGTAATTGCCAGGTCTACAGGGGGAATGGGACTCATGGGGTTTCTCTACTCAGAGCTGACACAGTCTCCATAGATTAAATGGCCTTCTCCTGTGCCACAACAATTCTATGATTCGGAGTACCCAAGGGACCAAAGGTCTAGGCATTGAGAAGGGATCTAAAAGTTTAGAGAGGTGTCTTTGGAATGAGAAATACCAGTAAGACTCCAGTAATTCGGCACCCTTGGGACTTTCTGAACTATTGGATATTACTCCTATTAGTATCCCAAGACACTTTAAATCTTTTTTTTAGATGCTACACAGTAGTATAATACTTTTTCCAGTGAACTAGCTGAGTTTAAAGGGAGATTGGGAACAAAGCCCAGTGAATTTAAAACACAAGTTGGGAACAGGGCACCGTTGCGCTTAATGGGAGTGCAGGAAACAGAACCAGATGAACTAGATGCCGGACCATTGGGATTTCTAAAGAATCAGGTAGCAGATTGTCCGAATTTTACTCTACTGCTTTGCTGCTGCTGGTAAAAGTATTGGAGATAGAGTCTGGGGAGGAAAGGACCAAAGTACAGATCTGTGAAAATAGAAGAAGCAAGAGAGAGGGGGTGGAGAAGCTGACAGATATAAAGGAATGCACCAAGGCCAAAAAGAAACTTGGGTGTAGGCAAAATGCTCAGATTGTTCACATACCTTTATTGGATGGAGGGATAGAATTAGATAAATTTCAAAGGGATCCAGAGTCTGAATATAACTGAAGAAACAGCTCTGTGTACACACACAACTCAATATCTATTTGCTCTTTCTGGTGAACTGCTCGAGATTTAGTATGCAAAGTGTGGGATCTGGTTACATACCTATACAGTCCTGTGGACACGTGCCTTTCTTCTGTTCCACCACATCACAATATCCATCAGGGCAGCTGGAGAGATCTGATGAGCAGGTAGAATAGTTTTTGGATATTCCTGCAGGAATAAATAAGAGATTAGAAATGCCACATCAACTAATCAACCAAGCACTGTATTCACCAATATGCAACTGGATTCTTAGCAGCATACAGTGATGGATTGATTGGAATGTTATGTATAGTACGAGTCAGCCATTCTGCCCAAAAGCCCCATGCTACCCTCAACTTTCTTCACAAGGATCTTCAATATGTTCTTCTGTTCCATTCCTCCTGATGTATTTAGGCTCATTTCATCTGACAAGTTTGTGGTCACTGTCAAAGATTCTCGTCCTCACATTCGTTAGGCTTATCACAAGTCTTGGAAACATCTCAGAGTAATGCGCACAATGTGAAATTCTGTCTACAGAGAAACATGAAACCATTTTATGCACAGCAAGATCCCACAGGAGTTGCTTTTCTGATGGTGCTAATGGAGGCAATGCAGGGTCGGACACCCAGAACAAATTTTGCCCTGGAATCTCTCCTATCTGTTGGACAGAAATGTCAGCTTAACATCTCAGGCTGGACAACATGTCTAACAGTCCAATATTCTCTTACTATGACAATGAAGCATTCACATTAATGATACTCGACATTCATACACAGGGCAAGGGATCCAACAAGAGAGTCAAAAAGTCTCTTAAAAGTAGCCAGTTAGCAGCAGTAGGTGGATCTAAATTGGATCAAAGCTTTTTCACTTCTGAAGTCAGTCTTCCTGTTCAGAAATCTTGAACTCTTTGTGGACTACTGGTGGGCACCATGGTCGGCATGGACGAGTTGGGCTGAAGGGCCTGTCTCCATGCTGTTTTACTCTGTGACTCAATGACTCTATTCAGATTATCTTAGAATCAGGAAAATTTTGAAGTTTTTTTGAGCTTGAGGTCTCTTGGTGTGATTTGAGAAAGCAGAGCCTTATGATGTTAACAAAAATTGTCTTGCTGTGTACCTGCCTTTTTCAATACTTCAAGTGACTGGCAAGGTCCTACAAACGTTGTCTGAAGAAAGATCAGGGACCAATTGTCCTCTTCCAAATTTGACTTAACTGCTTTCTTGCTCTGCCTAACAACAATAACTACATGCCAATTCATTGCTGAGACGTGAAAACATTAAATAATTTTAAATATTAATACTGACATGTACTTAGTTCACTCATTCAGCAGCCAGTATTATACATAACAAGCATGCCAGAAAGACGTGCTATTGCATGAAATTATTACTGAACATTCTTACCCTTCTCGTTGCCCTGTCGCCACTGACATCTCCCAGTTAACGTTCCAAGTCCACCACATTCCTCGCACTCCCGACCGCTGCTTGTTTGTTGCACAGATTTTGGGCAATTATTATTCTGTCCTTGTCTAGGGAGAAGAAACATATGTTAATTCGATGCATTTTCAGCCCTGGTTCAAATCTTCCTTTGTGAGCTGTATTAAAACATCACACACATTCTCATTTGACGTTATCATATGGTGTTATTTCGACTTACAAACAGCAAAGGAGTGAATCACATCCGGGTGGAAACATCAACTGATGTCTTAAAACAGGATTAATGATTTAGGCCAAGTTGGTGCAGCTTGTAAAGACCAAAATGGTCCAAACTTTCAACATGTTCATAGCCAGAACAGAGAACCCAAGAAAATAGGAGTAGCAGGAGGCCATCAAGCTACCTGCCATCCAGCATGATTGTGGCTGATCTTCCCAGGCCTCCACTATTCTTCTTTGCTAGTTTCCCATAGCCCCCAACTCCCTGATCTTTCAAAAGTGAATCTACCTCATAATTATCTAGTGTCCACAACCCTCTGAGGTGGAGAATTTCATAGATTTACCTTGCTCTCCCTATCTTAACATATGCATTATCTTCTGATGTCAGAAAGTTAACTGCGAATAATTACGCCACATGGTAAATAAAGAACCCTGGTACGAGGGGAACTGGATCGGAGGGATGGGGTAATTCTTCATCTTGCTCTTTGATCAGTTGTCCTGCAACACATTATTTACTTTATTAATTTTTCACTATGCATGCATCAATGGCAAGGTCAACATTTATGCCATTCCTAATTGTTCTTATCGAGCACATCCAATTTTCCTTCCACTGAGGTGGCACTAAATTGTTCTTAGAGCTTTGTCATAGATGCGCACGAAATGTGGCAGAATAATTGTGTTCTGTGCCACACGGGTCATTCCACAATCACAGAGGGGTAAGGAGTAAATCTAAAGATCTTAGACAATGCAGAATGAATCTATAATTCCTGGTGTGTTATGTCTACACTATGGAACAAGTGGGTTTGATGGGCTAAACAGCTTTACTCTCTTTGCTTATCCTGCATAATTGGTGTTGAACTATGCAAACCTGTACAGTAGGGACGTGAAATTATCCATGCATTTATATCATGGCAATATGCCAATGTGCACCAAATGTTAATCTGTTGTGAATCCCACCATGACTACATAAGAATTTGAACTTAGTTTAAAAATATTAAAACTAAAATGTGTTTATCAGTAGAAGTCATTGTGAATTTGTTGGATGGTGGATATAACAGGTCCACCATCATTCTTTAGGGATAGATATCACCTATGGGTCAGGTCTCGATATGATTCCAGACCTACAGTGATAAGGGTGACTGCTAATTGTCTTCTGAAGTGATGTTGCGCACCATTTGGGTTGCATCAAACCTTCTCAGACCACCTGGGGAATGGCAATAAATAAAGCCCTTTCCAGCAATGCCTGGGAATATTTTTTTTCAAAACAGGTTCCCAAATATAACGTAAGAATACTCAGGAGATTCCCTCCTCTCCCTGTGCAATCCATCTGTTCTTCAGTCCCTTTTACAATAACTGCCCACATTTCCCAGATCAGTCACATTCTTTAAACTGGGCATGATGGACGAAAGAAGCCTTGGCCATAAGGACCCCCCAGTGCCTGCTCTGCCATTCGATAAAATCACGGATTGACTTTACAGTCCTGCCCTACCACCACATCGCTTCTTTCTCATCTGCACTAATGAAGGAAGAGACTTAATAAAGGAGGAAAAGCAGGAGTTCAAAGTAAAAAGCACTGATACGCACATGTGCCCTCGAGCGTGACAATAATGTTGGCCTTTGCCTCTTCCTTGGCTCAGTGATTCATTAGCAATGATGATGTAGTGAAGTTTGTAGCACGTGCTGTTTCTCAGCATCTTCACATCATTGATGTACAGGATCCCAAATATGTCTTCGGCTTGCTTCAGAACTCCTACAATAGATGAGCAGCCTTTGTCCTGTTGCGTGATGTTCTCTTCACTGTGGATCACTGGCACCAGTGTGTAGGTTATACTTAAAGCTTGAAAGTTCTGACAGTTTGCAATGCAAATTCTTCCAATCTGTAATCCACAATGAAGAGTTCAATACACAGATAACACCCCAACTATCAAGTGCAACTGACATTGCTTAACATTCTCACCTCTGAGTTGGAAGGTACAGAGTTCAAACCCTTGTTTTATCTTAAAGTTATTCATGTGATGTGGACATCAATGCCAAGGGCAGCATTAATTGTAGTGGTCTGGGTATATTCTGCATTCTGTTTTCTTCTTTCTGCCTCAGGTAATTATGTACAGAATGATCTGTTTTGGATGGCATGCAAGCAAAGCTTTTCACTGTATCTCAGCACATGTGACAAAAATAAACCAATACCAATATATATTTAACCATAAATCAAACCAAACAGCGATGAGTCGGAGTACAGGAAGGAGATAGAGAGCTTAGTGGAATGGTGTCATGACAACAAGCTTGCCCTCAATGTCAACAAAACAAAAGAGCTGGTCATTGACTTCAGGAAAGGGGGCGGTGTACATGCACCTGTCTACATCAATGGTGCTGAGGTCGAGAGGGTTGAGAGCTTCAAGTTCCGGCGAGTGAACATCACCAACAGCCTGTCCTGGTCAAATCATGTAGAAGCCACGGCCAAGAAAACTCACCAGCGCCTCTACTTCCTCAGGAGGCTAAAGAAATTTGGTTTGTCCCCTTTGACTCTCATCACCTTTTACAGATGCACCATAGAAAGCATCCTATCTGGATGTATCACGGCTTGGTACGGCAACTGCTCTGCCCAGGACCGCAAGAAACTGCAGAGAGTTGTGGACACAGCCCAGCGCATCACGGAAACCAGCCTCCCCTCCTTGGACTCTGTCTTTACCCCTCACTGTCTTGGTGAAGCAGCCAGCATAATCAAAGACCCCACCCACCCAGGATATTCTCTCTTCTCTCCTCTTCCATCAGGTAGAAGATACAGGAGCCTGAAGGCACGTACCACCAGACAAGGACAGCTTCTACCCCACTGTGATGAGACTATTGAACAGTTCCCTTATACAATGAGATGGCTATGACCTCACGATCTACCTTGTTGTGACCTCGCACCTTATTGCACTGCACTTTCTCTGTAGCTGTGACACTTCACTCTGTACTGTTATTGTTTTTACCTGTACTACATCAATGCACTCTGTACTGACTCAATGTAACTGCACAGTGTAATGAATTGACCTGTACGATCGGTTTGTAAGACAAGCTTTTCACTGTACCTTGGTACAAGTGACAATAATAAACCAGTACCAATACCAATAACTCAACCAAACTAAACCCAACCAGGCCCACAGATATAATCTATAGTCTATAATATACTTGTATAATATCTACATTCTATAATATTTAGAAGAATTTTCTATAGGTATATCAGGAGCAAGAGGGTAGCCGGGGAGAGAGCAGGTCTCCTAAGGAACCAGAAGAGCAATCTACATGCAGAGCCAGGTTATGTGGGCGAAGTCCTAAATGAATACTTCTCATCTGTATTCACCAAGGAGAAAGACGTGGAAGATAGTGAGTTCAGGGAAGGATACGTGGATAATTTGGAGCACGTCGATATTAAGGAGGAGGTGTTACATTCATGGGACACATAAGGGTTGATAAACTCATTAGGAGTTTTAAAGGGGATCTGAGGGGAAAGTTTTATTTTTACACAGGAAGTGGTTGATATCTGGAACACATCGCCAGAGGTGGAGGTGGTGTCATTTAGACATTTAAGAGACATTTAGACAGGCACAAATAGGCAAGGCATAGGAGGATATGGACCTAATGCAGTGTGAATGGGATTACTGTAAATGAATCCACTAGGCAGAGCAAGAAAGCAGTTAAGTCGCATTTGGAAGAGGGGAAGACAGATCCAACATCTGGTCATCTTCACATTGCTGTTTGTGGAAACCTGTTGTGCTCCAATTAGACGTTATGTTCCTTATTCTACAACAGTGACTACACTTCAGAAATACTTCATTAGTCGGATATCCTGAAATTCTGAGAAAACATGATAAAGTCTTTCATTTTAGAGGAGTGGCATACACTAAGAGAGGATTCCATCTAGGAATTAACTAGAACAAGTGGGATACAAGTACAAGACCAAGGATTGTGAGGCTGTGGAATGCTCTGCTAGAGTTAGTGACACTGTAGAGATTACACTGATATTTTAGAACTGGTTTGATCGATAGTTGAAGGAAAGGGTTAGGTTATGGAAATCCATTGTACATTCATTGGTAAAAATAGCCCACAGTCTACAAGCTTCTCCCTCAAAAGTAGAGTCAGAACTCAAGGCTAAGATTAATGGACTGCGCACAGCCAGCATTAAATTACATCTGCATACTAATTGCTATTAAATTTCCTCAGATGTTCTAGTTTTGCTGTTCATCTTGCTGAAAATCTGGTCATTTAAATAAAGCAATCACCGATCACCTTTGCAGAACGTCCTGCATTCCTGTTCACTGAGAAGTAGAATGTTTTCTCAGTGAACTCGATGACAATAGGCCGGACCGTGACATTGAAGTGAAGCATCACTGAACTGTTGGAGCCACTGTACTCTGTGTCCTGGACCAGTACGTCCAAACTGAAGGATCGGTTCTCCGAAACTGACAGGCTTCTCTTCAGTATCAGCTCTGAATAAAACAGGAAAATATATCAAATTACACTGGGTCCACAGCAGAGGAATAGTTCACTCGGCCCACACAACCTAGACTGGTGCTGATGCTCCACACAAGCCTCCTCTGGAACCTCCTTTAGATCAACCTACCAGTGCATTTACTCATCTACCTTCATATCCTTTAATATTGGTCAAATCAATTGATCTATTTCCAATCCTTCTACTGATAGGCACAGGTTAGCTGCAACTTTCAGAAGAATTAGAGGGTCTGCAGCACGGAAACAGGCCCTTCAGCCCAACTGGTCCATGCCAACCAAGATTCCCATCTAAGCTGGTCCCATTTGGCTATATCCCTCTAGACATTTCCATGTACCTGTCCAAGTGCCTTTTAAATGTTGTCAATGTACCTGCCTCAGCCACTTCCACTGGCAGCTCATTCCTTATTTAGACCACCCTCTGGGTGAAAATGTTACCCCTCAGGTTCCTATTAACACTCTCCATTGTCACCCAAAACCTATGTCCTCTAGTTCTTGATTCCCCAACCCTGGGAAAAAGACTGTGCGCATTCACCTTATCTACGCCCCTGCTGATTTTATACACTTCTGTAATATCACCCCTCATACCCCTATGGTCCAATGAATAAAGTCCCAACCTGCTCGACATTTCTCCATAACTCAGTCCCTCGAGTCCCAGCAACATCCTCGTAAATCTCTTCTGCACTCTTGCTGGCTTCATGGCATAGAATCAATTCACACTATAGTCCCAATAGTCTGAACTGATAAGATTGACCCTGATATGTAACTTGGTGGAAAAGCTGAATTTGATATGCCAATGTGAGCATTTCCTTTGTGAGTGATGAGGGTCTACAGCTCAGTGTTTGACAGGGTAGGAGGCACAGAAATTCAGCACTTTTAAAAGGTACCTGCATGACCATATGAAGGTTACAGACTAACAGCTGGGAAGTGGGATATCGCTGTACAGATTTTGTTTGGCTCGTATGGATAGAATGGGTAGATGAGTAACTACTGTGCCATAAATCTTTATTGACTGTATGACTCACAGCAACACACCTTTGCTCCATCTCTTTTGCAGTCAACCAGTTTCAATCAATCTCATTGAATTTTGATCCAACTATTGTCCAATGGATTGGACAATTACTGATTTAACAGTTAGTGTTTCAATCTGTCATTGCAATATTGATCTGCTGACCTTTACCATCCATCTGTCTCAAGCTTTCAAACAGTGAATCCTTGTATGTCCAGAAAGGGCTCACAGAATAGATGTTAGTGAGGTTCCTCAGTTATCTCTCATCAGAAGACAGACTGTGAAAGGAGAGAATCTCCTCTGAATTCACACAGGCACAAAACTGAAGATCGGCTTTGTGTGAACCTCACAGGCTGAATCGCTGGAGCTGCTCAGTATGGGGGAAACATTTGTCATGAAGTAGTTCTGGTACACAGCAGAATGTAGTGAAAATTGCATATCATGCAATCTGGATGTGACAAGATATTGAAATTGGTGTAGGCTGAGCTATCATGCCCTCTTCCTTGGAGAAATCAGTATGCTCACCATTCCATTCAGTAAAGGAATGAACAGAATGTTATGCAGGCCACAAGTTTGGCTGTTGACCAGTAAGTTCTACTGAGGAAACTATAACATTTACAATTCTGTACAGCATCTAACTGTGGACTGTTTTTGTTTTCTGTGTTCTTTCTTGTAAAAATTATGTTTAATTTATGTTTTTCTTGTGAATGCTGCTTATCTGATGCTATGTGCCTGTGATGCCGCTGCAAGTAAGTTTCTCATTGCACCTATGCATACATGTACTTGTGCATGTGACAATAAACTCCACTTTGACTTTGAAAGACCCTTATGAAGACTAAACAAAAGCTAACGATAAAACAAAGGATAGATGATCAAATTGAAAAATGGTCCCAATGTTAACACAACAAGATTTTCTTCCTTTTGCAGGAATCTGGAATCTGGAGCAACACCCAAACTGCAGGAGGAACTCTGTGGGTCAGGCAGCATCTATGGAGGGAAATAGACAGTTGACATTTTAGGTCAAGATCCTTCATCTGGACTAGTGAACCTGAAACTCAACGTTCATTTCCTCCATAATGCTGCCTGACCCGTTGAGTTGTTCCAGCAGTTTGTGTGTTGTTCCTTCCTTTTGTATTCCAGCTTCCTTGCACTAAAGGCCAACATAATGACCTTTAGCTTCTCCTAGTTGCAAACCTGTCCAAGGGGCCAAACCTGTGCCTTAAAGACACTTTGTGACGTTATTTAACTGGGCACTTCCAGCCTTCTCCACTGCTATTTTAGAGTCTGATCTCTATTTGACCCAGCCACTCTTTGCCAAATCGAAGGCTTTTGGTGAGGGTTTACCGTATTTGTTTACCGTCCCCCGGGCAGGCCTGTCCACGCTGGCCGGTATCTCCAAGGCTGTGGGCTTCACACGGAAGTTCTCAGTGATCCATGTGTCATTCCGTGTCACAGTAGTTGTGTACTTAGTGGTGCTGTCAGTGTCATACACAAAGAGAGCTGCCACCACAGTGTGCTGCAAAAGAAAAACAAGCTTCAAAACAAGCATTGCCAATGGCAACAGCAAACGCAGGACAAAGTAGATCTGGAATGTGTGCGATCGTCAAATCCCTCCCTAAACTGTGAGAGAAACTTCAAAAAATTCCAACTGACTTATGGAAAAGAAAGGCAAAATTGTGGAAAGTATCTCCTTTAATTGATTATGGTAATTTGCAAATGTTTCTGGAATGAAACATAGTTTAAGCAACATAAATCATAACCTTATATCATGATTGTGGAGTTTTTTATCTTTGTTACCATTTTTCTTCAACATACATCATTATGCCAGTCCATGAATGTCATTGGTTCTTGGCATCTGATGCAGCAATGGCTGAGCCTGGGTGGGGTGTTAGCTGGTCCTGGGAGAGGGCATGGTGGAGACCCCGGGAGCATGGGTGGGAGCAGCTTGGCTGATTTGCCCATTGCAATAGAGGCCTGATATTGCAGAAGCTGTAATTCCTACCATTTTGCAATTGAGGGTAGGGCATTAAGTGACAGTGCAGCATGAGCATTGAGTAAGATTCAGACAGTTTTGACCGAGGTTCAAAGGAAATAAAAATATGGGAAAAAGGCACCGGATTATAATCATGTCAGTTCTGGTCTCCATTTACTTTAGTATTGTATAAAATCGAGACCCATCTTCATTGCCCTTGTATGAAGCATGCAATTGAATTCACTATCTGGCCATTAAGCCTCCACTGGAGAACATCATCAGGTTGAGTAGTCCAATCCCACAACCCTCCAACCTTCCCATTGTCCCACCATCACTGACACTATATTCTTCCCAAGCAGTAATGTATTTCATGCTGTAGAACAACGGCTGTAGAGGGAACTGCAACCAAAGAGAGAAACCGAGGGATCATGACTTTCCTGACAAGTCGGAATGGGACACAGGGAGGGAGGAAGGTGCCTCAGCAAAGTTAAAAAAGGAGACAGGGAAAATAAAAGGGCAGGCAGTTCAAGAAATGTAATTGAAGAGGGTTTATATTTGTCAAACAATCATGCTACATACGACAACAGAATACTACATGGATGTCGTGCGAGGTTTGCCCCTCAGACCCTGGAAGGTTTTATCTGCATGATGGTCAGTGCTCTCTCAGCTCGAGCAGACTACCTTACTGGCACCTATGTATTAGGGAGGGATAAGATTTTACAGATGAATTACTGGAAAAAAAAAACACTCAAATTACAATAGCAAATAACAGCAGGTACAGGAGAAGAGTGGGTCTGTGTTAGACAGGAAGCGGAAGACATAGTTCAGATTGTGGGAAATGATCACACTCCTCTCCTACTGCCCATGTTCCTGAAAAGAGGGGGAAATGAAGACTCAAGAAATGGCTGTGACAGAAAGAAAGAAAGTCTTCATTTATGTAGCACCTTTCACAGCTGTTTCAGGATGTCCCAACACCACTTTACAGTGAATGAAGTTCTTTTGAAGTGTAATATAGGAAACACGACAGCCACGTTGCACGCAGCAAGGTCCTACAAACAGGAATGTGATTATTCACCAGATAATTTATTTTAATATGCTAAGTTAAACATTGGACAAGGCACACATTGCTCTTGGTCAGAATGGGGATCTTTTGTAATGATTTAAAGATGTCTCAGCCAAAGCCAGCTAGCTGCTCCAACCACGGTGTAGCCCTCCCACAGTGGCGCATCATTATCAACTTAGATCATATGCTCAAGCTTCCAGAGTGGGACTTGAATTGAAAACCTTGTGGCTGACAGATAAAAGCCAGAGCTCATAATGTTGGGCATGGCAGTTGGACAATCCAGCAGCCTGTTAAGGAAGGTGAGAGGGAGAAAAACTGAAGCAGGTGGGTATTGGTGGATTTGATTATTTGGTATATAGAACGCATTCTCTAGATGCAGGCACAAGGAAACTCAAGGTACCTGCTTCCAGGAAGCACGGGGTTAGATATCGGGTATCCACTTTGACAGAATGCTAGCAGGAGGATGGGAGGACCAATTTTTTTATGCTCAACATAGGTAGAAGTTAACTAACTATAGAGCTTCAGAGCTTAATGGAAGAGCTTGGCACCATTCCCAACTTCTAAGTTACTGCTATATGGGGCACCTCCTCAAATGTTAGATGAGTTTGCAATGGGAGAGCCTTTGTAGACTAAATGGGCTCCACTCAGGCAAAGTGGGAGCAGAGGGGGTTGACAGGTGCAACAGGTAGATGTGATGTAGCAGCAGTTAAACTTTATGGAAGTTACAGAAGCTGCAAGCAATCACGTTGGAGCAAACTCTCTCGTGCACCAGTAAAAATGGAAATCAAAGTTTTTAATTAATTTATAATTCCAATAGTGGGAGATAACAGAGTCAAAATGTTAATAAATCAACTGGGAGAAGTAAAAAGCAGTGGAATGGTGAATTAATGCAGAACATCTAACAAGGGAAGATGGACGATCTGGAGGTCTTGCAGGGTTGATAAATTGAACATCATTAGTGTCTCAGGAGACATGGTGAAACGATTGCAGTTAATGGGATACATAACTGGAAGAAATAAATTGTTCAGAAGAGACAATATCAGGAGAAAAGGAGATGGTGTGGGAGTATATGTAAACTGAGGCTCGAGTGAGGAAGAATGTATGAAAGAAAAGGCCAGGCACTGAATTACTTTAACTGGAATTACTAATGGTATCAAAGATACACTAATTACTGAAAACGTGCCAAGGGGACTGAAGAATGGCAGACATTACACTTATTTTTAGAAGTGACCCTCTGGAAACTACAGACCAATGAGCTGACACCCATTGTTAGTGAAATAATGGAAAACCTTTTTAATGATAAGACCCTGGAACAAGTGGAAGGAAATAAAATCATAAATCAAATAGGGTCACGTATGGGAGGTCTTGCCAATTTAACTGAAATGATTCAATATTTGCTATATGCTTTCCATGGCAGTGTGGATAGAGAGCTCAGTAGGTACAAGCAGTGAATGTAGTTCCCTTCGATATCAGTTCTTTTATTATTCATTCATGGGATGCGGACATGACCGGCAATGTTGGCAATTACTGTCCATCCCTAACTGCTTCTGAATGGAGGATACAGTTTACAGTCAACCACATTCATGGGTCTGGAGTCACACAGAGGCCAGACTGGGCAAGGACGGCAGATTTCCTTCCCTGAAGGACATTCGTGAACCAGGCGGATGTTTATTACAATGGGCTGGCTTCACAATTTATGATTATTAAGAATACCTTTTAAAAAAAATCAAAATTGACTTAATTTCTCAGATTTAAATTCCCTGGATTCCATGGTGGGATTCAAACTCAAGTCCCCAAAATGATAGGTTAGAAATCTGGCTACTGGTTCAGTAATTTAGCCATTTCCCAGTTACCCTGGGAAGGTTGTACCTCTCCATTCCAGCACTGAACATAAAGAAAGCAGGAAATATTTTGCAACAGACAAGTTAATTGGTTGATGAATAGGCAAATGGTACAAGGATTTTACTGACCACTGTCTCACAAACAGCAACACACATGAATCCTCAGCCAATTCTTTTTGGAAGTTCACAAGGGTCTCTTTTGGACTCTTCTTAATATTTCCATCAATGACCTTGACCCGGGCATCTCAAGTGCAATCAGTAGCCTGCTGTTGATAAGCACAAAGCCAATGAAGGCTGTGGATTCTAAAGCTGACCTGGACCAGCCACAGGAAGACTTGAGCATCCTCAGGACTGGACAGGCAGGCAGCAGATGCAATTCAAAGCAGAGAAATTCTGTGTTTTTTATGGGAATAGAATATCCAATAAGGAACCTGTTACTGAACTGCTCAGAAAGTGATGGCATCCTGAGGATTTGACAAGGGGCTATAATCTCTTAATGCATATTGCTTTGTTTGTAAATGGGCTGAAGCTTGCACACGCAGGTTTAGATTTAACTGCACAGAGGGCATGTGAATGCTTAGTATGGGCCTTCCAGAGAGACAGCAATGCAGAACCATTTAAACGAGTCATTCAGAAATGTCTGGAACGGGTGTTGAGAGCTCATGTTTGTGGGACAACCCAGAAATTTCAAAATAATTACTTCCACTATTGCCAAATAAAAACCCATAAGCAGGAGACAGACATTAATCTTCAGCCAAATCTCGTTGGAAGTCCTACCTCCTTCCTGTTGAACTCAATGAAAGCCTCAGCTGTGTCATTGCCATCAAGGATATATGGGGCGTTATCGCCTTTGTCGAGGACGGTTACATGCAAGGATCTTTCAACTTGAATAATCTGGGCAAGCGTCCGCAACGTACACTTGACAATGATGTCGTATGTCTCCGTCTGCTCCCTGTCAAGAGGCTTTACCACACTGATCTCAGATGTTTCTTCATTGATCCTGAATGGATTTGAAGCATCTGAAAGATGAAAGCATTGGAGTAACATTTGGTGCTGTTCCCTACAAATTCCTGGTACTTTTAGCCAACGGTCAGGAGAGGGGAGTGGGGGGTGGAGGCGTCCACATAAGCAAAATTGATTTTTGTCAAGCAATGGTGTTCAGGGTTCTGAAACCCACATACATACAATTACAATACAAGATCTAATTACTCAGTGAAACAAGATCTAGGGGCTGAATGTCTCCTCCTGTTTCCTGTTACTTCCAATGTGCCCTCAGAAAAATCAGCCCCACTTACCAAATAGATCAAGCCCAGTGCTTATAAAATCTGAAGGATTAGCCTTGTCAACCTTGTTTAAAGCACCAAGCAAAGTCTCATTTGTCAGCTTCAATAATGATGCCCCTGTACTGACAGCATGAGTTCAATACTTTCACGAGGGAGGTAACATATTGCCAGTGGCAGGCCCTCCCCAGATCTCTGAGGTGAAGACGTTATTCAATCTCACGAATCTACCTTGTTGCTATTTCCCAATAAATCAGTAATGTAATGTTCCTAGTCTGCTCTAAAGGTCCAGAGACCTCACCCAGGGTTCATGGTTCAGGATACAAAAAGAAAAAAGGTTCAAAACAGCACACAGATTCTTTGGCAATCCTGTTCAGGACATCTCAAAGCACTTTACAGCCGTTGATATACCTTGAAGTGTAGTTAGTGCTGGGAATATGAGGAATGCAGCAATCAGTTTGCACACACCAAGCTCCTACTGGTAGAAATATTTTAATAATCAGATAGTGATTTTAGTAATATTGGTCAGAGGGATGAGTTTTGAAGCTACAATTCTCTGAGTCAGAATTAAGAGTGCTACCCACTGACTCAACATAGAGGATATAGTAATGTTGTCAATAAACAGCAGTATTGAAAACACAGCAACGATGTCAAATGATAGCAATACTGCCAGTATATAACGGCATTTCCAGTTTACAGTAAAGTTGCTGGTGCAGGGTGATATTGCCAGGATATAATGATATTGGCAAATTACAACAGCGGCAGTATCAATTAGCAATGATATTGGATATATACAGTTCTGTTGCACAGACAACATGTGTGTTTGTGGGATCTTTATGTGCAAAGATAAATGATAGTGCTAGCCTATATAACATTCAGAGTCCTTTCTCATGAAATATTACTTTTAAAGCACTCCAGGATCTTCCCACAATGTGAGAAGTTGCGTTTAGATTTACCTCAGGGTCTGCCCAACACCAGGTGGTGCTGTTGTTGAAGAAATACATCAGCCGAGGGACAAAGGACTCGCACTTTAAAGGACAGACTTTCTGTTTCTGGGCCTGGGCATTAACACAGGGAGAGTGGATGAAACACTCCTGCATTTCATGTTCCCCAATGGTCCTGCAGGTGCAATAATTGCCCTGAAGGGCATTAATACTGTTACACCCTCATGTTGGTACTGAGAAGTGTTGCTCAAAGAAAGGTTTGCTTACTTTGCCATTATTAATGAACATCCACTGCATCCTCAAGCTCACTGTGAGCAGCATCTTGGTAGGTTCACCAGGATAAATCTTGCCATTGAAGATCAACTAATATGCTTACAGAGCTGGGTCTCTTCCATTGCTGTTTCACCCACGAGTCAGCATGGAAAAAGGTCATTCAGCCCACTGACTTCGTACTGACCATCATGCACCTATTTACATTGATTCTATTTTTTTTACTGCGTCACTATTATTTAAGTAGAAATCCCATTTCATTCATCCCACCTTCCCACATTGCGGAGAACGTTGAAAGGAATTGACAGGGAAGATGGACAGAAATGTCTTCCACTGGCACTGGGGGAGTTCCAGAACCTGGGGACAGAACATTAAAGTCGGGTGCAGACCATTCAGGAGAGGAGTGCGGAGCTCCATTCCAATCCACAGATTCTACCACTCGCTTACACACTAGGGGAGACTTACAGTGGCCAATTGATGTACATCTCAGTGATGGAAACCGGACCACCCAGAGTAAAACACAATGATGCTGGAGGAACTCAGCAGGGCCGGGCAGCATCCGTGGAGAAAAGCAGGCGGTCAACGTTTCAGGTCAGGACCCTTCTTCAGGACTTCTTTACCCAGAGAAACCCTTGCAGTTGCAGGGAGAATGTGCAAACTCTACATAGACAATGCCAGAGGTCAGGATTGAAGCCAGGTCTCTAGAGCTGTGAGGTAGTAGCTCTACTAGATGTACCACTGTGCCAGCCCATGAAGAAACCTGAAATAAGGCAACATTATCTTCCACGCCCTCTGTAAGTTGCGTCACTTTTGGGTGGCCCTTCTGTAATTGACAGAACATAGCCACATGAATAACAGGCCCTTGAATCCTACCATTCAATTAAATCAGGGTTGATCACCATTAACTCATTCACCTGCCTTGACTCTATGACCTCTTACATTTTACCAAAACCCTATTGGTGTCAGATGTGAAATGATTGATTGAGTTGGCATCTACTGTGAATCTGATGTAATATTTTGTCCCCTAGAACTCCCTCACTGCCAGAGGAAGATGTTTCTATCTGTCTCTTCTGTCAATTCCTTTTAAAGTTTTTGTTGTAAGGATGAACCACCCAAAAGCAACACAAAGACAAACCCTACAGCACCCTCCCAGTGTTCCACCTGTACCCATCCCTGAGAACACCACAGTTACCTGTCCCGAGGTGATAGGAAATGTTGGCATGTTGGCATTGGTACTGGTTTGGCAGGGAATTCATTTGAAAGAAAGTTGCAGGATCATTGTTCTCAATAATTTGAACCTTGGAATCCACTTCTCCAAAGCAAAGGTCTTCCACTGTGATGTTGCACAGGATGGTAAGATTTTATTCACCACAATAATTATGACCTGTGCCTTTGCACTCCTTCTCATGATGTGGTTCAGGGGCAGCAAAGATATGCAGCATGATCTTGTATAATTCTGGTCCACCCATGTTGCCTGCAACAGACAAGATGAGAAAAAAAAAGATGTAACTCTATGCATGAATCAGAAACATCCTGAACAAGACACAGTTAAAATTGAGTGGCATTCCCACCTGGATCTTCACCATCCTACCTATGTCTCCTCCCTCAAAATACCCTTTACAATCTACTTCCTTCACCAAGTTCTAGTTTGGTATTTCCATATGTGACTGTGTAAAAACACAAGGGCTAGCAGATGCTGGAATCTGGGACAATAAACAAGCAGCTGAGGGAACTCAGTGGGCCGGACAGCATCTATGAGGCAAAGGGATAGACAAGACTGTCCCTGAAACATCGATTCTCCCTTTGTCTCCACAGGTGCTGCCTGACCCGCTGAGTTTCTCCAGCAGCTTTTTTGTGACTTTTTTTTTGTTTGACAACACTCTGAAGTACCTTGAGATAATTTAACCCATGAATGGCCCTACACAAAGGCAAGTTGTTCATGAAACGTGCACATTTTCTAGTGGAAATATATTCACTTTAAGAACTCAACATAGTTGTAGCTAATATTCCAACCATAGGCTTCTCAAAGGTTTTTGACCTTTGCCACATATTATTGTTGAGCTTAGTGAACATTTCACCTCAGAGTCAGCAGGTTGTCACTTTGCATCTGACACAAGACAAAAACTTAGGAGTAGAGTCTTACCATCAACACCCTCTGTTAAATAGGGAGTCTCACCCTCATCTTTACGGAAGATTAAATGCTTTGCACCGAATCAAATTAATTTTTGTTTTGTGTGTGCTATTGTCTGTCCATGAATTGCTTTGACATCACTGGGATCTGGACCACTGGGACTAAGAGTGTTGATGTTTGACAAGGTACAGTAACTGAGGCAGGCACAGGTTAATAATTATATTTCTGCTGACATTGTTCATCCCTCTGCACTGTTTGCTTGGTAAACCCTTTCAGATAAAAGAACACGTTACTACCTGGGTGACGTAGGTGAGAGAGGTCCATTGTGTGGTTTTTCCTCCATCCCCTTGAGGAAGATCTGAAAGCAGCCAGCAAACTCCCATTACAACACACAGTGGCTCAGCTCACAGAGCTGCTGCCCCACAGCTCCAGCGACCTGGTAGGTTGATCCTGACCTCTGGTGCCGTCTGTGTGGAGTTCTTACAGTCCCCTTGTGACCTTGCAGGTTTTCTCCGGGCGCTCCATTTTCCTCCACATCCCAAAAACTTGCGGGTTGGTAGGTTAATTGGCCACTGCAAATTGCCTCTAGTGCGTAGCTGAGTGTTAGAATCTGGGGCAGGAGGAGGGGGGGGTGGCAAGTTGATGGGAATTCAGGGAGAATAAAATGTGATGAATGTGACTGGGTTCTTGATGGTCGATGCAGACTCTGTGGGTTGAAGAGCCTGTGTCTTTGCTAATGTGATTTTATGAATTTAGTAGGAACACACACACTCCTGACCTACGGTTAGCAATCAGGAACAACATCTGTGCCTGGCCTTTATCCTAATTCTTAGGTCTTACTGGATGAACTCAAGTATTATAAGCCTTTCTCCAACCTTAAATCAGCTAACTAGACATATGTTTGGGTTGTGTGTTGCAGAGGGGAGAAAAAATTTGCCTGGGTCTCTGTGCCTTAATACTTCACCTACCAGCTGAGCAGTTAGAGTAAAATTAATGAAAGAAGAGATACTTCTTACATTTCTATAACACTTTCCATTGGCTCAGAATGTCCCAAATGCATCACAGCCACTGAAGTACCATTTCTTTTGAAGCACAATCACTTTTGGAATGTCAGAAACACAGCACCAATGTGCACACCACAAACCTCCAAAACAGCAATGCACCCGTGACCAGATTAATTGTGTGTGAAGTTAAATATTGATCAGGTCACCGGAGAAAACCCCAACCCTCTGGCCTTCTTCGTAATAATATCCTGGTATACTTTATGCCAGCAAAGAGAGCAGAACACCCCCATTTGAACCTCTCATTTGAAAAACCTCCAATATTGTAATGCTCCCTTAGTACTGCACTGGAGTGATTTCTGTACTCTAATATCAAGAGTGGGACTTGAACACACAAACCTCCTGTTGGTTGAGGGCGATCTGGTTCCAGTTAGTGCATTGTTTACCGATCAGGGTTATGAAGGCTTTATCCGTTTGTCTGACCAGCTTGTTCTTTGTTGCATGCTGAATGACATCACCATTCAGCTTGCACAGAACTCAGCAATTTATTTTCATGATGTGTGCTGCAGATTCTCAGATTGTATTTCTTGATCAGTTTTGCACCATATTATATAATGCATAAATTTTTTTACAGGATGTAACTTCTTGGCATTTATATGCAAAACAATTTAGTAAAACTCTAATAAATCTACCACCCTTGGAACTTTGGTGGTGCCAGAGAAAGTTTTCCAGGCGATTGGATGTTACTCCTATAAATACCCAAATGCACTTTTCTCTCACTTTCTTTTATATGCTACACAGTGATAAAATAAACTTTGCAGTGAGCTTAAAGGGAGAAGGAGAAACACTTTGAATGCTAGCTCCTGACCCATGGCGTTCTTGACCCCAAACCCATCTCCATTAACACACTCAACCCACCACAGCCCAAACCCCAGCTCTGGCCCACACCCCGGGACCCCAGGCCTGGCCCACACTCTGGGACCCCAGCCCTGAACCACACCCTGGGACCTCAGGTCTGGCCCACACCCCGGGACCCCAGGCCTGGCCCACACCCCGGGACCCCAGCCCTGGCCCACATTCCGGGACCCCAGCCCTGGCCCACACCCCAGGACCCCAGGCCTGGCCCACACCCCACCTGCACCCTGGACCTGTAGCTCATCTTCCGAACCAATGAGAGAGCTGGATGCCAAACCATCAGGATTCCAAACGATCGGAAGCCAGATTATTGGTGTTTTACTGAATGTTTTGGAGAATAATATACAAAATAATATAAACGGCATTTCCCCCTAAATATTCCTGTACCACAGAATAACTGGTTTAATTTATTAATATTATGTGATGATGCCATCCAAATATTAATACTTCATTACTTACCATGCAATACAAAGGATTTACTTACCCAGCACATTGAGGTCACTCTCTTCTAGTGTCTTGTTAAGGTAAAAGACCCCAGATCGCTCATCGATTCTGAACCAGTGATGTCGGAATCCACTCAATGGATTGTTGCAGAAGCCAAAGTAAGCCTTGTGATCCCCCTCATCGGGTAAAGCATAGACCTGGAGAAGTGGAGTGTCTGCTGGCTGGCCGATGTATACTGTGGCTTGGTAGGTCTTCCTGGGGAAGTATAATCCAAGGGCAGCTGGATGGAAAAACAAATGTGTGAGAAGAAAAACAGAAGGAGAAAGGAAGAAAGAAAGAGCAGAATGGAGAGAGAAATGAAAAAAAGACAAAGACATTTTGGCTTTGCTGCCAAAATTTATAAAGGAAATTTTTTAACTCAAAATCACTGAAATTTCTACATTTTCTGAACTTGTTTGAACCCAATTTTCCTCGTGTCTGTATTTTAATAATAAGAAGCATCTTTTCTAATCTTACATTGACTGTTTGGATCATCAATGCAAACAAAAGTCAAAAGAGTGACAGAGGCATAGAGCTGTACAGCACAGAAAAAGGCCCTTCAGCCCAATTCATCCATGCCAACCAAAGTGTCTTCCTGAGCTAATACAATATCCCTCTAAACCTTTCCTATCCATGAACCTGTCCAGACATCTCTTAAACAAGGTTTGAATAGAGTTCCTGCCTCCTTTCTAATGAGCTAAGAAACTTTGTACATTATACATAAATCTACATGTAACTGATGAATATTCTGAACACCATTTCATATCACATAGAAACAGTGAAACAGAGGGAAACATTTTGTGAAGGCAAAAGATAAATTTAAAGCTTCATATCAGAACTACCCCTTCAGACAGTGATCAACTGCTGGGAAACTGAGGTAGTAGAATTAAAAGCTCAGACATCATTAAGAAAATTGTATATTGGGTGAGGGAACTGTGACCTCTTTATCAACTTGCCCTTTAATCTTGGAACCAGAAATTTGTGGGTTCAAATCCCATTTCAGACTTGAACACAGATGTTCAGGCTGATACATGATTGTCAGGAGTAAGTGCCGCCCTGTCAGAGAGACATTTTTCAGATGAGTCGCAAACTGAAGCTTTGCGTGCCCTCTCTGTGGGATGTAAAAGATCCTATACCTCTACTTCTATGATGTCTATGTTGCCTATAAGTCAGGATGGTATAGCACTAAGTGCTGTTGTCTCACAGCTCCAGGAACCAGGCTATGCTCTGACCTCAGGTGTTGTCTATGTGGAGTTTGCACGTTCTCCCTGTAACCTTATCGGTTTCCTCCAAGTGCTCTGGTTTCTTCCCATACTCCAAAGAAGAACTGTAGGTTAAATAGCCACTGTAAATTACCCCTTGGTGTGGGGAAATAGCAAAAGAACCAAAAGGGAGTTGCTGGGCATGTGAGAGAGAATGTTGCATTGGCAAGGGGAATGGGAGGGATGGGACTGCTCTGGGAGTGAATAGCAAATTATCTCTTTAAATGGACCTCTGTAAGCTGGGTTCCTGAGAGTGAAACCAGCATCTGGAAGATTGACAGGTAGGTCTAGCCAACACTCTAAGCATTGCACATACGGATGAGTACTTTAAAACACATGTGCCAACCAACCCGGGCACACATGTCAGAAGGCACACATCCTGAGATTGGCCTTCAACTGGGCAGAGAAACAGAGTCAACTGGGAGGACGAGGAATCTGTAGCGTAAACGTAAAATACATATTATGGGAATTCAAGAGAAACTTTCTTTTAACCCAAACAACAGGACGGTGGTGCAGCAGTTCGCACTGCTGCCTCTCCGCGGTCTGTGTGGAGTTTATATATTCTCCACATGACTGCATAGGTTTCCCTCAGGTGTTCCAGTTTCCTCCGAGACTCCAAAGGTGCACTGATAGGGTGATTGGCTGTGGTATATCAGTGCAGGTAAATGGCATTGAATTTACCTTATGGGGTTGATCAGAGAGAGAATATGTTGCAGACTAGAGGGGACAGGGACTGATGAGGTTGCTCCGCTAGGAGTCGGCACTGATATGATGGGCTGAATGGCCTCCTTCTGTGCCTGAGTAAGTAACCACCTCGTATTTATATCTTTATTAGGCACGTGTACATCAAAACACACAGTGAAATGCATCTTTTGCATAGAGTGTTCTGGGTGCAGCCCGCAAGTGTCGCCACGCTTCCGGCGCCAACATAGCATGCCCACAGCTTCCTAACCCGTACGTCTTTTGGAATGTGGGAGGAAACCGGAGCACCCGGAGGAAACCCACGCAGACACGGGGAGAACATACAAACTCCTTACAGACAGCGGCCAGAATTGAACCCTGGTCACTGGCACTGTACAGCGTTACGCTAACCGCTACACTACCGTGTCTGCCTATACAGTGCTTTTAACAGCTTATTGCTCTGCTAGTGAAGGAGAACCTGCTGGTGAAGATTAAGATGAGATCAGAGAAACTGTATCCCAAGTTGCTTCAGAATAAGACAATCAAACAGGCACCTGTCACTCACCTACCTCTGTCTCTGAACTCCACCCCACCTCCTCTCCCATCTGGTTCCATCTGTCCATCATCCTTCACCCCTCCTCAGTCCACCTACCACCTACTAGCTCCCGTCTCACCCCTCCCCTTCTCCTCTTCATACTGTCTATCTTCCCTCTCCACACTCAATCCTGACGCAGGGATCTCCACCCGAAACATTGACAATTCCTTCCACCCCCACAGATGTTGCTGGACGCACTAAGTTCCTCCAGCAGTTTGTTTATTGAATCGAAAGGTAAACGTGATAATGAGGAACTTGCTCCCACAGAGAGCTCCTGATACATATACCATAAAAACATATATATGCTCGATATGTATGAGGGAGAAAAGGAAAGGAGGGTGTGCTGTCTGGTTTAAGTGTTGAATGGTGGGCAGGGAGTAAACTCATTGGGCTGAGTGGCCGATTTCTCTGCTGTAGACTCAGTCTTCATCAGCAGCTTCTTCTTCACTAGCAGAGGAAAAAGCTGTGCACTACCTGCGTAACCATCCACATATAGCAGCAAATAATCGGACATTCCACCAATAATACCAGAGGCATCTTTTCACCTCAAAGTCATTTTATGAGTTGCTCAGACAGTGGAGATGGTTATTAGACAGTGCAGATGGTTATCAAGAATTACGGAGGGATCTTGATCAGCTGGGTAAATGGGCCAAGGAAAGGCAAATGCAGTTTAACTCAGATTTGCGCATAGTGATGCACTTTGGGAAGACAAATCAGGGTAGAAATTTCACAGTAAACGGTAGGGCCCTGGGGAGTGTTGTAGAACTGAGGGACCTCGGAGTACAAGTACATGACTCCTTGAAAGTGGTGTCACAGGTAGACAGGGTAGTGAAGAAGGCTTTTGGCACGCTGGCCTTCGTTAGTTAGGGCATTGGGTATAGAAGTCGGGATGTCATGTTGCAGTTGTACAAGATGTTGGTGAGGCTGCATTTGGAGTATTGTGTTCGGTTTTGGTCGCCCCGCTATAGGAAAGGTGCCATTAAGCTGGAAACAGTGCAGAAAAGATTTATGAGGATGTTGCCAGGACTCAAGGGAGGTTGAGCAGGTTTGGACTTTATTCATTGGAGTGTGGGAGAATGAAGGGTGGTCTTACAGAGGCATATAAAATCATGAGGGGCAGAGAGAGAGTGAATGCATACAGTCTTTTTCCCAGGGTTGGGGAATCAAGAACTAGAGGGCATAGGTTTAAGCTGAGAGGGGAGAGATTTACTAGGAACCTGAGGGACAACTTTTTCACCCAGAGCGTGGTCAGTATATGGAATGAGCTGCCAGAGGAAGTGGTTGAGGCAGAACAATAACAACATTTAAAGGCACTTAGACAGTACATGGATAGGAAAGGCTTAGAGGGATATGGGCCAAACGCGGGCTTAGATGGGAATCTTGGTTGGCATGGACCGGTTGGGCCGAACGGCCTGTTTTCGTGCTGTATGACTCTATGACTCAGAAAATTACACGTGAATTCTCCATAAGGAGAAAGGTTGACAGAATGAATGGATTTGCCTTGCTGAGGTTTCATTTATTCCAGCAAATTGTGAGGGAAACCACATGACAAAGCAATGTGGCATTTATACAACATTTTTAAGTTAAACATCCCGACATGCTTCACCAGAGACTTAAGAAACAACATTTTACACTGGGCTTGAGGAGAAGTAGGCAGGCAACCAAAACTCTGGTCAAAGAAATAGCATTCCCAAAGAGCACTTAAAAGGACAGGAGAGGCAGAGAAGTTTAGGGAGTGAATTCTAGGCCTTAGAGCTTTGGTAGCTGATAGCATGACCTCCAATGGTAGAGTGATTATAAAGTTAGGTAGCTAAACAGATGGACAATATTTGCATGCTGATACAGATATGAAGAGACAGTAATGTAGACAGGATTGTTAACAGTGAGTAGCTATCAAAGACTTCACAAGCCAGAACAGACTAACAGCAGGAATTAAAGTACAAGGTCCCTCTAACTTAAGCCCAAATCTCTATCACCCACAACTGCTGCTCCATCCACCAGCTTTGAGGTAAAATGAAAACCATTTCCATTAATCATCATTTCGGATTCTAATGATGGAGCTCACTGATGTCTCAGTTTCAGATCCAACAGCAGACAAAGATGGATATTCACTCATCCCAGGGGCAGTTCCCCAAATCACTTATCCAACTTGTGTCATTAAAAGAGATTATCTGGGTATTATCTATTTATGTTTGTGGGAGCTTGCCGTGCACAATTTGGCTGTTGCTTAACAGTGACTAGACTTCAGAAATACTTCATTAGTTCTAAACCACCTTGGGATGTCCTGAGGTAGTTAACGGTGTGATGTAAGTGGATGTCTTTCTTCCCATTGGAGGCTTGTACACCTGTTATTTCCACCCCCTCATTCAGGAAAGAAGGCCTTACAAGTTTCTTTTTAAATAAATTAGGGCAAATCTCCTTACAGGAGGGCTAATGGTACCAAAACAGTGTTTAATCAGTATCTGCACTTCTCCAAACAGTGTCTGTGTCTGTTCTAGACACTGTTACTACCATTAGCGCCTTGCCAATGGTGCATCACCGTGCATCAAAAGTTGAAAGCTCATCCAGACCAATGATATTTGAGGGAAGATGATACTCCTTTAATTGGTGAAATCTATCCAGGACCATCGATAGAAGATTATTAATAGAATAAATCAATATTGCCTTTTTAATGGCATTAGCAAACCCTGTTAACCAATGTGCAAGGTTTTTTTTTTGCAGTGTGTGGATATGATTACATTAATAAAGCAGCTTCACTTCCGGTAAAATGCTTTCTGTTATATCTGAAGATTGCTGTTTCAACTTGAGAGGACACCCCAGTCAGAAGTTGTAATATCATCTGCCCCTTAAGAGCAGAAACACTCAATACACATGAAGTCAAGCCTACTTAAGGACATTATGTTTCGTGTTCACAAACATGGTTTCCATGTTGTACATCTTATTCATACTGCAATACAGGCTGAGCACAGGGTGGGAGATGAATATCCAAACTCTAGCAGTAAAGGCTGCATCAGTACAGTGAACCTCAACATCCAGTCCAGGATACTCCTTCCCACTTCTAGTTGTTCTTGCTTGGAATGCCATGGCCTCACTCCTGAGGGGGCTCTTTTTAGCAAAGTAGCCTCATTGGTAGCTTAAATCCTAGGTCCCAACATCAAGGTCTGTCAGTAACAGTGGCTTAAGATATGTGGAAATTAATAAAGATGGGAAACCTTGCATTAATGTAACAACTCAAGATGTTCCAAAGTACTTCACAGCCAATGAAGTGAAGTCACTGTTGTAATGTAGGAAAACTTTATCTGGCCCTCATAAATCTTGACACCATGGACTTACATGGTCCACAAGGACAGAAATCTTGGACAGCCACACTTAAGGACATTATTCTTCCTTCTGAACAGCATTGAAACATTTGACAACACAAGGCAGGATGAACAAATTGCACAATTTAACTATCAAACTGACTGCCTGGTTTGTATCTTTGAACACCCATCAAAACCTTTAGCAATGAGAATCATATTCCATTGTGATACAAAACTGGTTCCCCATCCTGGGGTCTCATTTTCAGCAGGGTAGACCCTCAGTAGATCCTGTAATCCCATTGTCCAATGGACCCAATTCAAGACACACCACCTATTGTTTCTACACTGCTCATCAGCAGGTATAACATCCAAAATACCATTTCTGCTAATAGACAGGAGTTGGAAAGCACTTTAAGAATCACAAAATAAACTTTTACACAGCACTCTTAAGGAAGTGAATGTAATTTAGTAGCAGAATTACAGTTCTAAGAGATTAATTTCTCAAAAGAGCTGGAAGCAAGTTAGAGAAGTGTTTAGAAGGATATCCTGACAGCGGGGTTACCAAGTAAATGGAATGGGAGGAGGCTTATGGAGCATAAACACCAACATAGACCAGCTGGCCCAATGGCCTGTTTCTGAGTTGCCAATATTATATTTATAAAAGCAAACCTTATTTCTCCTCAGTGATGTCTAAACGTTACCCCTGCTGACAGAGGCAGAAGTCAGGATCTGTGCACAGGGCTCAACATGAGAATTACATTTCTCTCATTTAGTACGTCACAAACCGTTGGTCCGTAGAAGAGTTATTGGTTATGAGAATTTGGCTGGAAAATGGTGGCGAGGCCAACACCAGATCAACCGTGGTCTCACTGATTGGCAGATAGCAACTCAATGACCCAGCATGGATATGGTGAGTGGAAGAACCTGCGACCTTGCTGTATGATTCTATGACTTCATAAGCACATTCAGGAAACAACGCCTAATTTTTCAACTGTGCACTTTGCAGCCTGCAGGAATCAGTATTAAATTGTCTAACTTCCGATAACTTGCTCTTTCCTTCTGTTTGTGTCAGTAAAGGCCATTTGTGTTTGCCATACCTCGTCCATTTTCCCTTTCATTTGTATATTCCCATCTGCCGCGCATATCCCAGTGGGTCCAACTAGACAATATCACCCAGACTTCACAACATCAGCAACACACGACACAAAGGAACTCCACCGTCCATTCAATGGCTACATCATTTCACTCCATTACAAGACGTTTCCTTTGTTCCACCCTTTTCCCTCCCCCCACCTTCTCTGTCACTTAGACCTACTTGTTTTCCCTCTTTCTCAGTTCTGATGAAGGGCCTTCAACCTGAAACGTTAACTGTTTCTCTTTCCACAGATGCTGCCTGACCTGCTGAGTGTTTATAGCATTTACTGTTTTTATTTCAGATTTCTAACATCTCAGTGTTCATAGACTGAGAGCTATTGGGCCACCCTGTATTGTTAGTTGCATTTCAACGGTTAGCAAAGATAAAAGGTGACTCAACAGTCTGGAATCTGGAGCAACACACCAGATGCTGGAGGAACTCAGCAGGTCAGGCAGCACCTATGGAGGGAAATGGACAGTCGATATTTCGGGTCGGGACCCTTCATCTGCACTGGAGAAAGGTTATGGGTTTGAGACTTACACCAGAGACTCAGACTTGGGATCTGTCTGGATTTGACCCAGTTTCCAGTCATATGTGGTGTTTACTGGGTCTATGAGTCCTCCAGGTCACCTGTCAGCCTAGACACTGCAGGACTGAGCTTCCTCAGTGGCACCCTGTAGCCTGGAATCAAACAGGATTGGTGTTCTTGAAAGGTTCTCAGGTGTTAAGGTGGAACTCCTGTACAATGCCAAGTGAAGCAGCATTGTGAGAAATGATGTCTCCCAGATTAGGACGTTAAACCAGGATCTCATGTGGGGAGGGGCATAAAAAATCCATGGAATTATCCTGAAGAGAAGGGGAGACATCCTGACACCCTGGGTGACATTTATCCATCAGCCAACCCCACACAAATACCAGATTTACCTGATTTGCAGCAGCTCTGTGGGAGCTGTGGACAAATTTGCTGCCACAAAAGTGAAAATACTTCATTTTCTGTAAAGTTCTTTGGAACATCATGAAAGATGCACTGAGGATATTTTCAGGATGATCACTTTTTGTTTCAAGATACACTGCTTAATTCCACTGAACTAAGTAGTTATTCTGGAGATGTGAATTGAAATAAACAGACCCCTCACACAGCACAACAGAAGTGATTCCCAAACATTTTAACCTATGTTAATTAGTCTTTACAAAACAAATGTATTTTCTTCTTCTGTCTTGCTCTTCTATCTCATACAGCAGGAAAACAGGCCCTTCCGCCCACTTAATCCATAATAACTACCAAGCAACCATTTACACTGGAGACACAAGAAATTCTGCAGCTGCTGGAATCTGGAGCAATACACAAAAAGTGCTGGAGGAACTCAGCAGGTCAGGCAGCATCTATGGAGGGAAATAAACAGTGGACGTTTCGGGCTGAGACCCTTCATCAGGACTGGAAAGGAAGAGGGCAGAAGCCAGAATAAGAAGGTGGGGAGAGGGGGAGGAGCACAGGCAGATAGGGGACAGGTGAGTTCAGTTGGGGGGGGGGGTGAAAGATGTAATAAACTGAGAGGTGATAGGTAGAAGAGGCAAAGGGCTGAAGAAGGAGGAATCCAATAGGAGAAGGCAGTGGACGATGGAATAAAGGATGGGGGGTGGGGGTGGGGGAAGAGGAGATGGCCAGGTCATCAAGGTGGGGGAATGGAGCCACAGGAATAAGGGAAGACCAAGGAGTGGGGGGGAAGAAAAAGGGGTGGGGTTTCTGGAAGTCAGAGAAATCAATGTTGAGGCCATCAGGTCGGAGACTCCCAAAGCGGACCATTTACGCTAATCCTACACTGATCCCACTTTATTCTCCCCACATCCTCTGCACCCTCCACTAGAACCAGTCAGGTAACTTGAATCAAGATCTCCAGCAATTGATGGCTTCAATACAATTTCACTAATAACCTAATTGTGCTGAGGGCTGGCGGTCAGTTTTGTAGAGAACTGCTGGCCACTCCGGTGCACAAATGAATGCGTTCCAGAGTTCCACACCTGTGCAACGCAGCTGAATGCACAGGTGGTCAGATGGCCATTAGTGGAAGCTCCTATTCCCTGTTGGCACTGAGCACTGATTCCAACATCGATTCCACAAGGTACTGAACTGAGAGACCCAATACTTTCCACCGGACCCTTCAGTGACACACCAGCCATGCCTACTGCACCCAGTATGACCCCATTCATTTGAATGGGGCTGCTGGTCTAAATGCAAAACAGAAATGAAATGGAGCAGTGTGCTTTTATTACTAATAGCATTGGTTTTAGTGAATTTATATGCTGAATGTGTTTTCAATGAATTTATTAGTAGGTCCAGGGTGAGGCCTCGGTTTGTGCGGTCTCAATGATGTCGGAAGCTGCAGAAGATAAACAAAAAGTTGGGCAGGTGGCAACAGTCAGGCTGAGCACAATCCGACCCAATGAATGCATTAAAAAAAGGAGTAAACTGGAAATTCCTCTCCAACCTTCCTGCTCCTCTTTCCTCTTTGAAGCTGGTCCTCACAGCTTACTTTCTGCCCAAGAATTTCAGTCCTAAATTCACCTGTAGCTTTGTGGCAAATTTTGTTCAATGTGGTTCCTAATAGGATATTTTACCACATTAAGGATGCTATATAGATACAGATGGTTGCTCCTCGAGGAGCTGTGGGACATAGTCTGAATTTTTTATTTCCCTCAACGCTGATTTTAAAGTGACCATTCAATCTTCAATCTATTTATCAACCAAAATTATGAATAGTTTCAGAGTAGTAAGGTTTACCAAGATATGAAAGGCACTTCTATATTGCACAAGATTCAGTGATCCATCTGCTCCCCTAGACTGTTGGCTGCAAGTTCACTGAGATCAGCCGCTCCACACCAGACCTGCCAACTTCATATTAAGTTTGTTTCTGGTGGGGCTACAACTGCACACTGAAGCTGGTGTCTCTCAAACCAATAGAAACACAAATCAAGAATCACAAATAGCACTTAACAAGGAATATTTTTGGCTGTGCAGAACAACAGCTTTTATACAGCATCTTTAATAAGGTAAATTACTCCCAAATTGTTGGCTGCATCCCTGGACTATCCTGTTTGTCCCAGTGAGTTCCTGTGTGCAGTCTCTCTCTGGGACCCCGACTCCCAGACCTTCAGTCAGCTCCATCACGGGCACAACCCTCCCCACCATCGAGGACATCTTCAAGAGGAGGCAGTGTCTCAAGAGGGCAGCATCCATTACTAAAGACCCTCACCATCCAGGACATGCCCTCTTCTCATTACTGCCATCGGGGAGGAGGTACAGGAGCCTGAAGACCCACACCCAACAATTCAGGAACAGCTTCTTCCCCTCCGCCCTCAGATTTCTGAACGGTCCATGAACATGGCCTCATTATCCTTTCTCTTTAACATTATTTATTTATTTTTGTAATTTATAGTACTTTTATATCTTTGCACTGTACTGCTGCCGCAAAACAATAATTTCACGACACAAAAGTCAGTGATAATAAATCTGATTCAGATTCAGTGTACCCAAGGAGCCAGTTCAGGGCAAGCGCCCCCCACCCTAGCAAAATGACTTCGACAGGTGATGAGGGCTCACACCCAGGCTTACCGATGACTAAAGCTGTCCCCGATGAAGGGTTCTGGCCCTGAAACATTAACTATTTCTTTTTTCACAGACACCATCCAACCTGCTGAGTGTTTCCAACATTTACCAGTTTAATTTCAGATTTCCAGCATCTGTAGTTTTGTTTTTGATTTTCATTGAAAATTTGGAAACTTAAAATTCTTAATGACATTAATTATTTTTAACATTTAAACTGATAAAGCAACATACACACCTGCATAAAAACAATTAAAATATTGAGACCATTTTAATTAAATAATAATTAAAACAGTGAAGGGGAAAGGAACAGTCGACATTTCAGATCAGGGTTTTGACCCAAAATGTCAACAGATCCTTTCCACACAGATGCCGCTCGACCTGCTGAGTTCCTCCAGCAGATCATTTGTTGACAAAAGTAACTGTTTAGTTCCTCTGTCATTTCCCACTTTAAATTCTCCCACCTTTACTCTTATGGGACCCACATTTGCCATTGCTCATCTTTTCTTGTTCACATAATATAGAAGCTCTTACAGTCCATTTTTTAATGTTTTAACACGTTTGGAATAGACTATGAGAAAACACCCAAAGATCCAGATTCCAGCATCTGCAGTCTCTTGTGTCTCCAATAATTAAGACAGACTCCAGTTCCACTCACATTCTCTAGGCAGTGTTTTCTTCCTATTGATGTCAATGGGTTTCAGCAGGTTTAACCTGGCATATACTCAGCAGGCAGGTTTCCTTGCCTGGGAACTGAGAATCCTCTGGAGACTGGCACTGCCTGTTACTGGTACAACACAGGGCAACTGGCTTTTTTTTAACATTCTATTTACAGCGTGGTAACAGGCCCTTCCGGCCCAACAAGTCCGCACCGCCCATTTTAAACCCCAAATTAACCTACCTGTACGTCTTTGTAATGTGGGAGGAAACCGGAGCACCCGGAGGAAACCCACGCAGACATGGGAGAACGTACAAACTCCTTACAAGACAGCGATGGGAATCGAACCCCGATCGCTGGCGCTGTAATAGCGTCGCGCTAACCGCTACACTACTGTGCCGTACCGTCTTGCTGGGTGTCAGATGCTTCCCCCACCTCTGGGCAGCTGGTAAGTCTGGGAATTGGCACTGGATTGGGAATGGAAGAACCCAGCCCAAATGAAGTATCCCAGAAGCACCATAGGGAAACTACCATAGAAGAACCAACACAGAGCCACATACAGCGGAAGGTAGACATAAAATAAATTTTAAAACGAACACTAGAGGGTGTCCCAGCCAGGGTAGGCAACAACATCTGGAGCTAGTGTCCAGTGGGACCAATTTATATCGATTGCAAATTGAAAGCCGATTGAAACTGAAGATTGGGCAGACCTCACTTTGAAATCCGAGAAGCCGGAGCTACTGGATCTAGAGGTCACTTTGAGAGGGTGAACCCAATCCACAATGTGCATACATAATCCCGCTAGCCTCCAAGTCACATTGCTACATTTTACACTCAAATGCTTCTAGTGTCCTCTTTATAAATAAACTTTCTTCAATACGAGAGGTCACCAAGTTAAAACTGGAGGCTTCAATGATTTAAAAAATTCCTCTCGATGTTACACTCTATGTCTCAAAGATTCATAGAGATATAGAGATTCACAGCATAGAAACAGGCCCTTTGGCCCAACTCGTCCATGCCAACCAAGATGCCCACCTACGTTAATCCCATTTGCCTGCATTTGGCCCATATCCCTCCAAACCTTTCCTATCCTTGTACCTGTCCAAATGTTTTTTTTAATGTTGTAATTGTACCTGCCTCTACCACCTCCTCTTGCAGCTTATCCTATGTACCCACCACCCTTTGGGTAAAAAACTTGCCCCTCAGATCCCCTTTAAATCTTTCCCCCCCTCACCTTAAACCCTCTGGTTTTAGACTCCCTTACCCTGGGAAAAAGACTGTGACCATCTACCCTATCTATGCCCTGCAGACCTCTATAAGGTCACCCTCAGCCCCTTCACTCCAGGGAAAACACTCTGTCTATCCGGCCTCTGCCCGTAACTCACGTCCTGTATTGGATGACCACTCACTGCCACAAAATGGGTCAAAATCTCGGAACTTGCTCGCCAACAACACAGCCAGCCACACACACTGTGGCTGTTCAAATGGCCCCACCACTATTTCCAAAGGGGCTCCTTGCATCTGGCAATAAATGCTGGCCTGGTTACAGAGATTAAATACTGAAACTTTGCAATTGCACTGAAGGTATATTTCAAAAGTTTTGAAAAATAATGTATATTTTTTGTGCTAAATAGACAGAGAAAAGTTTTCAGGATAGAGGTACTTCTTTACTGGAAGATTATGCAGGGCTACTCTTGATAAACAGCAACCTGCATAAACTATTCGTAAGTTGGCAACAGCTGGTAGAACTGCTATCTCACAATTACAGCGACCCATGTTCGATCCTGACCTCAGTTGCTGTCTGTGTGGAGTTTGCATGCTCTCCCTGTGACCATGTGGGTTTCCCCGGGTGCTCCAGTTTCCTCCCACATCACAAAGTCACGTGGTAGGTTAATTTGCCACTGTAACTTTTCCCCAGTGTGTTGGTAAACAGTAGAGCATAGAAGGAGAGGATGGGAAAATAAAAATGTGATTAGTGGAAATGAATATTTGATGATTGGCATGGACTTGGGCCAACAGATATTCTTCATGCTGTATGACTCCATAACTCTAAATACAGAAAAATTACTCGTGAAGCTGTGGTCATAGCAACAGGATACCAGATCTCAGACATACATAAATCTGATGATTTCATTAACATCCACTATGGTAAATGTGTGAGTAAGTACAGAAGTACCTCATGGGAGAATCCAACATAATGGCGTAATTACCCTCGTCACTCACTGTTAATCAGCACTGAAGTACACACCCTTGTTCTGAAGTTCCTGGTATCTCCTACAGATCGTAATAGTTAAGATTTACCAGCGCTGCAAGACCAACTCACAGCCCATCTCCAGATGCACTACACCTAGCAACTCCACCGTCCCCCAACCCAGCCCTGCCTCCACACCACATGCATCCCCACATGAGCTGTGAATACCAATTTACTAAACCTGTATTCTTTGTATCTAAACAGGGAAGTGTATTTAAAACACAAGAGGAAACTATAAGACATGAGGCTGCTCACAGTTACATTAGATCATTACATTACATGCACTGGGATCAATCCTAACTGGTTTTGCTGTGTAATCTCTAATGCTTCTTAAACCAAACATTCTGATTCGGGCCACCTTTTTTATCATAATATTTTCATAGAACATGTCAATAAAACAATTAGGAGAGGCACCAAGGAAAAAGATTTATGGCATTGCCTTGGAAGAAGTCGTGAAAGTTTTTTTTCAATAATCGAGGGCAATCAAGAGGCAGACCATGTCCAGGTATCATTCCAGCAGCCACATAAAACATGGTGCAAACAGCAAAACAATAACTTAAACTTATAAGGCTTTGTGTTCCTAGATCTGTTTTCATATACATCACAGAGCTAAATTTTAATAAGTTAAAAATTCAATTTTAAAATTTTCTTCCCTGTTCTCAGATTGCTCCATGTCCTTGTCATTTGCAATCTCCGTAATCTCCCCCAATTCTCTGAAAAATCTGTGCTCATCCATTAGTGACCCCTCCATCCACACATTTTTGGTTACTCTACCACTGATGGCTATGCTTTCAACTGCCTGGGTCTTACAACTCCGTCCCCAAATCTTACACCTCCTTACTGCTCTCTTAAATTTCCAAAACCCACCTCTTTTGGCCAATCTTCCTATGTGACTCACTGTCAATAACCTTTTGCTGTGAAGGAATCACATTTTTGCTACATTAAAGTCCCTGCGTAAATAGAGATTGCACAAAAGTCAATTAACTTGCTGAGTTCTTATGTACATCACATTTATCTGCTTGAACTGTACTTACCACGCTGTCAATGCGTCTACATATGTCTCCTCACTCTTGCCCAAATCTAACTATTCTCCATAATCTCCTGTGCATGGAGTGGCTGAGTTCCCACCAATGGAGTGCACCACATCTCCACCTAATACCAGAGTCACTCATTTATTCCTTCTCTTTGCTTATCTACAGAATGATGGACAGTTTAGTGTAGCATGAGCTAATTGAGACTAATATGGAATCTTGGTGTTGTAATTGCCTCTTGCCCTCTTTACTATTAACTTTCAAAAACACAGCAACAGAAATGAGATGTCTTCAGAAGGAGAGAGGAGAGGCTAATTTCTGGTTAGAGATGGATATGCTGATTAGGAGAACCATATTCGCTGCAGGCCATAGTTTAATGATGTTTCTGAACCTTCAGAGAATAATGGATCTTTGCAAGAGATTACAACCCTATAATCTCATCGAGGCCCTTAAATTGTGTTATAAATCAAGAGAGTGCCCTCATTGTTGAACCTAGAGATGAGATTATATTGTTGAGATAAGGTCACAGCTTGTATCAGAAGTCCACATAAATTGTCAGCTCAATACAGCTGCGTCTGTGTGTAAGTGTCTACCACTCCTCTCATTTCTACAGTGAAGGATTCCCAAATTTAACAGAATTACAGTTGTCATTTCATTCCTACAATAACACAATCCCTATCTGGTTGACAGACAATGTGTACAGAAGAAGCTAAATGGAGGAGAACAGAATTAAGGTTCAAGAACCAGGTTCAAGAACAGCTACTTTCCTACAGCCATTCGGTTCTTGAACCAACCTGCACAACCCTAATCACTACCTCAGTATAGCAACACTTTGATCACCCTGCACTACAATGAACTTTGTTTTTTGTTGTTCTAATTGTATTCTTTCTTGTATAATTTTGTATAATTTATGTCTTTTTCATGAATGTTTCTTGTCAACGATTCAGAAACAGCTTCTTCCCCTCCACCATCAGATGCTGAACGGTCCATGAACCCATGAACACTATCTTGCCATCCTTTTGTTTTGCATTATTTATTTATTTTTGTAATTTATAGTAATTTTACATCTTTGCACTGTACTGCTGCCGCAAAACAACACATTTCATGTCATATAAGTCAGTGATAATAAATCGGATTCCGATTCTGAATGTTTTGTATCTGATGCTGCAAGTATCTAATGTGCCTGTGGTGCTACTACAATTAGGTTTTTCATTGCACCTGTGCACACATGGACTTGTGCATGTGACAATAAACTTGACTTTGACTTGAGAAATATGGTAGCAGCTGAGGCAGGTGGGAGGAGGTTCATGTGAAGCATCAACAGCAGCACAGCTTGCTGGATTTCACAACTTGTTTCCGGCTGTAGAGCTCCTGAGATACTTCTGAAACTGTACAATGTCCTACCTAAATGCAAGTGTGTCTTTCTATAATAGAAACAGAAAATACTCAGCAGGTCAGGCAGCATTTATAGGTTAACAGTTAATGTTTCAAGTTGATAAACTTTCAATAGAACTCTCTTTGTATACTAGCCATAAAGATTGACCATTGCTTTATGCAGTCTGTTGATTGTTGTGACTGAAGGTCCCTTTGCATCTCATATGAACAGTGTAACGCACACACACACACATGCACACACGCACGCACACGCACGCACGCACACACACACGCACACACACACGCACACACACACGCACACACACACACGATATTCCTGCAGGCAGCAATATAGGGAATATGGGATCTCCTGGCCAAATGGGACTTATGTACTGGATCTATTGTGTTTGTTTCTACCTATTGACTGCAGGGGAACGATGTAAATGGGAGGAGACTGGAATCTTTACACCAATACTGCACCGGAGACACAAGAGATTCTGCAGATGCTGGAATCTGAAGCAACAACACACAAAATACTGAAGGAACTCAGCAGGTCAGGCCGCATCTATAGAGGGAAATAAACAGTCGATGTTTCGGGTCAAGACCCTTCATCAGAAATCAGGACTTTTGAGTCCCAAAGAAGGGTCTCGACTGGAAACGTCGACTGTTTATTTCCCTCCATAGATGCTGCCTGACTGGCTGAGTTCCTCCAGCATTTTGTGTGTGTTGCACCAGTGCTGCCCCATTCTGCTGGAAACTAGAACAGAAAACATCCTTGAAGACAGGTGAGGTTCAGTATTCCACTGCAGGCCCAGACTAATCAACAACAACAACTTGCATTTATATGGCACCACTACCACAGTAAACTGCCTCAACAAAAATACTGGCATTGAACGGCATTAGAGCAGGGATAGGTTTGCAGAAGTCTCTTAGAGAAAGGTAGGGAAGCAGAGAATTCCAGAGCCTGTGACCCAAGCAGCTTAATAAACACCAACTCATGAATACGTAAAAATAATAGACAAGATTAGCTTGACATGATCATACTATTTGAAAAGGAGTCTCTCATATATATAAAGTTTTATAATCTATTCGTTTTTCAGAATCTGGGGTCCTTAATTGCCCTGCAACTGATTGACTTGCTAAACTATTTAAGACTCAGCCACAGTGGAGGATGTGGAGTCTCATACTGGCCAGACGGGGTAAGGAAGATAGAGTTCCTGCTCTGGAGGGCATTGGGGAACAGCATGGGTTTTCATGACAACTTTGTGGCCTTGTAGTCACCATTACTTACAACTGGTGTTTCCTTCAATTCCCAATCATTAACTAAATTAAAATTCCACAGCTGCCATGGTGGGATTTGAACTCAGATCTCAGGATTACTAGCATGGTAATGTAACCACTACACAACCACCATCCCTGTACCTTTGACCATCTTCATCCTACTATATTGATTACTGCTTGCTAATCTAGTAACCACATCCTCAATCAAAGCTGGTGTTTGTACAGAGAAAATAAATTTATTAATGCTTGCCCAGGGTAGGGGATATTAGAGGATACAGAACAGTGCAGCAAAATTTGTTCAGTGACTGGCTGATCTAATTATTCTGTCTAAGCCCCTCAGGATATCCATTTAATACCACTGACCTCTTTGTTTCAAGGAGTGTTCAGGCTAGCATTCAATCAGTGCTGAAAATGGAGTAAAAAACAAAGGGTCTCGACCCAAAACATCAACTGTCCATTTCTCTGCGCAGATGCTGCCTGACCCGCTGAGTTCCTCCAGCAGTTTGTTTTTTTTTTGCTCCAGATTCCAGCAGCTGCAGTCTCCTGTGATTCCAGTGTTGAAACTGGTCATTCATGGAATTTAGAATCGCATAAGAGTCATACAGCACAGAAACAGGCCCTTCAGCCCACCCTGACGATACTAACCTACTAATCTACAGTATAGCAATTCCTCTCACATTCCCATCAACCCCCGCCACTCTCCATCCCCACCCCCCAAACTGCTCCAACTCTCCCGGCTTCCATCTGCACTTTGGGATGATGGAGGAAACTGGAGCACCCAGGAGAGACCAACTCAGTCACCGGCAAAATGTATAAAGTCCACACAGACAGCATTGGAGGTGAGGATCGAACCCACATCACTGGAGCTGAGAGGCAGCACCGCCAACCACCACACCACCCTCTGCTTTTGGTAAGTATGTCTCCATTCTGTTTTGTTTATTCTTTACGTGGGTGCTCTCTCTCCACTACAATTACCTGGGCAAATGCAGCAAATTCCGCAGAGAGGCATTGGCCGCACCTTGCAAGGGCAATAAGATTAAGGGGGAAACATACCTGTTCTTTTTCATAAAGTGCCAAGGGATCCAGTCATAGAATCACAGAAACCTACAGCAAAGGAGAAGGCCATTCAGCCCATCATGTCAACATTATTAAAACTGATCCCCACTTCCTCGCTCTCAGTTGTAGTCTTGTAGGTTAGTGTACATCAAGTTGTGATGTGACTGCTGTCTTAAATATGATGAAGGTATCCACTGTCACAATCCTTTAATGAGTTCCAGTCCCCATCACTATAGGGATGAAAACATTTTTACTCCATTCTCCCCAATTTTTGTAAGCGCTTCTTTAAATGTACTCCCTAGATCTTCTGCTATGGGAAATAAGTCCTTCCAACCAGGCATCTCATAATTTTATACATCTTAATTAAACAGTCTGTCAGCATCCAATGAAAAATCAAACAACTACAGATGCTGGAAATTTGAAATAAAAACAGTAAATGCCAGAAACACTCAGCAGGTCAGGCAGCATCTGTGGAAAGAGAAACAGGTAATGTTTCATCAGAACTGGGAAAAAGAGAGATCAAGTTTTCTGTTTTTACTTCCCTCCCAGTTCTAAAGAAAGCAATCCTAATCTCGCCGATCTTTCCTCATGATCAACCTCCTCCAACCCTGACAACATAAATTTCCTCTCTAGTGCTCTGTCCTCGAGCTGTGGCCTGACTCTTAACCTGTTTCTGGCAGGATCTCCCTTGTCTTCTATAGTACATCTTGGTTGATAAAAGAAACTATCAGTTTGCTTCTTATCCATTTGTCCTGCCACCTTTGGGTATTATTTACTGTTCACCCACCCAAAGAAGCAGGCAAACAGGGGCTTGAATTAATGCTCATGCTTTTGACAAAAATGAATGGCTTGCATTTGGTATATTTCACAAGCACAGAATGTCCAATTACAGCCAATGAGATCCTTGTGAAGATTTGGATGTCACGATGTTATTAATTTTTAAATTTTTTTTCTGTTCACAGGGCATAGACATTGCTGCCATTCCTAATCTCCCTTTAACTAAAACCACCACATTGCTGGATCTGGATTTGTGCATACCTTTCACTGATATATAACCTCCATATTACATGAATTTAAATTTCACCGATACCACAATGGGACTTGAACCTGTGTCTCTACATTACTGGTACAAGGCTCAAGCTGTTGGTCCATTAATTTAACCATTATACTACCATTCCCTGTATTCAGTGCTCTCTTAACATGTGAGACTACCAGCTCACAGAGTAATATGCAAGACTCAAGACACTTTAGATTTCACACATGAAAGATTTATGTTACTTTTTAAATATATATAAATAAATATCAAAAAATATAAATCTCTTCATTTTTAGTAAACGGAGAAGTTAAGCCCTACACTGTAAAAAGCTTATAACTGGCTTCAGGATCCATTTCTGAAAATCAAAATATTATGAAAAATGTCCATTTGACTTCTCATGGACCAAAGGATGATCCTAAGAACCATTACTCTCTAAATGATGCAGGGAGATGCAGAATTGGACATTCAGACATAACAAAGCATCCCTCTAAAATAGTGAATTGTGCATTATGCAAGAGACCTGACAGTAAGTTATATATTTATTGTAAATCAGCATAAAAGGAGATTTTGCAGATGCAGAGATTTAGCTGAACACATTAGAAGGCAAAGTGATAATTTAGTAAATGAAACCAACTCACAGAAAAGCTGCAATTACAGTATACAGTAATGGAAAGAATAATAGGTCTGATAATGCATTTGTACTACAGGCTGGTTTATAAATAGTCAATACTGGCTTGGGATCTTGGCCACTGGTATCATACACAAGATTCACTGGGGCATTTCCAGTAGTTTTCCAGCTAATAAATGGATGCTGGACTTTAACAGATCACTGCAGGCTGTCAAATAAAGCCTGACTCAGTATCAGGACCTGCACTTCCAGTATTGGACAATGGAGCATGGAAGAGCAGTTGTGTATATCGGGAAAACATTGCATGTAAATCCTTCAAATTCCCAAATGAAATCAAAGATGGGAAATTGTAGAGTCATGTTTTCCAGATAGATGGGTCTTTTTGTCAATGTTCTGCATAGCACATCAACTGGTATCAGCGTGAAACAAATCACATCGCACAGATGGGAACAAGCTAAGGTGATCTCATTGATTCAATTATACTTTACTCACTGCTACAGTGCAAATAGAAGCACACTACAGTTACACACTGCTGTTTCAATGTAAGCAGAAGCTTGAGCTGGTTATATTACAGTTCCGATCTAAGTGGAATCATGCCATATTTACACTGTTGTTATGTAACCAAATCCCAAGCAAGCAAGATCTGGTTTCATGCCTTTTCTAGTACATTTATATTTTTTTAGTAAACTCTGCTCCTTGCAGAATCCTTGACAAAGGGCCTTTGACCTGTAACATTAATTCTGTTTCTCTCTCCACAGATGCTGCCTGACATGCTGAGTGTTGCTGTTTTTATTGCAGATTTCCAGCATCTGCGGTTTTTATTTGACGTTCAGGTTGGCAGAGATTCTGTTTGCCTGGGATGAGGGGATGAGTGCATCCTCTGCCCCCGGGATAGCATCCCACTGCCTAGAAATCCGAGGAGCAAGCTGGCACGATTGTAGGTGTTGGCCGCCCGATCTCCTCACATACAGTTCACCCCAACACCATCTGAGCCTGTTTGGTCAGCAGTCCCTTCACCATCTGAAACGTTCACTCTCTCTGCCACCAGTGCACAGTAGCTGCAGTGTGACCACCCACAAATGTACTGCAGAAGCTTCTTCAGTAGTCCTTCCAAAATCCTTGCCCTCTGCCACCCAGCAGGCTCATGGGAGCACCACCATCCATAGGTTCCCCCTCTCCTTCCAAGTCACACACTATCCAGACTTGGAAATATATTGTGGTTCCTTTGCCATCATGGGATCAAAATCCTAAAACGCAATGTAGGAGCTGTTCACCACAATACCTGCAGCGGTCCAAGAAGATAAATCTTTTAGAAGTTCAGAAAAGTTATATACTACTACCCTCTCAGGAACAATTACATTAGACTCCCACAATTCCAACACCCCAAGAATGAATCAAACAAAACCTGTGTGGGAGATGCTCAGCTAATTTAAGTACCTAAAACCAGACAGCACAGAACACAGTCAATCTTCTTCCTCAAACCCATCTATGGCTGCTCTGTATATTACGACAATGGTGTGTAGAGTTATTGGGCTTGACAACAGCATTCACAGAGCCACTCTTCAGTACCCTTAAATCATTCACCTTTGTAGGCACTGTGGAAACAATAACTCAGTCTAACTCCTGCATTGTCTGACCATGCAACACATGTGCATCCAATAGGCAGAAGGAGCACCGGATATATTGACCATTAAAGAAATAATTTTCGTGTGTGTGTGTGTGTGTGTGTGTGTGTGTGTGTGTGTGTGTGTGTGTGTGTGTGTGTGTGTGTGTGAGAGAGAGAGAGAGAGAGAGAGAGAGAGAGAATTCACCTGGCTGCAATTAAGTGGGCGGCACAGGTGAGCCAATACTAATCTTTCTTCAGTAAACCCTTGTCTCCTGGGTAAACAGTATGTTTGCACAATGTTGGGTACACCTGGTGCTGCACCTGGCCACTGTCTCAATCAGCAGTTGCCATAAAGGGCAAGTATTTTGTGTGCACAGTTAGAGCTCTGCTGAAGCTTCCCATCGTGAGCCAAACTAACAGACTGAAATGGTGCTCCTGTAAGACAAACAGCTTGACGTGATGGAGTTTCAGTATCCTGGGCACTGCTCCAACAGGAAGCAGAGCTTTTAAGCACATTAGATTTATGTAACCCTTAGGTTCTTATCTTCCTAAAGCCATTTATATCTTTAAGTTACTGGGCTCTAGGGTTGGGAGAATGACATGGGAACATTGGAAAAGGCCACATCCCCCATTCTATCATTTAGAACAAGGTATAATTCCATTTACAGAAAAACTCCACTAATTTACCATCCAACTATTTGAAGAACCCTGATGGTTCAGCATCTGGCTCACCAGGCGATGTTGCTTCGTTACCTTCCCATTCATCAGGACCGCGGTTCCCATACACCATTTCCACTCACCGGGACCCCGTTCCTGTGTTCCTTCCCACTCACCGGGACCTTGTTCCCACATCCCTTCCCACCCATCAGAGCCCCAATTACTACACTCAGTTTCCAGTCACTATGACCCCAGTTCTTACATCCCTTCCCACCCATACGGTCCCCAGTTTCCCACACTCCATTTCCACTCACCATGACCCTGATTCCCACATTCCCTTTAAACTTACTTGGTTCACTGGAAAATTTATTATAATATTGTGTTACATTTAAGAAATGTAAATTAAAATTACTTTAATCTATTAATGGAAATAACATCCAATAGTTTGGAAAATCTGCTGATCCGGCACTTCCAAATCTCAAGTGTGCCAGATAATCGGAGTTTTACTGTGCTTCCCTTGGTTCTATATCATTTAATGTCCTTTCTTAACAAAAAGCCATTAATCACAACTTAAGATTTCAAATTGACGTAGAGTTTATAAAGCACCTAATCACCGTGCAATGTGCCTCACACCCAAATGATAATTTTGTTTTGAAATGATGTCAGGCAGTCAGACACAGATGCCAGTTTTCATTTATCTAAGTCCCACAAACTGGCAAAGGAATCAGGAGTGACGTGTTTCAGTACTCATGGCTGGAGACATATCAGTAGTGTTCTCTCCATTTCAGGTCCTCTATAGTTACACTGGGACTTGGAGACGCTGGGAACAGTTTTCCCCCATGCTACGCAGGCTGGAACCTCATAAACACATTCTTTATCAACATTACACACACTTTACTCCCCAGTGAAGAAATAGGGCTCCTGTGTTTGCTTCCCCTTTCCTACACCACAAAAAGTAGACCACAGGGCACATCTTGTCTATGCCAGACCCTTTGAAAAGTTGGTTCCATTTCCCCACTCATTGCCAATAGCGCTGCATTTTACTTTTCTTCTGAGTTATATAAACACTTCCCTCCTGAAAACTGTTACTAAATCTGTTTCCACCATTCTTTCAGACAGTGCATTCACAATCAGAACAACTCGCTGAGCAAGTTTATTTCTCCTCATTTCGGGTTTGCCTTTTTTTGTCAGTTTTCTGCGTTCTCTGGTTACTTCCCCTCCCACCTGCTCTGTCCCGATCCCTCGTAACTTTCAATGCCTCTATTAACTATCCCCTTAACTTTCTCTGCTCCAAGGAGGTCAATCAGTGTCTCCTGTCTTGCCACAAAGCTGAATACACTCAGTCCCAGAAACATTCTGCACCCCTCCCCAAGTCATCTTCCAGAAGGTACAGCCCATACTCATATTGTTGTGGAAACAAAATGCCTTTAATGGCTAGCGTTATCTCAGACTTTACTCAGTGGATGACCACTACTGTTGGCCTACCAATCTCCCTCAGCCCTTGTTACATTGGTGGTACATCGTTCCCCTTCATCAACACATTTCGGTATTGTCCCTTCCAGTCTGGATGACATATCACATACTTGCATATAAACACACACTGATCAGCTGTTGCATTGCACACAAGGTGTCAGATCAAGTTTAGGAATCTGGTGTGGCAGGGTGAGAGGCCAGGGATATTTTGAACAGGGCACAGAGACAAAATTCAGTCCCCATTTTAAAATCATGGATTCAATCTTTATTCCCATATCCAAATTTAAAATGGACACAACCTGTTGTAATTACACCCTGCCCCCACTAAAAGTGCTCCCTGCCTTTATCTCATCGTTTAAGGGGAATTGTACACATTAACAAAAAGATAACACTTCAAAGGAAAAGTACATTTAAAAAGAAAGTGTTCCCTTTCAATATTTGCAATTCATGATGGCTGACCACCTGTTTCTGTCAAGGTGAATTCATAGAGTCATACAGCACAGAAACAGGCCCTTCGGCCCAACTTGTCCATGCCAACCAAGGTATCATAGAACATAGAACAGTACAGGCCCTTCAGCCCATGGTGTTGTGCCAAACTATATGAACACCTACTCCATGATCAATCTAACCCTTCCCTCCTGCACAACCCATAACCCTCCATTTTTCTTATTTCCATGTTCCTTTCTAAAAGCCTTTTAAATGCCCCTATTGTATCAGCCTCTACAACTACCCCCAGCAGTGCGTTCCAGGCACCCACCACTCTCTGTGTAAAGAACCTTCCTCTGACATCTCCCCTGAACATTGACCTTAAACGGATGTCCTCTGGTATTGGCCATTGCCACCCTGGGGAAAAGCTGCTGGCTGTCCACTCTGTCTATGCCCCTCATAATCTTATATAGCTCTATCAAGTCGCCTCTCATCCTGCGTCGTTCCAAAGAGAACAGCCTTAGCTCACTCAACCTTTCCTCATAAGACATGTTCTCTAATCCAGGCAGCATCCTGGTAAATCTTCTCTGCACCATCCCTAAAGCTTCCACATCTTTCCAATAATGAGGTGACCAGAAATGAACACAATACTCCAAGTGTGGTCTAACCAGAGTTTTATAGAGATGTAACATTACCTCATGGCTCTTGAACTCAATCCCCCAGCTAACAAAGGCCAGCACACCATACACCTTCGTAACCATCCTATCAACTTGCACAGCAACTTTGAGTGATCTATGGACTTGGACTCCAAGATCCCTCTATTCCTCCACACTGTTCAGAATCCTGCCATTAACCTTGTACTCTGCCTTCATGTTCGTTCACTTCACACTTTTCCAGATTGAACTCCATCTGCCACTTCTCCACCCAACTCTGCATCCTGTCGAAATCCTGTTGTAACCTAAAACAACTTTCTACACTATCCACAACCCCTCCAACCTTTGTGTTATCCGCAAACTTACTAACCCATCCCTCCACTTCCTCATCCAAGTCATTTATAAAACTCACAAAGAGCAGGGGTCCCAGAACCGATCCCGGTGGAACACCATTGGTCACTGACCTCCAGGCAGAATACTTTACATCTATTACCACCCTCTGCCTTCTATGGGCAAGCCAATTCTGAATCCATGCAGCCAAGTCACCATGGATGCCATGCCTCATGATTTTCTGGATGAACCTATCGTGGGGAACCTTGTCAAATGCCTTACTGAAGTCCCAATACACCACATCCACTGCTCTACCTTCATCTATTTGTTTTCTCACTTTCTCGAAAAACTCAGTTAGGCTCGTGAGGCACAACCTGACTCTCATAAAGCCATGCTGACTATCCCTAATAAGACAATGTTTCTCCAAATGCTCATAAATCCTGTCCCTAGGAATCCTCTCCAATAGCTTGCCCACCACTGATATAAGACTTACTGGTTGATATTCCCAGGATTATCCCCATTACAACGGAACAACTTTTGCCATCCTCCAATCCTCTGGTACCACTCCTGTGGCCAGGGAGGATGCAAATATCATCATCAACACCCCAGCAATCTCTTCCCTCGCCTCCCATAGTAACCTGGGGTATATCCCGTTTGGCCCCGGGGACTTATCTATCCTAATGTTTCTCAGAAGCTCCAATGCTACATCCTTCTTAACCTCAACATGCTCCAGTACATTAGCCTGTTCTACATTGACCTCACATTCATCAAAGTCCCTCTCCCTAGTGAACACTGAAGCTAACTATTCATTAAGGACCTCCCCTACCTCCTCCACCTCCAGGCATATGTTTCCCCCTTTATCCCTGAGTGGTCCTACCCTCAGTCTAGTCATCCCCCATTCCTCACATACATGTGGAACGCCTTGAGGTTTTCTTTAATTCTACTCCCTAAGGCCTTCTCATATCCCCTTCCAGCTCTCTTAGGCCCCTTCTTAAGTTCCTTCCTGGCTACCTTATAATTCTCAAGAGCCCTGCCTGATTTTTGCTTCCAAAAGCTTATGTATGCTTCCTTCTTCCTCTTGACTAAATATCTCACCTCTCTTGTCAACCATGTCTCCTTTACCCTATCATCCTTTCCCTGTCTCAGTGGGACAAACCTATCTAGAACCCCATGCAAGTGTTCCCTAAACAGCCTCTACATTTCTTTTGTGCATTTCCTGAGAACATCTGTTCCCAATTTACGCTCCCAAGTTCCTGCCTAATACCATTGTAATTAGCCCTCCCCTAATTAAAAATTTTCCCATATTGTCTGCTCCTATCCCTGTACATGGCTATGCTAAAGGTCAGGGAGTCATATCTCTGAAATGCTCATTCATCACCCTTATTCTTAGTACTTCTCACATTAAAGACATTTCAACCCATCCAAGTGACTGCGTTTATGACCTATTCACTGTCTATCCTTCCTCACAGCCTCTCCACATAATGCATCTACCTTTACGTCAACTGCTCCATCATCTGACCCTAACACTCTGGTTCCCATCCCCCTGCCAACCTAGTTTAAACCCTCCCCAACAGCTCCAGCAAACCTGCCCACAAGGACATTGGTCCCTCTTGAGTTCAGGTGTAACCCAACCCTTTTGTACAGCTCATATCTTCCCCAGAAGAGATCCCAATGATCCACAAATCTGAAACCCTGGCCTCTGCACCAACTCTTCAGCCGTGCATTCGTCTGCCATATCTTTCTATTCTTACCCTCACTAGTGCATGGGACAGGCAGCGATCCAGAGATTAACACCCTTGAGGTCCTGCTTTTTAGCTTCCTGCATTTGACCCATATCCCTCTAAACCTTTCCTGTCCATGAACCTGTCCAAATGTCTGTTAAACGTTGTAATTGCACCCACCGCTACCACTTCCTCTGGCAGCTCCTTCCATATATCCATCAGCCTCCGTGCCTCTCAGGTCCCTTTTAAATCTTTCCCCTCTCACCTTAAACCTATCACCTGCAGTTTTAGACTCCCCTATCTTAGGGAAAAAGACTGTGACCATCCACCTTATCTCAGCCCCTCGTGATTTTATAAACCTCTAGAAGGTCACCCCTCAGCCTCCTTCGCTCCAGGGAAAACAGTCCCGGCCTGTCCAGTCTCTCCTCATAACTCAAGCCCTCCAGTCCCGGCAACATCCTTTTGGATCTTTTCTACACGATCTCTAGCTTAATCACATCCTTCCTATAGTACGGCAACCAGAACTGCACACAATATTCCACGTGCAGTCTTACCAATGTTCTATATAGCTGTAACATGACATCCCAACTCTTGTACTCAGTGCCCTGCCCGAACAAGGCAAATATGCCATAAGCATTCTTCGCCACTTTTTCTACCTGTGATGACACGTTCAGGGAACTATGCACTTGTGTCCCGAGCTCTCTCTGTTCTACAACACTCCCCAGGGCCCTGTCATTTACTGTGCAAGTCCTGCCCTGGTTTAACTTCCCAAAATGCATCACTTCACACTTGTCTGAGTTAAATTCTATCTGCCATTCCTTTGCCTACTTTCCCAGTTGATCTAGATCCTGGTGTAACCTTAGGCAACCTTCTGCACTGTCCACCTCACCAATGATTTGGGTGTCATCCACCAATTTACTAATCACGCCACCTACGTTCCCATCCAAGTTGTTTGTATGACAAACAGCAGGGGACCCAGCACCGATCCCTGTGGCACACCACTGGTCACAGGCCTCCAATCCGAAAAATAACCCTCCACTAGCACCCTCTGACTCCTTCTACCAAGTCAATTTTGTATCCAACTAGCTAGCTCACCCTGGATCTCACCTTCCGGACCAGTCTACCATGCATTACTCCCGTTGGCTTGGAGGACAACTTCTATCAACCATATTCATTGTTATACATGTTACTACATAAATTATATACCTTATTACATTTCCAGCTCCCAAGCTGATTCAATAACAAAATCTTTCAATTTCCTACAGACCTCCTCTCTGTTCTGACCTCTATTTGAGGCAGTCTAGGATCTTTTGCTGTCCTCCGTCTACTTTGCACAGTATCTGGAGGTATAGTGTCCAGAAGACACGATACCTCCGTGTGATGAAACCAAAACTAGGGGCAGATATAAAGAGGCTTCTCAGAGAGGAAGTAATTGAACCTTCAAGGTACTCTGTGATTGTGCCAGTGTTAAACCTTGAGAGACAAACACTTTTGCTTCATCAGCAAACATCTCTGGCATTGGAAGATGACTGAGAGCATCTATGTTTCCATGGTATTTCCCTGCTTAGGAAACAATGTTGGATTCATATAGTCTCCAGGTCAAAGCTCACCTCTGAACTGGGCAGGCACGGTAGTGTAGCGGTTAGCGTAACGCTTTGTAGCGCCAGCGACCCGGGTTCAATTCCTGCCGCTGTCTGCAAGGAGTTTGTACATTCTCCCCATGTCTGTGTGGGTTTCCTCCAGGTGCTCCGGTTTCCTCCCATATTCAAAAGGCATACAGGTTAGGAAGTTGGGGGCAGGCTATGTCAGCGCCGGAAGCGTGGCGACACTTGCGGGCTGCCCCCAGAACACTCTACGCAAAAGATGCATTTCACTGTGTGTTTCGATGTACATGTGGCTAATAAAGATATCTTATCTTATCTTATCTTATCTTATCTTATCTTATCTTATCTTATCTCGTGGGGAAACATGAAGCACTGGCTTCACTCAGTGGAGCAGGGAATCAGGCATTTGTGATCTGTGAAAACAGTAAACGTACTTACAGAATCGCTGTACTCCAAACATGAATGTTAAACTTTCATTGTCCAGATGAGGTTATTTTATCTTGGATGCTGTCAATGTTCTGGACATAAATATTATCACCATCTTCCATTCCATGGGACATTACAGCACCAAGACCTCATGATGATACATCACAAGGTAAAATTTACTCTGTTGACCAGCACGTCAGCAGTCTGAGGAAAATTTTGGAATGCACAGAAGCCTTTTCTTCAGCTTCAGTCCACCTACACTTCACATCCTTATGATGCAGTATTGCTGAGAGTGGCAAGAATTTATTATAATAATTCAACAATCAAAGATACACCTTCAGTTCAGTTACATTACTTCTGGCAGGATTTTTGGGTATTTTTTTTTAAACCTTCCCTTGAACTGGGTGCAGTCCTTCAGCACCCACACAATGTCCCAAGTACTTCATTTGCCAAGGAAGTGCAATTATTTCTCTTTAAATGTATGCTTGCCTTTTCCAATTTGCTCAACCCATCTTCCAGATTCTGCCGGTGTTTGTCTCTCAAGGTTGAACACTGGTACAATTGGTGCAGCGCTTTCAGAGTACTTTGAAGGTTCAATCATTTTCTCTCTGAGAAGCCTCTTTATTTCTGCTCCTAGTTTTGATTTCATTGCACAAGACAATGATCTTGGCTTGAAGAACTGTGATTGAGCCTTGGGATCAACATGAATTTTGGCTTGGGTATCCCTCAATCAGGCCAGCTCAACGTTGCGAACCTCAGTGTCTCCCAAGCATCTTCTGTAATGGTCCTGCCTCTCCCACTTTAACATGATGAATGTTCCTCCACTCCAGGGACATTTCTTTCAGCCTGCCTCTTCCCAACAGGTTTGGTCTGGGAACTGCAACAACTACCAGCTGGAAGGTTTTAACCTGTCTTTGTGCTGCATGTTTTTACTTGCCAATTCCACTGCTTGGGCAATCTTCCGTGTGTTGTCAAAGGTCAGATTCACCCCTGGTAACAACTGCCTCTGGATCCAATCTTCATTGACCCCACTCACTAATCGGTCCCTCAGCATCGGAGAGAGTGTGTTCCACGATAACAGTTTGTGATAGCTCCTTCAGTTCAGCGTTGGTATTCGGCTACTGTTTCTTTTTGTTGCCTTAATCGTGAATTATACTTGCTTGGCTTTGGGTTGGCCTTTCTTCAACAAATCCACCAATTCCTTAATTTTTTAATTAACTGCTTCTCCAGTCTCAGCAGATTTCTCATTAGTAGCTGTTCCCACCCACACCAACCTTTGTTTATTTTCATCATCAATGTTATTAGCAACAAAGAAATTCAATGGTTTCTCACAATATTCCTGCAGTGTCTGAATTTAAGAGTCAAATGCTGCAATTCAGTCTGTGGCTATACAGCAATAGCTATAACCTGGCCATGACTGTAATGGCTGTAATTGTGGCTACAACCCAATATCTATAGTTAGGTCTCTTTGGTCTCAGAATGGTAGCCAACCTCTACCCTAGAGAGCAGTGGATTGTCAGGACTGAGATCAATGTATAGCACAGAAACAGGCCCTTCGGCCCAAATCATCCATGCTGACCAAAGTACCTTCCAGAGCCAGTCCCCTTTCCCTGCATTTGGCCCTTATCCCTCTAAACCTTTCCTATCCAATTTTGAATGAAGGATATTGGAAGTGAATGGGAAATTGGACATGGTAATGGATCAGCCAAGGTTTAATTGAATGGGCAAACACCTTCTTGCGGCTAGATGTTTCGATTTCTTGCATTCTCACATAAAGTGAATATTCACAGCTATGTATAAAGTGGACAGATATCCCTACCTGTGCAATAGAGACCCCAGAGCAAAGCTAAGACAAAGTCTGGTGTGCGTTTCAACAACAGAAGCACTGGGTGAAAGCATGTACTATCCCAGCCTGTCGTTGTCACTGGAAGAGCACTGTACAGGGAGCAGGTGAAGATTATTGATGAAGATCTTGAGGAAAGAAACCACGCAAGGAATTGCTCAAACAGGAAATGCATTCTGAAGGGGAAAATATTGCTGCCTTATTCATGCTGGATTCAGAATCACATCTGGAGACCTCAGTAAATTAGAAAAACATTAATCACTTCCAAAGTAAAAAAGGACTCTTTTGTAAGACATGAAATAAATTTCTTTAGGGAAAAGAAGTCTCTTGACAAGGATTAGTAAATTAAACTAAAGTTTGAGTTACTGCAGTCAGAATCAGTTATCACGAGCCTTTCTTTAAAAGAAAAAGTTAATTTTTCAAGTGCAAGACTCTTCATCACTTCATATGAAGGGTGTTTGACTAGAAGTATTAATTCTGTTTCTCTTTCCACAGATGCTGACTGACATTCTGAGTGTTTCCAGCATTGTCTGTTTTGATTTCAGATTTCCAGCTCTGCAGTTTTTTTTATCTTTATGAGCCCTTTATTGTTTGACAGAGGGGTGAGCAGGGAGAAGGTCCAACAGCCAATGGTTATTCCTTTGCTTTATGCATCTTCCTCCAAAATCTTCACCACTCCCGCCCCACTCCTCCCAACCTCATTATCTTCTCCCTTTTATCTTCTTCCCTGTTATCAATAAATCACTCCTCCCTCCATTTTCATTTGATTCAAACTCTACCTCTCTGTAAAGTGAACAGCCACATGAATTGGTGCTGCAGGGATTTACCTAGTGTCTGCTGGACAAACACTGACATCCATTGGTTGTGTCTATGTTTATGATGCTCAGTGGGTGGTTCCTTTAAAATGTTTCCCAAGTTTTACTGCATTACAATAAAGAAGCTAAATCTTGATGGGCCTTATTGAAGGGAAGTCAAAGTTGTTGGGGAGAATACTTCAATGGAGCGTATGATTGACTGACTCTGCAAAGCTACTGCCTATCTGCACTGTCTGAACTAAATGGGCAGTAATTTTTCCGCTCCACATTTAACACCAACTTTATTTATTGTTGTCTGTCTTCTCGAGGATATTGTGATAAAGGATATTGGGAGATTGAGTTAGTGGGGCAAACTCTGCAACTTAATGTGGACAAGTGTGAGGTCACACACTTTGGTAAGAGGAGTCAAAAGGCAAATTATTATCGAAATGGAAAGAGACTGCAAATGAGTGAAGTTCAGAAAGATCTAGGTGTTCTAGTGCATGAATCACAAAAAGCTAGCATTTAGGTCCAGCAAAGAGTTACGAAGGCAAATGGCACCTTGGTGTTTACTCAAAGGGATTGGAGGTTCAAAATAGGGAAGTTTTGTTACAATGTGCAAAGTGTTGGTGAGGCCACACCTGAAATACTGCAGTTTTGGTCCCATTACCTAACAAAGGATATAGCAGCACTGGAGACAGTCCAAAGGAGATTCACCAGGCTAACTTTTGGATTAAGAGCTTGTCCTACCAAGAGAGGCTAAATAGGTTTGGTCCGTATTCTTCAGAGTTTAGAAAAATGAGGGGTGATGTTATTGAAACATATAAGATTCTAAAGTGGCATGAGAAGGTAGGTGTCGAGATCTTTTCAATAGTGGGAGAGTCTCAAACAAGGGGACATAGGTTCAAGTTAAGTCATTTAAAAGGAAGGTAGGTAGAAATCTCTTCTTAAAGAGGGTAATGAATCTGTAGAGTTCTCATGCCCAGAGAGTTTTGAGGCTAGATCATCACAGGTTTTTAAAGTAGAGGTAGATACAGTTTTGAAAGTTCAAGGGATTGAGGGCTATGGGGATCTGGTACAGAGAAGGAGTTGAGGCCAGCATAGATCAGCCATGATCATCTCAAAATACAGGGCAGGCTTGAGGGGCAGGTAGCCTACTCCTGCTTCTATTTTCTTATGTTCTTGAGTTCTAGGATTGTGCTAAAGTCTTCTGGACACTGCTGTAAGCAGTCCAAAACTAACATCATAAGGACATTAAACAAAATGCTTTCTGTTATCTACTTCAAACAATTTTGTTTATTAGTTTATACAAACACTGGAGATAAGATGCGAGGTAATTGGATCAACAACTAAGTATCATTCAACCAGCTAGCAATGAATACCAGCCATCTGATTTGTGAGGGAAAATGAGGGGCCATTAGCTTGAAGGTGTTAGGAAACCAAGAATGTGAAAGTGGGGTGCAGCTTTTGAAGGAGGGAGCTCATGTGTTGGACCCCTCAGGGATGTGTCCATTTAGCACTGATGCCCCTAATCCAATTGCTGCCAGGTGGTGCATTCACAGAGCAGGAACTTCTGAGTAGCAAGTTATCGGAATGGTAATCCTGAGGTCCAGAAACAGGAGTTCAAATCCCGAGATGGATCAGAGTTTAAATTAAGATAAACCTGGAATTAAAAAAGTACTATCAGTACTGGATTTTCTTATAAAGCAATTTGGCTCACTGATAGCCATAGAGTCAAACAGTACAAAACAGGTCTTTCAGTCCATCAAGTCTGTGCCGACCATCTACACTCATTCTACGCTAATCCTATTTTTATTCTCCAAACATTCCCATCGACTCCCTGCAGATTCTACCGCGCATCTGCACACTAGGGGCAAGTGACAGTGGCCAATTAATATACAAACCCACCCATTTTTAGGATGTGGGAGGGAACCACAACCCCCAAGAGAAACCTGCGGGGTCACGGGGAGAACATGCAAACTCCAAACAGTCAGCACCAGAGGTCAGGATTGAATTGGAGTCACGGGAGCACCACTGATGTCCTTTAAGGAAGGAAAACTGTCAGCCTTTCCTGATCTGGCTTGTACGTGATTCCAGACCCATACCATAGACACAGGGGAGTGGGGGAAATGGAGGCACAGGATAGGGCCACCAAAATAATACTAAGGCTTAAATGGTTAAACAATGAAGAAGGATGTATCAACTTGAAATGGATTCTCAAGTATCGAAACTGAAGGAGATCCAAAGAAGGTGGTTATCATGGTTAATGGATCTAATGGTTTATTGCTCTCTATCCCATGTTCCTTATGGAATACAGAGAAGGAGGAAATTCTTAAAATTAGTGCAAGATTGTTCAGGAATGAAATTGGGAAATGTTTATTTTTGCATCTGGTATTGTAAATGTCTGGAACTCGCTGTCCCGGTGGACTGCAGGTGTGAGGGCTCAATTGAAACTTCCATGACTGGGATTGATAATGTTCTATAGGCATCAAGGATTATAGATGTAAAATGGATAAATGGGATTGAAGTACAGATCAGCCATGACTTAGCTGAATGACAGGTCAGGCCTGAGGGGCTGAATGGCCTTCTACTTTTCTTATCTTCCTAAAACCAGAAATGTTATAGATGCACAAGAGAAAGCATCCTATCCAGATGCATCACAGCTTGGTATGGGCAACTGCTCTGTCCGTGACTGCAAGAAACTGCAGAGAGTTGTGGACACAGATCAGCACATCATGGAAAACAACCTCCACTCCATGGACTCTGTCTACATTTCTCACTGCCTCGGTAAAGCAACCAATATAATCAAAGACCCCTCCCACCCTGGACATTCTCTCTTCTCCCGCCTTCCATCAGGCAGAAGAATCAAAAGCTTGAAAACACATACCACCAGGCTCAAAGACATCTTATATTCTGCTATTATAAGACTACTGAACAGACATCTTCCAAGTCTCAGTCTCTCAATCTACTTCATCGTGGCCCTTACACCTTATTGATACCCGCACTGCACTTTCTCTGTAACTGTAACACTATAATTCTGCATTCTGTTATTTCTTTTCCCTTGTACTACCTCAATGCACTTGTGTTTTGAAATGACCTGTATGGATAAAACAAAGTTTCTCACTGTACATGTGGCAATAACAAGCCAATACTAAACCAGATATTGTTGCTTGCAACCATTTCACGTTTTTGTAAAAGATTCCTTTCCCTAACATAATGTTTCAAGAAAAACATTAAGACAACAGATTAATCTGTTTGTTAAAACAGGAAGCACCTATCAGTAACAAGTCACAAGTATCAATAACAGTAACTGTGAAACTAGTGAACTGTCATGAAAACCTTTTGCGTCACTAACATCCTTCAGATAAGAAAGTCTGCTGCCCTTACCTGGCCCATGTGCGAGTTCAGACACCAAAAGGGTACACGTTACACTGCCTTATCAGTTCTGGGATATTTAGGGAATGATAACAAATGCCAGTCTTCCCAGTGATGCTCACATGTTGTGAATGAATCATGAAAACTCTGCCACATGTCCTAGTCTCCATTCATTGAGCCTTCTGAAGCACCAAGGTGTTTGGTGTAACAAGGAGCGGAGTGTCGAGGTTGGAATGTTCCTCCAGTACGTCTAGCCAGCTAGAACTCCAAGCCCAGGTCGTACATAATGAATGGCCAGTGGAGTGAAGTGCTGGAGTTGCTGCCCTTGGTCACGGAAGGATATCCCAACCAATCAGAAAAATAAAAGGAAAAATGTCAACACTGCTGGTGCAAGGCTGTCTTTTGCTAGTGTCTGTGGCTGATGCTCTATTGATGTGGATCCTTGTAGTCTTGCAAATCCTTCCAGCTGTGTCCGCCATTTACAGCAGATAGCAATATTGGGCCCAAAACAAAGAATCAACTTGAAGTACCAGAGCATACTACCCAGAGAAGAAATATAGAGCCACATTTTAGTACATTTGTCAGTTGGGGCACAGTGGTAGTGCGCGTTGAAACCAAAATAAAACTGGCTCCCAGATACAAAATAAAGACATTCAGTAAACTAATATCAAGAATAACAGAATTATTTTATCATTCTGGCAGAGGAGGTGGCCATTTGTTCCATCGAGTTCATGCTGGCTCTTTGTCAGGCAATATATTCTGTCCTATTCTTCCTAAACAAATCCCTAAATTCATCTTTCTTCATTTCTGTTCAATTCCCCTTTGAAGGCCCTGACTGATTCTGTTTTCTTTGCCCAACAGAGAGTTCCCGATCACAACCACTGCATAAAAAAGACTTTCCTCACAACCCCCTTGCCCATCACTTCATATTCCCAGTTCTTGATCCATCTCTCTATCTCATCCACATCAGTTATGGCCTTGTACTCCTCTATCCAATTTCAACTTTGCCTCCAGGAGAACAACCTCAGTCTCCTCATTCTAACTTTGTAGTTGAAAGCCTTTATTCCTCAAACAATTCTAATTAATCTTTCCACACCTTCTCTAGGATTTTCACATCCTTCTTAAAGTGAGGTGACCAGAATACTTAGTTGTAGTCTAACCAGTATTTTATAACCTTTCTACTTTTGTACTCTCTTTCTCAAATTAAGAATCCAAGGATCCCAAATTCTTCAATAACCCTTGTCTCAACATGACTTTTATCACTGTCAAAGATTAATACAGATTTGCATCTAGGTCATATTGCCCCAGCACATCTTTGAGAACTGCGTCACTTCATCAATATCCTCTCTTCTCATACTTCCTGCCAAAATGTATCACCTCACACTTTTCTGTATTACATTTCATCTGCCAATTGTCTGCCTATTCTGACATCCTATGTCCTTTTGCAGTCTATTACTATACCTTTGCACTATTTCTATGCTCCATGCTTGTGTCATCTGTAAACTTTGAAAAATTACCTTGCAAGTCGTTAGGGATTTGAGGATAATCAATAAAGAATCAGAACTATGAGGCATGTTTTCCAAGAATACACATGGGCCAACATTTTCTGATGATTAAACCTAAATGAACTCACCTCCCAAAGAGCATGTAACCAAAACCAGAAGTTTGCAGAAAGAAATCGGGGCTCTTTAACCCATCACTTCTGTGCTGGTCCTTTGTATATATATTCTACACTTATCTTTCTACCCTGTGCTCTCTTTCACTCTATCCCCTTTGTCCGCCTTTTATTTCTCTCCCTCTCTCTCTTCCCTCTTTTGATCTCTCTCCCTCCCTCTCTCACTGTCTCGATCTCTTTCTTGTTTTTTCTCATTTAATATCTTGTTTAATTTTATTTAATTTTAATTATTTTTAATTTTGTTTAATATATCTGCAGAATATATATTTCTTTTTCTCTCTCTCACTCCCTCCACTCTGTCTTTCATTTCTCACCCTCTTTCTTCCCTCTTTCTATCTCTTTTGCTCCTCCCCGATCTCTCTCTCTCCCTCGACCTCCCTTCCCTCTCCCTCTCTTTTGTTTTACATATTTGCATAACGCTCAGTGTTTTATACACTCCTGTCAAGGGTCACTATTCCGCCTTGTCATTAGCCTGGTGGCTGCTACTGAGGCCCCCAGTTGCCATGGGGATGCCCAGCTGCCGTGCCCTTATCTCCATACCCGAGTATAATCGAGGAACCGTGGGTCTGGCAGATGTTTCTGCTAAGCGCAGCACCCTTTGTTTTACACCAGTCTCATTAACTTTAGCCTTGGACAGTTCCTATTACAGCTAGCCAATAGGAAAGTACAAGGTCCTAAACTAGCTAGAGATAACCACTATCTCTTATACAGGCACGGGTAATTCTTCTTGCTAATTCCTTCTACACTACATGTCCAAAATCCTAAACTCCTACATAATTCAATTTTCCCCACAACAAACCCCATTTTTGGACAAGAAGGCAGACTACCTTTCATACTTGCCCCAGTTCTGGTCATCAGGTTGTAGGTTAGGAAACTTCAGGACTCCCAATGGCCCACCATCGCTATATTTAGCGATATTACTGCATGGTTTCTATATCATTCTCTATATTTTCATTTACTGAGCAGATGCCCTCGTCTACAAGCTGTGCACCTAACAATTTCCCAATTTGCAAAGAGCCCACGTTTGTCCCTGCAGCACTCCTTTTATGATGGAAAAGAATCACATCTGTGACAATCAATTAATGCAAACCCCTCCTTTTGCGACTGTCGAGTTTATTCCTTGTACATACTAAATTACTCTAACTGATCCTGTGTCATCAACTTTCACAGGAAAGTTGTTTGAACTATTTGAGTTCATCAGCACCTTGAAAAGTTCCTATACCAATGAACTTCTGCAGACGGTTAGACTCTGGAGGAAACAAATAACGTAAATTGTTATCCTGGGTAAATCTGGTCTATGAATGGAGAGAACTGACGTTATGACTCCTCAGGACAAGGAGTCACTTGTTCTTGCTGATAGACTGCTTTACTTCTGTAAGGTTTAACCTTGTAGCAATCTTTATCAGATCATCCTTTTTCGCCACCTCCAATCCCTTTTGGGTTGGTGACTCCAAAAATGCCTTAATATCCATTGCTGCTGGTTTCCACACACACAAGCCAATTAAAAAGAATTTATCAGACCTCCCTCAAAAATCTTTGGATTGAATCCCGAACAAATCTCGTCAATCTGGGGAACGATCCCAGATGACACTCGTTAATCTTTGGATTGGATCCCAGACGAATCTCGTCAATCTTTTACTGCTTCTATAATTGTTTCTTGGTCATTTCTACATATAATAAACAGATCACAATGGTCACTGGACCATGCGACAGAAGTCTTATTCACAGGTTTATCTCAACTGTGGTTCCCAGTTCCTCAACTGTGGTTCCCCAGTTGCCGTTACAGACTCATTCCGATGTTTTGTATGTCTGTCCCCACATCACTCTGCTTTCGTTTTACACATTGAACGACGTCCAGTTCATTTAGATGCTGGAGGAACTCAGCAGGTCAGGCAGCATCTGTGGAGGGAAATGGACAATCGACGTTTTGGGTCGAGACCCTTCACCTGGACTGAAAGATAGAGGAGAGATAGCCGGTATAAATCGCCAAGGGGAAGGGGTGGAGCAAGAGCTGGTGAGCAATAGGTGGATCCAGGTGGTGACAGGCAGATGGAGGAGGGAAGAGTGGAAATGGCGACAGAGGCTGGGAGGAGGCAACACAGGGCTGCAGACAATGGAATCTGATAGAAAATGAAGGTGGAGCCTGGAAGCAAAGAAGGGAGGTGAGGAGGCAGGTGGGAACGGTCGGGGAAGGGGACCCAGTGGGAGGAGTCTGTGGGTGACGGGCAGATGGAGTGAGTGGAGAAGGGGAAAGGAACGGGGTGGGGGGGGGGGGAGGCTGGGGTGAGTGTAGGAGGAACTGGGTAGATCAGGGAGAGAAAAGGGACAGAGGGGCAGCAAGTTACCTGAAATTGGTTCATTTAGTAGTTTGGTTGTATTAGTCTAGACTTCAGGTTCAAGGATGTCAATATTATATTCAAAGCTAGAATAACAACAGATATATTAATACTCAGTTCTCTTCCTTGCTGGAAGATTCTATGTCCTGTTGACACTAAGTACGTGCAATACAAAATGTTGTGTATATATAACTATAGTTTTATTTGTAATAGTTATATATACACAACATTTTGTATTGTACATGTACAATTTGCCCCCCTACCCAAGTCAATGCTTTCCACTCTCAACAGGGGCTATCCACAGTGAGTTGAAGTGCTTGTAAGAGGTTTGTTTTATTACCCAATTACTATACATCATGAATCACATCATTCTCAGCTGCCCCAGAGCTAACGTTTCGATCTTCCTTTATGAGTTGATCTATCTTTCTGGCCGTATTGAAAAAAGGATTCAAAAGCTTTGCAAAATGAAGAGTCATTATTATGACTAATCTTTTCGTTAAACATTCTCATTAAGGCAAACAACATTTGAGGTGATCTCCCAGTAGCTCAAACAAGTTCCCAAAATACCAATTCAATATTCCTAATTTCAATAGGTGTGAATCTCATAACCAGAGCTCAGGACTCTCACGTTATTCACAATATAGTAACTGAAAATAAACAAGGGGAAAGACAAAAGGGAACTAAACAGAAATTTAAAAGGAAGAAGCAACTGCTTAAAACAGGAAAGCAAACAGGCTTGTCTTTTGGGAACCTTTGAAAAAAACTGTAAAAAATGATAACTTTCATAGTGATATTTAACTTAAACTCTCATACTGAAGGATAAAAAGCAGGTGGAGTCTCACATAACTCTGATCTTCACATTGCCCCTTACTTAACAAATACCAAGCAGCCATCACTCACTCTCTCAAGCCACGTTAACCACAATGTTGCCTCCTTCACAACCAAACACATCTGCACACACTCATTACAACTTCCCCACACCTTCCAATGCAAGCCATCCTTCATCTTTCATCACCAGAACACAAAGTTCACCAAGAAGAAGTCATTAATCAACTATTCCTTACCCTACTTGTCCTGTCTCAGACTTCAAAAATCAGACAAATCCCCATCAGTAAATTTAATCCCAAAAATGTCCCAGTATCTCGATATATTGTGAGTTATTTCTTTTTCCATTTCCAACCTAGAAACAACCTTACGGTTGGGACTGCAGGTTCTGTCAAAGTTCATCCCTGTTTCCCCTTTTAAAATTCCATCCTTTCTCGGCAGAACGAAAGAACACTCAGTGAAAGGGTTAACTTCTCTGCACTTATCCACTTTGGCAACATTTCAAGCAATGCAGTGCAAGTCTGCTACTACAATAAATTAATTTTTTACACTGCCTTTTGACTTTTAAAATCTCACACAAAATCTGTCTTGGGAATCCAAAATCAAACATTACATTTAAACCCAGCCAACATCCATAATCAATCAAATTTATCATTTCTTCACACCCAGCAATACCTCTGTGTGGGAGGAAATCATCCAAAAAAAAATGAACTCTCACACTTGCAGCAAATGAATTAAACTGCACTTGTGTATTTGAATGAAAACTAAACAGTGCCATTCAGTTTAATTTGGACTGGAATAAAAGTAACTTCTTACAATAGTCAAATTAAGACACAAGTTTTAATGGTGATTTAGAATCAAACACCATAACTGTGCTTTAATTTCAAAGCTACATCTTATCCTTAAGCCATTATATCTCCACTCTGCAGGTAATTGATTATTACCTCTCCTCAGCCCTCAACTGTTCTCACTCAAAATCTAGTACCTCCATCAATTCTCTGCAATTCCAACATTCAAACAGTTATTTTTCACTCTGTCTCTCTCTCCCTCTCTCTCCTCATGTCTCTCTCTCTCCCATAACTCAAAATTTGCCAAGCTGCACACAACATTTCAAAATTCACAGAAGACCATTCACACACTTCAAACAAAATATGATTTACTCTCAAAGGCAGAACACAGGAAAGCATCAAACACAATCAAACACACCCTAAGGAAACCCTTCAAATTTTGAGGCTTTAACACAAAGGAATAACAGAAGGTATTGATCATGTAAAGACATACGTTCAAACAACGCACACACCTCAACCAGCAACCTCAAATTCCCCACAGCAGTCAAAAATCATCTCCATTTCATAGGTTAAATGAGAACTTGCCAGTATCTGCACTTAGAGAAATCAAATAACCAACAGAGAAGAGCACAAAGGGTTAACAGTTTCTAGCTCTCAGGTTGCAGACACTGTTTAGAGACATGCTCTTACACAATTGGCCATGCAAACATTCAAACAAACTTTCACTAAAGTGAATTTCAATAACCAATGAACCTACTGTGAAATATTTCAATTGCTCAAACTCTTTAGTCTGACAAACTATGCAGCATCTCCAATCAGCATCTATCCTTTCTTTTCCTAGTTTCTAGCAGAGTTTAGCATTCCCTTACTTCTGTTTTGAAGCAGCCAAGTTGTTGAGAAGAGCCTGCTTTTCCGCAGGAGTGAAGGGGAACCATGATTTCAACAAGGACAGGGCTGCCATTGTGCCCCTGCCTCAGTTACTGACAGGGACCGAGATTGTTTGATTACATGGTAAGCGGGCAGGTTTCTGCTGCCCTCATATTAAGTTCCTCTCACAAAGGTTTTGTCTCCTCCAATAAGTCAGGTGCTGTCATATTTTTTATTTCAAAACTAAATGTTATTCATAATTTAAAAATATATGCAAAAGAGTAAACAGAGTGCAAAACTCTTTATATTCTTGGTGTCATTTCGTCAAGAGAGTTGTGGACACAGCTCAGCACATCACGAAAACCAGCCTCCCCTCCATGGACTCTGTCTACACTGCTCGCTGCCATCAGTAAAGCAGCCAACATAATCAAAGACCCCTCCCACCTCAGACATTCTCTCTTCTCCCCCCCCCCATCGAGCAGAAGATACAAAAACCTGAAAGCACATATCACCATGCTCAAGGACAGCTTCTATCCCACTGTTATAAGACTATTGAATGGACCTCTTTTACAATAAGATGGGCTCTTGACCTCACAATCTACCTCATCACAGGCCTTACACTTTATTGTCTGCCTGCACTACACTTTCCCTGTAACTGTAACACTATATTCTGCATTCTGTTAATGCTTTTCCCTTGTACTACCTCGATGTACTGATGTGATGAAATGATCTGCATGGATAGCATGCAAAGCAAAGTTTTTCGCTGTACCTCGGTACACGTGACAATAATAAACCAATTACCAACACATTCAGTAGTGTAAGCATATCCTTCGTTGTACATAGCACCATTGCCACCCATGTGGCCCACTGGGGTGATACACCCTTCCATTGTTGTGGGGGGGGGGGGGGGGGGGGGGGGGGGAGGCTCAGATCCTCAATGTCCAGTAGTGGAAGGACTCCAGACTGCAGTCTTTCCCCACAGAACCTCTGCGTTGGCTGCACCCAGCTTCAGTGCGTCCCTCAGCACATACTCCTGCAGCCTGGAATGTATCAGTTGGCAGCATTCCCTATGGGTATTTACAAGCTGGCTTTTTCTCCTACGTTTTTATGCTTCCCGCCCCCCCCCCTCACCCCACCTCCACCCCATCCTAATGGACCTCAGGGCACAGCACGGTTCCCTTCTGCCTTTTATCCTCTGGTCCATTAGTATTCCTCTGCTGATGATCCAACAGGGCTCCTCTCAGAGCTCTTCCATTTCCCACCATCTCAGCCACAATCACGCTTCCTTACACCCTTTACTCTGAAGAAGGCGTACGGCATGCGTGCCTTCACTAGTCAAGGCACTGAGATCAAGAGTCAGGAAGTTATGTTGCAGCTTTATAAAACTCTGGTTAGGCCACATCTGGAGTATTGTATTCAATTCTAGTTGCCCCATTATAGGAAGGATGTGGAGGCTTTGGAGTGGGTGCAGAAGTGGTTTACCAGGATGCTCCCTGGCATAGAGGGCATGTGCTATAAGGAGAGGTTGGACAAACCGACCCATCAAAACAACCACAGAAAAATCAATTAACTGGTCAGTTGACCCATTGCCATTTCTTGTGAATGAGCTGGCTGGTACCTTTGCCCATGCTGGTCAGATGGGCCTCAGTTGGATCATTCTCACCTCTGAATCACCAGTCTCATTCCAGGGACGTGAACTCAAAATCCAGATTGACTCCAACTTGGACAGCAGAGGTTTCGATTGGAAGAAATGCCAAACCGAGGTCCTTTCTTCTGTCTCACATCAAGTAGTTTCTAAATGTGCTGAGGGTTTCTCTCTCTAGCACTCCTTCAGAATTCCTGATCCATCACACTATTTTGAAGGAGAACCGAGATCCTCAGGCCCCTGTTCCCTCCAACGGCAACATCAAAACAGACCAATCACTGCCCTGCTATAGTTTGTTGAACCTTTCTATGCCACAGTACCAATATTACTCTAGTGACTGCATCTGCCAGGTACTCTATTGGTTGTAAAAACATTTGGAATTGTATGTAATTTTTTTTTCCCTTTGTCAGCAACTACAAAGGTAATTCATTGGTCAAAACATGCTCTGGGACATGCTGAGAATGTGAAAGCTCTTGCACAAATATAAGTTATTCCCATCTAATGTTGTATGGATTCCCAGTGATGTCAAGGACTAATGGTGCTGGAGCTCAATCATTTGTGTTGGTGCAGTCATACATTCTGTTGGCTAGCAGTCGATATCATTATGATATCTATCCTTCTGAAGCTTGATAACATGCACAGAAATCTAATAGGAGGTACCATTGAAAATAAAATTATAGAACATTGGCAACAGCAAAGGAGGCCATTCAGTCCATTGTGTCTGTGCAGGTCACATAAGAGCTGCCCAGCCTAATCCTGCTTTCCAGCACCAGGTCCATTGTCCTGCAGGTCTTCAAAGTCAAAGTCAAGTTTATTGTCACATGCACAAGTCCATGTGTGCACAGGTGCAATGAAAAACTTACTTGCAGCAGCATCACAGGCACATAGCATCATATCAGCGGCATTCACAGAAAAACATAAATTATACACAATGTTTACAAGAAGGAACACAATTAGAACAAAAAAACAAAGTCCATTTTAGTGCAAAGTGATCAAAGTGGTCACAGTGTTGCTAAACTGTAGTGATTAGGGTTTTGCCGGTTGGTTCAAGAACCGAATGGTTGAAGGGAAGTAGCTGTTCCTGAACCTGGTGGTGTGGGACTTCAGGCTTCTGTACCTCCAGCCCGATGGTAGCTGTGAAAAGATGGCATGGCCCAGATGGTGCAGATCTTTGATGATGGATGTTGCTTTCTTGAGGCAGCGCCTCAAGTAGATACTATCGATGGTGGGGAGGGACGTGCCTGTGATGTATTGGCCAGAGTCCACTACTCTCTGCAGCTTCATACATTCCTGCACATTCAAATTGGCATATCAAACCACGATGCAACCAGTCAGGATAATTTCAACAATATATCTGTTTGTTAGAGTGTTCAGTGATAATCCGAACCTCCTAAGAAAGTAAAGATGGTGACACGCTTTCCTTATGATTGCATCTCTGTGCTGGGCCCAGGACAGGTCATCAAGCCATTTCTAAATATGATGAGGGTTTCTCCCTCCATTGCCCTTTCAGGCAGTGAATTCCTGATCCTTACCATCTCTGAGTGGAAAAAAACTCTCCACATCCCTATACTAATCCATCAACCAGTTGCTTAAAATTTATGCCTCCAGGTATGTGACCCCCATCCTGCACTAATTATGTCCTTTCTGTTTACTTTACCGAGTTCCCAGAGAATCAGAATCAAGTTTATTATCACTGACTTGTATGTCGTGAAATCTGTTGTTTTGCCACAGCAGTACAGTGCAAGGACATAAAACTACTATAATAAATAAATAAATAAATAGATAGATAGTGCAAAATAAAATGGAATAACGAGGTAATGTTCATGGACCGCTCAGAAATCTGATGGCGGAGGGGAAGAAGCTGTTCATGAGATGTTGAGTGTGGGTCTTCAGACCCCTGTACCTCCTCCCCGATGGCAGTAATGAGAAGAGGGCATGTCCTGGATAATTTCATATACCTCAATTAAATCTCCCCTCAGCCTCCTCAGTTCCAAAGGAAACAATGCAATCTTTTCTCCTGGCTTCAATTTTCCAGTTCTGGCAACATCCTCATGAATCTCCTCTGCAACCTCTCCAGTGCAGCACACCCTGCACCTTTCCTGTAATGTTGTGGTCAGAATTGTACTCAGTACTCAAGCTGTAGACTCAACATTTATGGTGTGCACTTAAACCCAATACGTAGGAAAAGAATTGTACAACTGGAGGAGTTTGCAGCAAATGAGATGCAATAATTAAAGAAAACTTAAATATTTGATCTCCCCATGACAAGAAAGTTATTCACCCTTGAGAAGGGTTCAGGGAAAAGTGAGTTTAAAATAGAGTCCAAAATCAAAGATTCAAAAATAAACCGGCCCAACGTGGTTTAAAAATAAATCTAAACTCATAATTCTACATACTCAGAATAACTCAAGCCACACTATCTAAAAAGAAACCTTCATCTTTAAATAAAACTCTGTCAAACACTGCTTATAAATAACTTCAAAATGTCCAGGCGTCGGAAATAACCAATAGGTTAAAAGATTAAATGACAAGGTCAAAATTTAATTTGATTATGTGTCCCAGTGAACAGTTATTGCTCCACAGTGAAAATGGTCAGAAGAGACCTCTAAAGAAAGTGACATCAACATGAGTCATAATAAAATTCAAATCAAATGCGAAGGGTGGACACCTGTCATCTCACATGCAGCAACTTTGGTCCTTTGCATGTGATACGAGGTCATGGATTGAAGCCCCACTCCAGACACATAGTGTAGGATGGTATGTCAGTGCACTACAGACAGAGTGCTGCACTGTTGGAGCTTTCACTGTTCACCCAGGTCCTGTCCATCCTCTCAGATGGAAGTAATCGCTCCTTTGGCATTATCTAAACTTGGAATTCTCTAGGAGACCATATCAACTTTTATATTTCAAACAACTTCACTAATAATCATCCTGCATTACAAGAATGGCCAAACTGTGTTTCATTGGGAGTGTGTTTTGAGATTTCATGAAGTTGTAACTGATGCAATAAAAATGCATACTTTACATGCATCTGTACAGCATTCAAGGTGCACATTTCTGCTGTAGTCCACTCTCAGTTGTAAAGATAGGCCTGTGCTGATAGGACATTGCAAGTTCAAACCCACACAATATCCAGATCTGACTTGCACTTAGAACAGATCTCTCTCACATGATGTCAATTGGGACTTCTTATGACCCCAATTCAGTTTTCCAAATTTCATCATGAATGAGGAAGTATTGTTGAAGGATAGACATCTGGGTCAAGAGTACTTGAGTGACTTTAAACAATGGAACATTGTTAAGCCCTTGGGAAGACAACCGTTTCCCATAATTTGATGGACTTCCCACAGGGTGTGCTTCACAGCAAGTAGATGAAGAACTCATGGTTGATAATACTGATAACTCGGAACTATCAAGACAACTTTGTTTGGCCATTTAAGTTGAATCACCCTGAACTCAGGCTTTAGTACTGCCATCCTCAATAAGGCTGAATTCAAATAAGGTAAGCTGACTTGGTCTACATTCTTGAGAATTTAGAAGAAAGAGGTGTGATGGATAACAGTTGGATTTTGGATAATAGTTGAACAATATTCTTACTTCATAAAACTTCATTGACAACATGATGATGTTACTTTCCGAGGTAGAACTTCCCAGTATTTAAACTCTGCTGTCTTTGCATATTTGCCTTGTTTATATTCATTTACCCCTCAATCCAATTATCACCATGGATCAGTTATTAGCTGTCCCCCTCCAATCAATGTGAGGAAACCCAAACTAAACAAAAATATTAACTAGAATTATTATCACTCACTTTGTTTCAAAAGGCAGTAATCTAATTTGGGGATTGTAATGATGGCTATAGACATTACTAATTTCACTGATGTGGTTTAACTAAATCCTTTCAATCAGATTGCAGACTTCAAATCGATCCCTCCTATTGTTAATCCTCTTCCAAGATATTCTAAACCCCTCAGGTTGATCACGCTTGTGATTTTTGGACTTCAGTGTACTGTTCTGAACATGCCTTAATTGCTTAAATGGGAAAATACAAGGAAGTATGAATAGTCCATTTGGCCCTCACCAGTGCTCTTCCACTCAAGAAGATTGTGGTTTATCTCTTATCCTCATGCTTGTTTCCCATGCCAACTACATGATTGTTTAACATACAAAAATCTCTGTGTTGGATATACTCAGTGAGTGAGCCTCCACAGTCCTCTGAAGATTCACTACTTTCTGGGAAAAGAAATTTCTCCTCATTTGACCTGCAGATTGGCCGACCCCTTATTCTGAGATTATAACCCCTGGTTCCAGACACTCCATCCAGAAGAAACATTATCTCTGCATCCACTCAGTCAAGCCATCCAAGAGCTTTGTATGTTTCAAAGAAATCACATCTCATTCTTCTAAACTCTCAAGAATGTAAACCCAGTCATACCAATACCAATTCACAGGACAAGCGCTCCATCCTGGTAACCAATCTGGCGAATTCTTGTTGCAGTCCCCCTGTCATAAGTATATCCTTCCTTAGGTAGGGGAACCAAACCTGTACAAAATATTTTTAATGCTGTCTTGCCAGGGCTCTATATATTTGCAGTAAGGCATCTTTACACTTGAATCAAACCCTCATGAAATAACAACCAACCATTTGCATTCCTGTTTGCTTGCTGCACCTGTACATAAATACTCTATAATCCATTTACAGGGACAACCCAGATCCTTCTAAATAACAATTCCTCTAGTTTCTAACCATTTAAAAATATTCTGCTTTCTACACTTTAAACCAAAGAGGACAACCTCACATTTTTCCTCATTATATTCTTTTATAAAGGGTGCCAGCACTACTGGGACTCCATGTTTTCACAAGACAATCCTCTACCATTGTGAGATAACCTGAACGTGTAGTAGCTATCCATCAATCAAAGGTGTCAATGCAATTTTTGCAATGTATAATAATAGTATCACATTGACATTTAAAATACTGTGAAATGTTGTGTGAAGATTCCCAAAATAATAGAGATGAACTGAAAAATTAATCAGTTATAATTAGTGTATGACTCATGTTATCCCTTGCTACAAATTTGCATGGAATTTCACATTAACTACTGGGATAGGAACCCCAGTTTTCATGGTTTATTGTTAATGTTAATGCACTCGTACCAACTGATCTGTAGAGGAGGTTGCATTGTTACAATAGTGTTCTTTCATGTCTTTTAAAAACATGATATAATAGTTAGATTTATTGAATAATTCACAAGTATTAATTGTCATCATGAGCTTGACTGGTTTGGTCCATGCATTGCTTATATTTACAATGGTGGCTTCCCCTGTTTTTTCCACTAGGCTGATATCATGGCTCTCTGGCTGGTGAATCTGGAATGAGAAGCCATAATACTGAGATTAAAGGTTAGCCAATTTGCCTGAGATGGGGAAATATCACTTCAGTCTGATGATTGTGAATCTTTGGTGTTCTCTACACCAGAAGCTCAGTGGATCGGTATATTCAAAACATTGGAAGCTCCTGCCCTGAACTTGCATATCAAGCAAACCCCCCTGCAGGGCTTTCAATCCGAAACGGTGACAATTCCTTGCCTCCCACAGATGCTGCTCGACCCGCTGAGTTCTTCCAGCAGATTGTTTGTTGCTCCAGATTCCAGCATCTGCAGTGTCTTGTTTCTCCAAAGACTGAAAAAATCCAGTTAACTTAGCCAGGTGTCATTAACTAGTTATCAAACCTCAACATATAATTTTAACACATCCCTTTCCTGCAGTTATTTGTCCTTTCCATTTGAAAGAGGAGGAGAAAGGCAGATGGATAGATTTTTGCATACTAAGGGAATCCAGGTATACAGGGAAACAATTCTGGGGTACACACAATGGACAATATCACCCAGGATCTTGTTGGATGGGGTAGCAGGGTTGAGGGACCAAATGGCCTCCTCCTGCTTCTACTTATGCTCTTGGCTTGAATAATAGTTTGCAAATTGTGCTGCTGCTTTCAAAATCTATGATTGTCAAGAGATCTCAATTGATATTACTGAGCACACTTTATAAAATGGTCAAGATGGATTGGCACTTTACTTTAAAAATTGCATCTTGTCATTGTCTCTGTTTACTCAATCAGTTTTTTTGAACTGCAGTGACCATTCAAAAGCTTTGTAACATCTTTTGAAAGCAAGATGTTGGAAACATCAAGGAGATAAACTACCAGTTAATGTGTTATTGGTGGCATTGATTGTGGAGAGAACTCACCACTCTCTGAGTAATACCACAAAATCTTTCCTGACAATGCAAATCAACAAAAAGGACCAGGGTTTAATGTCTCATCCAAAGAACAGCACCTATGGTGATGGAAAATGTCCTTCGTAATGCAGTGCTGTGTTGGCCCAGCTATGGACACATGACTTTAATGGGATTAGAACTTTCAGTCATCTAACTCAATGAGGCCAATGCTTCCAACTAATTCAATCCAATGGTCCCATTGACAGCAGTCATTATGGGCAGAAAATTTAATATGTTTTCAATGACACACTCACCAATGTGTGCGAGAAGCTTCACTTCATTTTTTTTTTACGCACGGCACGGCGGCGGCATGGTAGCGTAGCGGTTAGAGCAGCAGTTAACGCGACGCTATTACAGAGCCAGCGATCAGGGTTTGATTCCTGTCACTTTCTGTAAGGAGTTTGTACGTTCTCCCGTGTCTGCGTGGGTTTCCTCCGGGTGCTCTAGTTTCCTCCCACGTTGCAAAGACGTACAGGTAACTCGTGCTTTTAGAATCGCTTTGAACAAGCATTGGTATACAAAACATTTTGTAATTTGTAAGCTTTGGACACACAGGAGAAAGCACAATCAAGAGTTTAGAACAAGGCCAAGCTCTCTCCATTCTCCCCACCAAATTATTTGAAATTAACCTCCTTAAACAACAGCTTATGAGCTGATACACGGTCAAACGGGGTTGGGCAGGAGTACAAAAAGGGTCAGAACCAATTGGTAAATGGTTTTATACCCAGACATTTTTTTTCCCAAAAATAGTTACATGGTGACATTTTGCTTTGTTCTTTTGGAGTCTTTAACTCATGTTATTCAGTGCTCAGAGTCTAATACTTTCTGATATTCCACAAAAACACGTAATAAATAGATTAACATATGAAGATTTGAATTTTTGGGGCTATTGTTTTGCAGTTTGGGGTGTTTTGCAGTTATTATCATTATGTGGGGAAAATGCAGTATTTTCAGTTACAAAAATCAAGTCAAATGTATCAAATTTCTGTTTCTATAATGAACTGCAGCTGTCTGCACATTGAGATGTCCATTGCCACCTGCATTTCTATTTCTGCTTCTGTGATGCCCAGTCACCTTACCAACTAGTGTATTTTATTAACCATCCAGAAACAAATGAGGTGGAGGTGGTTGAGAGCTTCAGTTCCTAAGCATAAGTATCACCGACAGTTTGCCCTAATCCAGCCACATAGACACTACAGCCAAAAAAGCACACCAATGCCCTCCTCAGAAGGCTAAGGAAATTTGGCATGACCCAGATGACACAATTTTTATAGGTGCATCATACAAATCATCCTATCCAGATGTATCACAGCTTGGTGTGGCAACTGCTCTGCCCAAGGCCACAAGAAATGGCAGAGAGTTGTGAACACAGCCCAGTCCATAACACAAACCAACCTCCCCTTCATTGACTCCGTCCACATTTACCACTGCCTCAGGAAATCAACTAACATAATTAAGGACCCCTCCCATTCCAGTCATTTTTCTCCCCTCGCCCATCAGGCAGAAGATACAAAAGTCTGAGAGCACAAACCACCAGACTCAAGGACAGCTTCCATCCCATGGTTACAAGACTCTTGAGCGCACCTCTCACATGCTAAAAGATGAACTCTTGACCCCTCAATCTACCTCGCTGTGGCTCTTGTGCTTTATTTGTCTCCCTGCACTGCACCTTCTCTGTAACTGCAACACCATATTCTGCATTCTGTTTTCTTTTTACTACCTCGATGTGATTATGTATGGCATGCAAAACAAAAACTCTTCAATATATCTCGGTACATGTGACAATAACAAAGCAATACCGGTACCAAACAAATTTAATTGTTCAGTTATCCTATGCATAGTATACACATTACATTCTTAAAGCAAAATGCACAAGGACCATTGAGAAGCATTTACAATAGGATCTTAAGGGGGAAAAAATAAAACCCTAATTTTCTAATCAGGAGCTGTTTATTTCATTAAAGCAAAAACCAAAGGCTGCAGTTCTTTGATTACATTCTTCAGAGCTCGCATGCATCAATTATTGAGACGTGCTCAGTGAGATGGTAGAAGGAAAGGTTGCAGCAGGATGGAAGGAAAGAGTATGCATTAAGTAGCACCTAATGATATCTTCTGGATCTTCAAGAAGAACTCCCTTGAAGAACTCTCCCATCACCAGTCAAGCATTAATCCCTATGGGCCTCCTCACTGACAATCTCAACTTGTGCCATATTAGACAGCCTTTGATAATAGGGAATTGGGTTGTGAGGGTCAAATTATATTCTCCTGGAGTGGATGGGCAGCCCATGCACCACTAGATTCAAGCAATTGCTGGAGGACAAAGGGCAATTTTATCACCAATATATGCAAGATGTTTTCTGTAAATGTGTCAAAAGGTTATCTAACTGAGCAACGGCTATCCATTCTTGGGAGTTTTAGTACATTTTCCAGCCCATTCAGAGGAATATTAATGCTGTATGTCACTTTCCTGTTCAGTTTATTCCCCTAACTAGTTCACAGGTGTGGTAATGTATCACAGACAGGAAACCTGTTGTGCATAGTGGAGTTAAATAGAAGAACTCCAGGAGATCTAGGGAAAAATTGTAGATCCATCTGCTCGTACAACAATTGATTTGATTTTTTTGTTAATTCAGGAACAAGTGGGGAGCGGTGGTGGGGTTGAGTAAGTGGGCAGTGGAAGAATTATTTCTTTAAACCAACACAAAAACTTGTACCTAGCCATGGGTTGCTTCCTGGTAAGGTCCTCACCCATGGAATGAAGGTAGGACTCCACTCCAAATTTTTGGAACCCTACTTAAGCTAGAACTCCAGTTCAGAATTGTAGTGCTGCAGGTGCCTTCGTTTCAATGGGAGGTCAAGTCTGTTGTTGCTTCTGGTTCTCATGTCAACCAATCAAAGAGCTGAGTTGTCTTGGTATCTGGGCAAATGCTCCTCCTTCACCAATAACACTGATTCACCCACTTCATTCTTCTTTGTGGGGTCTTGCTGGATGTGAAAAATTCCTTTATTTGCCTAGTTAACAATAGCCACTGCACTTTGAAGTAACTCATTGTATATTGTGAGGTGATTCGAGAAATTTGACATGGTGATGTGTAGATAAAAGACATTGTGCCTCTTTCGTATCCTTGTGATTTATTGCATTGTCATGTGGAGATAATTTACCATCTTATCCCACTGTTCTGAACATATCTTCCTGAGCAATATTAGATTTATTGGGAATAAATAAATAAAGGATATACCTTGGACCAATTCTATTATTTCCGTCTCAGGTGAGATAAAATGCAGATCAATGCAACAAAATGTTGCATTCCAATACCTTGCAATTATGTCAGTAAGTACTCTGAGCCCTTCAAAAAAATCAATAAATAGCAAAAAAAACATAAATCTGACAGGGACACTTGTACTAATTATATATTCTATGTGTATTGGGGAGGGGTGGAATCCATTTTACATTCTGTTCATGAGTAAGCCTACATAGCTCATCTCTGACTGTTGTTGCCGATGAATTATGAGGTCTGGCTCTTCTATATAATAAAGGTCACTACCTGCTATACTTCATAACTATTTACTATTACTTTTAATTCTGTTCACATTGGGTTACTGACTGGAGAATTTTTTGTAATAAACCAGACATTTTCTACCCATGGAGGGGCAGCTTTTCTCACCTAGAGACATGGGAGCAGTAACCAGATAATACAATGTCCACTGGTACAATTCCCAACGACAGAACTAAGACTGGAACTATTTCCTAACCCACTAAAACTATGGATGATTGACACACTTACATGTCAAACTCTAGAAACAATGCCCAATCTCAATGGCAGCATGATCACCACAACCATATGCAGGGGGTTTACAGCAGTTACAAGTACGGTAACGTGTGGCTAAATTACCAGTCTAATCTCCAGAGTTCTGGACCATAGGAGCAGAGATGCAGGCTCAAGTCCCACCACGATAGCTGGGGAATTTAAGGAAAAATAATTAACTACAAAAGCTTCTCTCTGTGAATGGAAACCGTGGAACTACTGCTTGCTATTAAAAACCCATCTGGTTCACTAATGTCCTTCAGAGAGAGGAACCTGCCATCCTTCCCTGGTTTGGACTCTGGGTTCAGACCCATCAATGTGGTGACTCAGTTCAGGAGAACATCCCGTATTCAAATTTAAATTGGACACACATTATACAGACATGTGTATCCTTGATAATAATTAATGGGGAAGGCTGTGCTCCTGCTTGTTCCTGTGCCCTCCCTTCATGGTTACAATAACGGGGCGGACACTGTATGCACTTCAGCTCCCAACCCTAACAAGCCTCACTTTACAGCTTCACCACTACATCTTATTAGCAGTGAACTGCAGAACTTTAAGGCACCAGAAGAGGCTATTTGACCCATGATGGTCATGCCAACAAAGTGTAGTCCTCCCTAATATCACTTCCCATTTCTTGGTCTGTGGCTCTTTCAGGTACAGCATGTCACATGATGACCTAGCACTTTTTTTAATGTGATGAGAGCTCTTGCCTCTCACCAGTCTTGCCATCAATGCCCAGATCCTGAAAATCAATAAAAATATTTAAATCTCTCCTCAGCCTCCGCTGTGCCAAAGAAAGCAATCCCAGTCAAGACAATCTCTCCTAACCATAATTCACCAGCACTGGCAACCTTTTGTCATGAGTCTCCTTTGTACCCACTCAAACGGTATCAGATCTTTAATCTTAGACCAATCCCATTTCATTCTCCCCACATTCCTATCAACTACCCGCAGACTCTGCCACTCACCTACGCACTAGGGGCGATTTACAGTGGCCAATCGACCTACTGACCAGAATGCCTTTGGGATGTGGAAGGAAACCCATGCAGTCACAGAGAGAATGTACAAACTCCACATAAACAGAACCAGAGGTCAGGATTGAACACAGGGTTTTACAATGGTCTTGTATCCTGTGTCTTAGAGAATCTCATATAGTTTCTTAAGGGACTTACCTACCTGTTTAATGATCTTTAATAATCTGTGGACATGCATAAAGTCAAAGATTCATACAACCTTTGACCCACCACATCCATGCTGACTATTATATACCTATTGATACTAATCTCATTTACCAGCAGTCGGCCCACAGCTTTCTATGCCTTGGCAATTCAATTGCTTGTCTAGGTATTTCTTAAATATTATAAGAATACCTACCTCCACCAGCCCCTCAGGTAGCCCATCCGGGTGAAAAGATTCTTCCTCATATCCCCTCTAAACCTCTTGCCCTTTACTTGGGAGGTTGTGTCTGACAAATCTCTTGGAGTTCTTCGAAGAGGTAACCAAGAGGGTAGATGGTGGTAGGGCAGTGGATGTTGTCTATTCAGACTTTAGTAAGGTCCCTCATGGCAAGCTAGTCTGGAAGGTTGGATCGCATGGGATCCAGGGGAGATAGCAGATTGGATTCATAATTGGCTCAGTGCTAGGGAGCAGAGGGTGATGGTCGAGGGTCGTTTCTCAGACTGGAGGCCTGTGTCTAGTGGTGCACCACAGGGGTCGGTGGTGGGACCTTTGTTGTTTGTAATTTATATAAACGATTTGGATGTAAATGTACAAGGCGTGGTTAGTAAGTTTGCGGATGATACAAAAATAGCTAGCCTTGTAGGCAGTGTAGGTCATGAAAAATTACAGGGGGATCTTGATCATCCAGGTGTGTGGGCTGACTGTCGTTCCTGTTGTTTTGCACTCATCATGTTGTTGTTGTTTTGTTTATTATTACCATATATGGCAGCACAGTAGTGTAGCGGTTAGCGTAACGCTATTTCAGCGCCAGCGACCCAGGTTCAATCCTGCCGCTGTCTGTAAGGAGTTTGTATGTTCTCCCCGTGTCTGCGTGGGTTTCCTCCAGGTGCTCGGGTTTCCTCCCACATTCCAAAGATGTACAGGTTAGGAAGTTGTGGGCATGCTATGTTGGCACTGGAAGAGTGGCGACACTTGCGGGCTGCCCCCAGCACATTCTCAGTAACACAAAAAGATGCATTTCACTGTGTGTTTCGATGTACATGTGACTAATAAATAAATATCTTATCTTATCTACTGTTTACTCTGCGAGCTTCACGTGAACAAGGAATTTCATTGCACAAGGAATTTCACTGACAATAAACTAATCTGATGTTAGCTGGAACTCCCTACCTAACAATAGTGTGGGAGCATCTTCACCATGCATACTGCAGCCGTTCAAGAAACCAGCTCACCACAGCCTTTTCAATTATGCTTAGTAATGGGAAATAAATGCAGGCTTTGTCAGTCAGGGTCACATCCCATAAATAAATAAAAAATATATCCCCGTACATTTTTGTTACACCTGAAGGTAAAGGAGTAGGGGACCTCCTGAAGTAACACCTGCCCTCCCTGAGCAGCAGCAAGGTATCCGCAGTACAGACTCCAGACCAGGTTTCAATGACATTCACACATGACTCAACTTTTATGCTCATGATTCAACTGATGGCTGAGATTAAATTATTATGTTGTAATTCATTTAGTCGGAGCTATTGTCTGCCATTTGCTATGCACTGTTGATATTAAGACTGACAATGAAGCAGAGAGGATGGCCGATTCTCTCTGCCTCACCTCCTCTGCAGGAACCTGGAGAACTGTGTGACCATCTTTAATTTCTGGACCTTTGAAATTGAGAGGAACAGAAATTGACTGATATGCCTAACAGTGGGAATACCCAGGACACAACAGCAGGAGCGAGGACTACCTTGTCCAAGGTCACAGGATGAATTCCTCACAGCATTATTACTTTAAACACACTGAAACAGAAGCAGGCCATTCAACCCCTCAGACTTGTTCCATAATCAGATTATGGCTGGCATGCACAACAAGCAGATCCGAATCCAGCCACATTCTTTGAGGAAAACAATAATACGGCTTCAAAGATTATCCCTCTCCTAATATTAAAGATTGGACAATGTGTCTCCACAATTAATTATGCAACAATAGCATTCACTATCTGACTACTCTTGTTATCTGACTACACAGGCAACGTTAAGTACAATGAAAATGTTTTTCTGTCTCTGACTCAATGCTGACCAACTCCCTCCTCATTGCCTCTGCCCACATTACTCACTAAAACACTATCCTTATCGATCAATGTTGACTGCAGAAGGGAATGGGTATGTTATTAGATAAATACATTTTTTTTTAAAGGGGTGTCTCGGGAACAGGGAGGGTGAAGGGTATAATGACAACAAGCCAAGCCGTGTCAGTCTTCATCATCACCTCCTCACATCGGGGCATCTGCCTGCATTAGTAGTCAGATTGGAAGAGGGGGAGGGGGAAGATAGATGGAGGAGTAGAGAAAAGAGAAATTTAAGTGGAACACTTGAGGAGAGGGGATCAGAGAGAAGTGAAAGGGGGTAAGACAGGGGGAAATATGCACAAACTAGAAAGGACCCACTATTTTCCACCATGTAAAGAGCCTTATTGGGGCACAGTGTTTATATCTGGCTATACGTAGTTAACAGCTGTGAATTAATTTTGTCACACTGATAACATATACAAACAACACACACAAAACGCTGGAGGAACTCAGCAGGTCAGGCAGCATCTATGGAGGGAAATAAACAGACGATGTTTCGGGTCGAGACGCTTCGTCGGGGCTGGAAAGGAAGAGGGCAGAAGCCAGAATAAGGTGGTCAGGGGAAGGCGAGAAGCACAGGCTGGCAGGTGATGGGTGAGTCCAGGTGAGAGGGGGGAGGTAGGTGGGTGGGGGAGGAGGGATGAAAGGGAGTGATGTAAGAAGCTGGGAGGTGATAGGTGGAAGAGGCAAAGGGCTGAAGAAGAAGGAATCCGATAGGAGAGGGCAGTGGACCATGGAATAAAGAGGAGGTGGGGAATAGATGGGCAGGTCATGAGGGTGGGGGGGGTGGGAAAGAGAAGGGGCGAGGGGGCCACAGGAATAAGGGAAGACAAAGAGGGGGTGGAGGAAACGTGGAGAGAAAAGGGGAGGGGTTACCAGAAGTTGGAGAAATCGACGTTGAGGCCGTCAGGTTGGAGACTACCAAGGCGGAATGTGAGGTGTTGTTCCTCCAACCTGAAACACCTCATATTCCCTCATTCCGTCGCCCCTCACCCCTTCTCTTTCCCCTCCCGCACCCTCATAATCTGCCCATCTATTCCCCACCTCCTTCCCTTTATTCCATGGTCTACTGTCCTCTCCCACCGGATTCCTTCTTGTGACTTGTGACACTTGGCACTTGTGACAATGCAGCAGCCACTCAGTACTGTAATGGAATGTCAGTCTAGATATCCGTGCTCAAGAGTCTGAAGTGGGATTAGAAAATCATAACTCCTGACAGAGCCAAGAGTGTTACCCACTGAGCCACAGCTGACGGAGACGACCACAGCAGAAACACAGCACAGAGCTGTGAGTGAAAGAGATTAGGCCAAGCTAACCCACAATGACTTTAGAGCAACTGAAGTTATTAAATAAAGTGTACATACAAAAATCCATTCAGTCATTTAGAAATTGATTGATTTACTGCAATTTTGAGATATGTGACCTTTATTTAAATTATAATGTTGTTTGCGACAAATGTACTCAACTCTTTTACATCCTGCCCACAAAGGCAGGAGAGGGTTCTGGAAATATTCAGCAGTGGATAAATTAAAATATTTTAACATTTCTCTTAAGACAGGACAAAGTGCGAAATTGTGAAGCATATTTAAGGGTTTGAGTTAATTATTAAAATATTTGCATTAATATAGCACCTCATCATGTTTGAGGGTTTCGTACACAACCATGAACTACCTCATTATTCCTTTTTTTTGCACTATTTATTTTGTAATTTATAGATTTTTGTGTCTTTGCACTGTACTGCTGCTGCAAAACTATATATTTTACATCATATATCAGTGATAATAAGTCTGATTCATTTCATTTGAAGTGCAATGGCTCTTGTCTTACATCAGATGATATTGGATCCCACAAACAACAACTAAAGTGAAGTGCCAGTTAACATATCAGAATGACAGGACCTGATGATATAGCAACCTGTGGATAAATTTTAGACTGCCTCTGTGGCTTTTCTATGAAACAACGAGGGCTTTTCTAGCCCTGAAGTGCTGATAATGTCCTGGTGGAACAGGTTTGATGGATTCTCAAAGAAGCATGTGTGTAGAATGATACAGCACAGAAGGGGGCTGTTCAGTCTGAAGTGCCTCTGTCTGTCAGCTTTCTGAAAGAGTGGTCTACTTTGAAAGTTCCTTGCTTGTTCCCTTCAATTTTTCTGCTTTATGTACTCATCTGATCCTCTTTTGAAATCTACTATTGAATCCACTTCCACTACCTTTCGATCCAGGGCACTCTAGATCACAACTTGCTGCTTCGTCATCTTCTGCCTCTTTAACAGAATTCTGGGCCATCTGGTAATTGACTCACCTGCAGTGATCCACACAATGCATGCTAACCAGAAAATAAGCAACAAACTATTTGCACTAAGGTTAAAGGGATTAGGGAGGCACAAGACCTAAAGTTTAGAAAGATATCTCTGTTGTTCTGCTTCTTGGTGTATTACCTCAGGGAGGGGGAAAAGTGCGGTTGGGTTAATCTCAGTGTAGGTGGACTAGGAGGGTCACCAGAAAGGTGAAGGTGTGTGCAGTAAAAGTATAATGAATGGACAACACCTCCTCCCCAAGGGATAATAATGGTAATATAATTCACAACTGTGCTTCCGTTTAAACAAAATAGTAACCATCATCACTATGAAGTCGGCATAAAACTAGATAGCACAAAGAGATTTTATTACAACTGGCGTGATAACAGTGGATCTGCCCTGATCAATCCCCAGTGCATCTCTTCAAAATGCACTGTGTGAGTAAACAACATGGGGTATGCTGGTATAGAGGTTAAGTTCCAGCATCCTGAGACATGAGTTCAATATCCCACCATGACACACAGCTGGGGAATTTAAATTCAAGTCATTAAAGAACTCGTGTCAGTAATGAGACCAGAAAACTTTCAGATTGTAGTAAAAGTCCATTTGATTCATGAATGTCCTTTTGGGAAGGGAATTTGCTATCCTTATACATTCTGGCCTCTAGTAATTCCAATCACAGCAAAGTGGTTGACTCTTAAAACCTTGGAGACAATTAGGGATGGACAATAAATGCTGGCATTACCAAAGACATCCACATCCTGTGGGAAAATGAAAACAAAAAGGTACAAAGTTTCATGGCTGAATGAAGTCATTGGCAGCTGCTTTTAAATGCCTGGCTCCTGCCTTGGGGACAGGTCAAGTTATCAAGATCAGAAATATCACCAGGAAATGAATGTTTTCTGCTTTGTTGATTTGAAACGTAGCCAGAAGGAAGATTGCAGATAGTTCAGCAGGACTGAATCTAAAGCTAGAAGTAGTGCTGTGTTCCTTACATACCTTTCTCAATAGAGAACAATCATTAGTTCGTAAATAAATCAACGCAAGGACAGTCTGGTAAGATCAGATCCTCAAGAGTAGTTCCAGACAAAGTAAACCAAGAAGGATCTATGAATAGCTAAAATTGCTTTATTATTACTTAGTTTTGCATGCCATCCGTACAGATCGTTTCATCACACCAGTGCATTGAGGTAGTAGATTTAAAAGAGTAGAATAATTATAATGAGTAGATCTGCAGAGAGCAGCTTGCAACGAGTCGCCACACTCCAGCTCCATCTTGCATCTTAACCATTGTAGGTGACATAGCCAAAGCAGATTTTTGAGGCATATTACCTCTTCTTGGCATGGAAGTAGGTATTTCTTAGTTAAAGCTAGAAGCAAGGCATCAGTGGTACAATGAGAGGCAATAGGATTTATCCAAAATAATTTCTTTCAGATCATTATTTTAAAACTAATGGAATAATTGAAGTTATAACAGTGAACACAATTCTAACGTACTTATCCAATCTTTCAGCAAAAAATGGAACCAATCATTTCATTTTGTTTGTGCCAGCTCTCTGAATCTCAACACTCCCCTCCTCTTTCCTCAGATTCCCGCATTTTGCCCCCCTCAAGTAGCTAACCAGCTCTCTTTTAATTATTCAATCTGCTTCCACTGCCTCTCAAATCATGTATAAACCAAGTGTGAAATATAACTCAGTTCATTTCATCTCTGCAAAGTGTTTTTTTAAAGACTGGAGATCTGAAAGCCTCTAAATCAATGCAAGTTTGTTCTCTTAAATCCATAATGGTTCATTTTTCTGCTGTGATGAAGGCCACAAAGCTATTAGGTTTTAAATAAACAAAGGTGAGGCCGTTAGTAGTTTAACTGCAGGTTGCAGGTGACTGTTAGGTTTAGACTCCAGTGCAGTGACTTGCTTTGTAAACCTCCTCTTTAAGGTTGTTACAGTTGGTGTCAGGTGCATGATAGGCGTGTGCTAGACACAAGACTTTTATCAGCATACAGACATGCATGGTGTTGCATTTAGAGCAGCTTTGTAAGAACATGTTTAAAGATGCAGCTGAGACATTCCTGTGCTCCTACACATTTTTACTGCCAGGGTGTTGCAGCCCACTCTTACCCATCTCCTTAATCAAAAAATGGAGTCTGGTCCAAGGCCAGCTTGGGCGGAGGGATGAAGGGGAAGAGGGGTCAGGGTGGCCTGGGCTATGTTGTGAGGTGGTACATTCCTTCCACTGCTCATCCAAAACTTTTAAGTGCTCCCAATGCATAGGTTTAAGGTTCTGCTATGGTGTCCTAATCAGATCATTGTGAGTTCAAGCTCACTACCTAAGCACACTGCTGGGGGACCGCTATACTGTTGGAGGTGTCATCCTTTGGATGAAAAATTGAACCGAGATCGACTTGTGCTGTTCACTGAATTGAAAGGGACTTTCCTCAGCCTCCTAGCCAGTATGCATCTTTCAGGCAATATCTCCAAACTAAAATTATCTGGTCATTTCTCTCTATGCAGGAGATTTCTGTGTATAAATTGACTTCTGCACTTCTTACTTTATAATAGAAGTTATATTTTAAAAAGCCTTCATTAAGTACATTAAAACAAAAGAAACAAGAGCAGGTGTAGGCCGGTGAGCCCTTCAAGCCTGCTCTGCCGTTCATCGTAATCCAGTCTTTGCCTAATGCTACTTTCCCATTGCTCCCATACCCCTGGACTCCTTGTAGTTTAAATGTCGGTCAATTTCCACCTTGAATATATTCAATGGCTCCACGCCCACAGCTCTCTGAGATAGTGAATTCCAAAGATTCTCCACTTTCTGAGTGAAGAGATTCCTTCTCCTCTTCATCGGAAATATGTGAACTCTTATTCTGAAACTATCTGCACCTTGTTCTAGATACCCCAACATTTTGTGGTTATACTCCATTTATATAATGATTTGCTTTTTTATCTTCCTTCCAAAATGGACAACCTCAGATCTTCCCATGTTGTACTCCATCTAATAAGTTCTCGGCCACTTGCATAACATCTCTTTCCCTTTGTATCCTCTGTTGGTCTTCCTCACGATTTGCTAACCCTTCTATTTTATACCATTGGCAAATTTAGCTACAGAACAGTTGGTGAAGCATTTTAGGACATTGGAGGTTATGAAAGGTGTTGTATAAGTCTAACTTTCTCCTTTCTGTTATAGGTGTCCATTGTGTGAAAGGAAGCCCCATTTAATGTGTGACTACTTATTATAAACATTTGCTTGAACATTTCTTTGAAATCTCTGTTTAAATAAATATTTTCCCGGTAGTAATTGGTTTATGGTGGTGGGAGACGATGGATGTCCTTGCTCCCCCATAACAATATTAACAAACAGACACAGAAAATTTCCCCTATTTCCGAGGAATAGTTGACTGCCCAAAAGGAAAACAGGAATCATATTTATATCAATGTACAACAGCAAAAATTTAAAAAGACTAGGTTGTGTGATGTTCAGCCAGATCAACAATTTGAAGTATATTCTCCAATAATTCCTGGTTAATTTATTTTCTATAAACGACGTAAATTATACCGACATATTCAACATACAACTGAACATGTAAGATCCACATTTCATATCCCTTCACGATGTGACAGGAAACATTCATCTGAAACAGCGAATCTTTAATACTACGGATCAATGAGGAGCAGCGGAAATCATATCATTGCAATACTGAAATACTCGGTTATTTCTGAAATAACATTCAACACCTGTCTAATTGCAAACGCATTACACACCAATCTCTAAAACAGGTTCTGGCACAATGTGAGTTTTCAAATGTCCAACTGCGCAACGGTGGGAATTCACTGAAAACAGGACAAATCGCCCTCAACATCCACAAAAAGTCAGAAACACCCGGGAAAAGAACTTCCACTGTTCAGACAGTACAGTCTACCCCAAGTATGGACCTTTCCTTCTTATTGGTGATGACTTTTGTACTTCCAACATATTCTACGTTTATTTCAGATCTCCACCATTGGCCGTTTCTGCCTCTGAATCTGATCCCCTTCCCGTGTTGACAGGCTAAGCTTCAGCTGATGGAACTCATCACCGTTAACCAACCGGCCTTTAACAATGGTCAGAACTGGATCATTACATTTCTCTGCCTGGTACATTTCAAAGCGATACGGTCAGGAGAATTCGGAATCTAAATCCACAGATTGTGCTGTCTGCGCTACTTTCATTTTAGACTTTTCGCCTCTCTTTTGTAGTTTCTGTCTTCTCCATCCACGAAAATTTCCTCTTTTTTAGCACCAACAGATAATTCAACAGCCGAATTCCCCTTCCCCGACCGCGCTCATAATAACAAGTTCAGACCATCTCGGTGACTGCAGCTGATGTTGGAGCGATACTCTCATCCTCAATGAAGGAGAGTTGGGGGAACCGGCAGCAGACGGCGAGTCCGCCAGCCAAGAGACGGACAGAACCAGCGACGGAGCTGAATGCGGTGTCTCCATCACCACGAACTGGCAACTTGATTATTTATTTTAGACGGGAAGGGAGCTTTACCTCCTGTTTGCGGAAGAGCCATGTCAGCGAAGGTTAAACAAAGTTTAATTTTGCAACCGCCTTACACATAAAACAAACTCCACACTAAACAAAAATCCTGCAAAGTTTCCATCCCGTGGTGAAATTCATCCCATGTCAGTTTCCCAAGGTGAAATTACACCGTTCAGTGCAATCTCTCTTGCAACTTTTCACCTTGCATGTATCACTATATTAAAAAAAACCCTCTTACCTTCGGTAAGAAATAAGGCGAATAACGTCCAGGACCTTATCAGTGGACACATCCTCCATGCACTTGGAGGTTGCCTCTCGCTGTTATTTTCCTCCGTTACCAGTTCCTCTGTGTCCAAGCTGAGGGTTTTTTTGTTAGTCTGAAAGGTTGCTTGTGGTATTTTTTCCTCCCGCCTCTCTCTCTCTCTCTCTCTCTCTCTCTCTCTCTCTCTCTCTCTCTCTCACACTGCCCCCATCCTGATCCTGGTTGGAGATGGTTATTTTCTGTTGTTGATCACGGCGCAAAGTTAATTGGAAATCAGACTCAGCTGCCTGGGAAATTCTCCAACAGGACTCCTGGGGACGCTGTGGGTCAGAACAAGACAAGGAAGGCGCTTGCTGGCTTTCCGTGGGGATGGGGAGTGGGTGATGGGGAGACGGAGCGGTCAAACTCAACGTGCGTGTGTAGTAGGGAGTGGAGCGATATAGTGGCAAATGGGGAGTCCAGAGACCGAACCAAATTAGGGGAAAAGGTCTGCCAGACGTCAACATACAGGACCAAGCAATCAGAGAATAAAGCAGTTGCAACGTCTGAAAGCTAATACGCTCGGGGGTCGGGGAGATGAGAGCAGACAGAGTGGGAGAAAATAGATGTGGAGGTGGCCGGGAGAAAGGTAAATATTGATTTCAGAGTGCCAGAGGGTGTGGGGAGTGGGGAGGAAAGAAGTAGCGCCACAAATAGTAAATAAATAGAAGGGAACTGGGTGGGTGACGGCTGGGAGTAGCAGGGAAGTCACTTGAGGAAGGAGCGGACACTTACTGGATCTGGAGATAACGGCTCTTTTGGAAACTGCGTGAAATCTCGCTCTTTGCTGTCGCCGGTCCTGGGCGTTTGCGGCGAATCAACCCGGAGTCGCAGGGCTCGCGAAAATGCAGGATTAGGGATACCGGGGACAGAAATTTACCTTCCCCGTAAAACGGACGTGGTCAAACCAAATGAAAGATGAGTGCGGGCAATATATTAAAATGGGGAAAAAATAGACTTTGATATAATTCTACCCAACAACTGATAGATTCAGAAAGGATGGGAATGAGGAGCGGCACAAGCGCACAAAAGGATCCCAAGAAATTACATTAACGAGGAGTTAGAGATGGGATGATGTGGGGAGCAAAGGAGGAACCACGCCCAAAGTAAATAAATCGAATAAATGGTAGAAAAATTGCAAGTCATAGAGATTGGTAATTGTAATTCATCTCAAGTGACTGGTCTCAACAGAGGGAGTCTGACTAACAAAAGCCGGGACGCGCCGATGCGCAGATCCAGTGGTGCGGACCACATGAGTTAAAGCCTGCCCGTTTTGTGGTAAAGTTGGCCACAGTGTCTCTGAGCCTACTTGCCATGTTTTACGCGGAGGCGTGTTCTGTGGGATACAAGGGAGCAACAAAACGTTCACTTTCGTAAGGAAAGGGCAAAATCTCATCGGATGGGAAATTTCACTCTGCAGAGTACAGCCCTCGCTCTGCACCGTAAGCGTTCGCAGGGCAGAGGCAGGAACGAGTGGCTGCTAAAAGAGGACAGACTTTGTCAACCTTTTCAGTTGTGGCCAATATCAGCACTGTGTCTGTTGGTGTACAATAATTTATTTTTAAAATCTGTTCTTTACAACTTTTTAACGGCGCGCCTCGGAATATTAAGCAGTTGGAAAAGTGTTTAGTTTTCAGCACCAATAACTTCATTCTCTGAATGTTCACAAGTGTTTACGCACACGCTCTTCCCCGGGTTCTGTGCACGGGTTTTGACAGAAAAGCGGCGTGTACCTGGTCAGATTAAACCCTGCCTGAATGGCAATAGAATTGGATTGTCGTCTGCAACAGGTCCATTGCCTACGATACGAGAAAACATTGGACCGACCATTGCCCGGTCTCACTGCCTCTAACATACTGTCGATATTCGCTGGAAAAGTCACTGTTATGTCAATTGGCTGAAATAAATTTCTTCCCAAATCAGTAAATCAGCGCACCAGTCCACTCTGCCTCTAGTGCACTTAAAGCTTAATTTTAGAATAAAGAACCTTGTATTTATAGATCGCTCTTCACAACCTCAAAACCTGCCAGTCTCTCAGCTATTTTCCAAGTGCTGCGCAGGGAGAGCCCAGTTTATGTGCGGCGAATGCCACAAACAATGAGAAGGATAGCCAGATAACGCTGGCAGAGTTGTTGCTGGGATTACACTGTCCTGGAGCCTGGGGGGGGGGGGGGGGGGGGGGGGCGGTGGGTGGTGTCCCCAGCTCAAAATAGGATCCTGGCTGTCTAAGTGAGTAGGTGGAGCATCCACAGTAAACTCAGAATAAACATTCCACTGCATCATTTTGCCAAACAAAAACATGATTGTCTCTTTAAGTACTTACATTTAGGAAAAGTATCCAGAAATATAAAACTAAAGCGTAGAATCTACGATTTAAAAATAGGGATTGAGATATCCTGTGTGCAGATCTACTAATTGTCCCTGCCTCTTTCCCAACATCACCTGATTTCCACACTTGGTCTGAACTCTCTGGTTTCAGTCTATCACTGAAAGGCAGTGAAATTATTTTGCCTGCTTTAGGTACATACTGAGGTGGCACCTTTCTGACTCAATGCTTGCAAACCACTACCAGTAATTTGGAAATTATTCCAAGGATTCTTAAACCGGCTCAGGGAGTGGGTATAAAATGAAATTAATAAACCCATGGAATACAAAGTGACGAGGTGGCACAGCTGGTAGAGCTGCTGCCTCACAGCTTCAGAGATCCTGGTTCAATCCCACCCTCTGATGCTGTCTGTGTAGAGTTCGCATATTCTCCCTGTGACTGCAAAGGTTTCTTGCTGGATACTCTAGCTTCCTCCCACATCCCAAATATATGTGGGTTGGTAGGTTAGTTGGCTACTGTAAATTTCCCCTCAGATAGATTGGTATTGGTATTGGTTTATTATTGTCACTTGCACCAAGGTACAGTGAAAAACTTGTCTTGCATACCGATCGTACAGGTCAATTCATTACACAGTGCTGTTACATTGGGTTAGTACAGAGTGCATTGAGTGTAAAGTGTCACAGCTACAGAGAAAGTGCTGTGCAATAAGGTGCAAGGTCACAACAAGGCAGATTGTGAGGTCAAGAGTCCATCTCATCGTATAAGGGAACCGTTCAATAGTCTTATCACAGTGGGGTAGAAGCTGTCCTTGAGCCTAGTGGTACGTGCCCTCAGGCTCCTGTATCTTCTACCTGATGGGAGAGGGGAGGGGAGAGAATGACCTGGGTGGGTGGGGTCTTTGATTATGCTGGCTGCTTCACCAAGGCAACGAGAGGTAAAGATAGAGTCCATGGAGGGGAGGATGAATGGTGCAATCAGGAGGGAGTTAATGGGAATGTGGGGAGAATAGGTTATAGGGAAAATCAGTGAGGAATAGGATGCTTTGTGAGCCAGCATAGATTTGATGGGCTGGAACTGGTTTCTCTCGATGTCATAAGGAAATATGTTAGGATATAAAGTATATGGAAGCGACATCAGTGTGAAATAATTTGAAAAAAATAAGCACTGGTTTTGTATGAATGACTGGTTATTGAAGGTAAAAAGAGGAGGAGGAAGGTGAGAGGGGTTTGAGATGGAAGTTGCAAACAGTTGGACTGGGATACTTTACCTCTACAATCCATGATGAATCTCAGACAAATTTAAAAGGCTAGAGATGGAAAACAGAGGAGTTTGTTAAGCATATAAAGAACCAGCAGTGGCTGCAGGGAGTTGGTCAGGACAGATCCAGAGCACATTTACCATTTGTAGCTCAGCACAATTTAAGTTTCTTATACAATATAGGCTTATATACAAATGTGTTCATTGTGATCCAGATGCAGTTCAAGTTTTATCCACCTAATTGCAAGATTATTCATTTTAATTTGAATTTATTGTAATTTAAATCCAAGATAATTTCTTTGTAACAAGATGTTGATTCTGATGTACTAATTAAATCACTCAAATTTTTCTCCTAATCAGTTAACTGAAGCGTAATAATAATGTTTGCAATATTTTTGTGACATAATAAAGCAATTTAAAATTCATTTTTCAGAATAACATGATCAATTCTAGCTATTAAATGACCCCTTGATTCTCATAGTCTATTCAATAGCGGTTTTACTTCAAGACTCAGTACTCTAAGTATTGTGGGTTGGTTATTGATGCATTTCAGAAAGCTGTTGCTCATTTATTGAAATGGGGAAGATAGGTCATGAATCTATGAATAGAATTTCCAATACAAGGGGAAGGCTGTTCACCTCAATGTATAAACATATTTTGGAGTATTTGCAGAGAATGTGTTGATCACTGGAACCCAGCACTGCAATTCCCCATTCTCACCACTCCCAATTCCTATTCACATTTCTGCTAAAGGCTGGGTACCTAATGATGTCAGCTTTGGCTCAGTGGTTAGCACTCTTGCCTCTGAGTCAGAGATCGGTGGGTTCAAGTCTCACTCCAGATATTCAATCATGAAGCTTTCAGGCCAATGCTCCACTCCAGCACTGACAAGCATCAGTGTGTCAGAGGTGCTGCCTCTTAGTTGAGATACTGACAAAGGAGTAAAGTCCACAAGACCAGGCTCTTCTGCCCTCTCCCAAGATCCCATAGCACCATTCAAATCAAGTTCTCCCCAGTGTCCTGGCCAATATTCAAATGTGTGGTTAATGATTGGCACAGACTCGATGGGCTGAAGGGCCTGTTTCCATGCTGTATCTCAGTATGACTATTTCCCACTGATTGTTAGAGCCCGCTGAGCAAATATTTCTGCTGCATTTTGTATATGACAAGACTGACTACAATTGGGTGAAGGTTGTACAAGGTGCTACGTAAAGATGCTACATACAGGTGGCACAGTGGTGCAGATTAATAAAGTTGCTGACTCGCAGCTCCAGTGACCCAGGTTCAATCCTGACCTCCTGTGCTCTCTGCGTGGAGTTTGCACGCTCTCCCCGTGACCACTTGGGTTTCTGCCGGGAGCTCCAGTTTCCTCCCACCTCCCAAAGACACACAGATTGGTAGGTTAACCGGCTGCTGTAAATTACCCCTGGTGATTAGGTGAGGGTACGATCTGGGAGTTGATGGGAATGTGGGAAGAATAAAATGGGATCACTTGATGATCAGCATAGACAGTGAGGTGAAGGGCCTGTTTCTGTGCTGTATGACTCTAAATGCAGGTCGGTCTTTATTTCTATGTACCAACACTAGCCATTACTTTAATCCTCAGTGTGCACACTCTATTGGCAATAACAAATGGCTAGAATTTGCAGGCCGCTGGAGAGAGAGAGGAGGTTGATAAATAATCTGAATCCAATCATTAGATTTCATTTGGTTTTATTGGTAGCTATCAGACAATATTTACCTTGATCCAACATCTGCCTAGATACAGATTATATTTGCTCTGATTCAAAACATAAATCTACAGGAAACCTGTACGTACTTTAATTGGATGAGAATGAGCCTAAGAAAAAGAATGTGAGAGAGATTTATTATACTAATGCATTAAAACCAGCAATCCGTAACCAAAATCCATCACAATTAATTATTAATTTAAGAACAAGAGTGTGTCCAATGGAAGAAGGCGTGTTAGGCAAACAATCAGTGATTTGACATTCATACAGAATGCTCTGGGCCACTCTTAAATTAAACTGAGTGAAAACAAGCTTCAACACTACTGAAAATCGGCAAAGCTCTGCTCACTAACATAAACCAACTTAGAATATCCAAGATGGCAGTAGAAATGTATTACAGATTCAATCCCTTGGTGGGTGAGTCCAGGACTAGAGGGCACAATCTTAGCATTAGAGGGTACCGGTTTAAAACAGAAATGAGGAGAAATTTCTTTAGCCAGAGGATAATGAAATTATGGAATTCTTTGCCACGTACAGCTGTGGAGGCCCAATCACTGGGGGCATTTAAGGAGAAGATTGATAGGTATCTAATTAGTCAAGGTATCAAGGGATATGGGGATAAGGCCAGAAATTGGGGCTAGATAGGACTAGTATTAGTTTAGCTCATGGAGCAGACTCGATGGGCTGAATAGCCTACTTCTGCTCCTTTGTCTTGTGATCTTGTGATCTTGTGATGTTTTTAAGGTAAATCCCTACACCTGGACCAGATAGAGATCCAATTTTGTGGCTATTTTTCTGGCCCAGGTGAATCTGTAAACACTATGGAAGAAATCTTAACCCTCTGTTTAAAGAACTGTATTTAAAAGTTCCGGTTCCCACCAACATCCCTAAGATGTACAGGTTGGTAGGTTAATTGGCCACTGTAAATTGGTCTAGCTTGTGGGTGAGTGGTAGAATCTGGAGGGAATTGATGGGAATGTGGGGAGAATAAAATGGGGTTAGTGTAGGATTAGTGTAAATGGGTGCTTGATGGTCAGCATGGACAATGGGCCAAAGGGCCTGTTTCTGTGCCCTGTGACTCTATGACTCTTTAACTCTCTATTGTATTCCTAGTGATGACAATGTATTTCAAATCTAGGTGTGAAGTTTATAATTGTTTTAAATAGAGGCACAATAACTTCATTATGGGTATAAGGGTACTTTGGAACCGTTTGTTGTAGATCAGGGCATCCAGTCAGCAAAGTTGTGTATCAGTACAAATCAATTTTTGTTTTAAATAAACTGTGTAGGAAGGGGCTCCCCTGGTAATTGAAACAGTCTATTCCAGCTGATCGGAAATAAATGGAAGAAAGAGGGAAAATGACCTTGTCTTTATGCAGCATTTCAGCCTAATGTGCTTTTTTAGCCATTGAAATACTTTTGAAGTATAGTCATTGTTGTAGTATAAGAACTGTGGTAGTTAATTTGTGCACAGCAAGTTCACAGTGTGGCAATGGACATCAATGGACATCTCGCAAACAGTGTGGCATCTGTTTTTTCAGTAAGGCTGAGTGTGGGGTAAATATTTGCCGGGTGTCCAGAGAGAACCCTCCAACTTTTCTTCAAAATAGTGATATTTGATCCTTTATGTCCACTGAGTGAGCAGGTGGAGCTTTCATTCAATAATGCATACAACAAATAGCATGTCTGACAGTGCAGCATTCCCTTTGTAATGCATTTGTAAAGGATATGCGCTCCTGGGATATATGATCACCTGTCTTAAATACTTCTTGTAGTTTGAAGGACAATGGCAGCTGTGTAAGAAAATTATTGTACACACAAGATCCCACAATGACAAATGTATCCATTATCATGGGTATTAATTGAAGACAAACATCGAGAGAGCTGGTCAGCACTTTCCCAAATCATTAGTGTTTTCCTATTCCACAACACCAGTTCGGTCTAAAGGATGGCATCCACAGCAATGCTGTATTCTCTCAACGAAGTTCTGACCCTTCTGACATAACCATTATCATCTGAGCCATGCTGACAATTTAACAAGCCTGCTCAGTCAAAGAGAAGTTATCTCTGTAATCTGAGGTGACGTGAGGACAGCATGGAGCCAAGCAAAGTGCCGGTTCACATTTTGTGGTCTACTTTAAATGCAGATTAACCTCAGCCTTGCTGTTAGGTTACACCTACTCTGCACAAACACAGAAAATTCTAAAATCTTACTCATCCAAACTTCCATCATCCACACCATCCCCATGTTCACTGACCACCATCCCATCACCGATACCCACAGGGTCTCTGACCCAAAGTGTAGAAGTAAAACTCTTCTGGTTTATAGAGGAGCCCATCCTACCTGGAGCGTTGTACCCCAGCCTCTGCTCTGTGGAATTGTGCACTGCACCCTTGCTGTCTCTATCATTTTATTGATGTTATAATCTTTAGCCAACTCAATGATACATTGGAAAAATCCACCTTTGCAAATTTGCCTACAGCTATCTTTCCTATGGCAAGCATCTAATGAAACTTCGTATAAAACCTTAGTAGACTAGAAATGTTTTGTGACAATGTGATTGAAAATTTAACATGGTAAGTATTAAAACATAAAATAAAAGAAAGGTTTGCATTAGTCTATTAAACTTTGGTTTTGCATAGTCAATACAATGATCGATAGATATGTTATTGCCAATTCATAAAAGACAATGTAAATTTAAAGTTAGTGTAATAAATCCTTAAAAATGGGAATTAATAAAGTTGGCCATCCCATAAACCACAAACTAAGTCTCGTCTAAAATAGACCAGAAAGCATCATTTTTATCACAACACAGACACATTCTTAAAATTAGTAAGTACCCTCTGTGACCCATGAAGTGTTCATGAAGCAAAATCTGTCGAGGGGTAACCAAGATCTATGGAGTGTCTATTTCTGGAAGCTTTGGCCAGTGTGGATTGGGTGGTACTGGGTAGCTGAAACGTGCCCAGAGACTAATAACGCCTGAAGGCTTGTCCAAGGGCTAAATTCTGAATCTATGTAGAAGGAGACTTAGAGGAGTCATTTGGGGGGTTTGATGCATCATCTGGAAAGAAGGATGTGTGTCTGAGTGCAGGAAGGCACAGCTATCTGTCACACCAGAGTGAACTTCATGACTGCATGAGACTACATGAACCTGAACTGTAGCCACAGTAAAATAGACAAAGGCCAGCAAATGAAAAAGAGACCATAAAAGTAGAAGAAAATACCCAAAACTCCAAAACAACATGGCATTCATTGCTGAAAGGAATTTGAGGAGATACTTGTTATCTGGGTGTCATAAGATGTTGTACAAACCTTAATCATGAATTGTAAATGTTGCAAATGCAAAGTTCAAATCTTGTAATAAACCATAGTAAAAGTAAACACACAGCAGAAATATTGCTCTTTTTATGTTGAATTTCACTGATCCTTTTAAATGCTGAACTAACACTGAATTGGTTTTCATGCCAGTCTTTTTAAGTAGATTTTTATGATAATCTAAATTGCTAACTGACCTGCAGTATAATCTATATTTTCTACTCTTATACAAGAGCTTTCTTTTGTGATAACAATCTCTTATCTCTGGACACTGCCTTCAAACTGAGAAGTTCGATATCCCAGGCCAGAATAATCTTTTACGAACTTAAATCCAATATCTCCTGTTAAGAACCACTTATGAACCAAAATTTCACTATTCAGTCCTAGCTCATGAATGTATAAACTAAGGTTACTTGATGTAAACGCCAATCAAGTAACCTTAGTTTATGCCTACATTATCCTTTCAGTCATCCTTTAGCCTCTCTGAATGAGCCTGCAAAAGGCTTGATCACGGTGGAATCTTGATGCGGATTTTGTATCACTAAGGTGACAAGTAAAGTCTTTAACTGGTTCCCTTACAGTTGGCAGGAAAGAGGCTTCAGTCCCACAAAATATTGGAAATAAGACATGAACAGGTAAATTGCTGAAACTACCTCACTGATTGGTGACCGTCCATAAAGAGAAAAGTTTTATTGTTCCTTGGTGAAATGAAGTAGAAGTCCTGGTCCCAGTGGTGATGAGGCTGTGTGCATGTTCCCTCAGCCACTAGGATTGTCAACCATCCAGGATTGTCTGGGAATCTCGCAAAATTAAATAAAATCTTCCAAAAACTACTGACAGGAACCCATATGATAAATTAATGCCATGTGTGCAACACTAAGTGCATTCAGGCTGCAGAGTGAACCAGCCTAGAGGATGCATGCCAGGTGGACAAACATAACGGAATGGACCTTCCTTCCAACACAGCTGTCTGGAGATGAACTTGTGCCCGCAGGGAGACAGACTCGTCCTCACCAGAACTAGGGCTTGATGTGTGGTAATGTCACTGCAGCAGAAGCTCACAGGTGAACTCCGTGCTAACTACAAGTCTGGGTCAGGTGTCCTTCTGGAATTAACCCGGGCTGCTTGGCTATAGGTTGGAGGTCGGTCACTGAAGCAGTTCCATCATGTGACTGATTACATTTGGTGTAATAATGTCAAGTGATGAAACCTATCAGAATAGATCTAAATAGACCTGGAAACCATACATGCCATGAAATTCCACACACACACACAAAAACTATGATCTACAATATGTGTTCTATTTTTGTAGTACACCCTTTCTTTAAGGCTGCGTGTACCCCATGACCTTTGCACTGGATCCATTCCCAATCAACATGTTACAAAAAAAACCCACTATCCCTATATAATATGACCTTTTTTGCATGTCTCCTAGATTTCTGAAGTCTTACCTGTGAATAACCATAGCAAAGAATCCTCGAAATTTCCAGACAGAAAGTATGATATCCATTTGACATTGTGGATGAAACAACATGCATTGGCGATATCCTCACTGAGAAAATTCCACAGGAGGATCCGGGAAAGCTTTTTTAGGATTTCTGTCCTAATTTTAATCTGCAGGAATGACAGTGGAAATATAGAGAGACAGATCAAATAACCGCCTGCTGGGGTCTTGCAGGGATCATATGGCTCTCTATCAGATAAAGATTAGGAGCCATATGCTGCCTACGGCTGATCAATATTCTCCAACAATACAGACCTGTCCTAAACCATCATTCAAAAAGGTCAGCCAAACAAAATCACACAAAGCTACTGAATGTATTTGCAAAGGTCTGTACTTGTAAACAGATTTTGCTATTAAAAAGTGGATCCACTAAAGTATCTAAAATATTTCACAGGATGGTTTTCATAAATCAGCTGCATATCTACTTTATGATAAAAGGCAGAAATCTCTTAAACAGAGGGTGCAGCCACAAGCTTTTTGGAGGAAAAAAATTGCTTTAGAAATTCTCCTAAGGCAGGTTTATTGTTAATGATTTTGGATAGATTCACATTTCCAGTGGAATCTTTGACCCCATCTAACCTCATAGTTATAGTGGCAGCTCAGATTCGAATAAATGAGGAAAGAAAAACAGGTAATTTCTGAAACCATTAAAAAGAAACAGAGGTACTTAAAAGATTAGTATTGATTTTCTCTTCTTTTTTTTAAAAAAAACAACATTTAGGTGAATTCAATCATTCTATCTCAGTTTACGGTTATACAAGGAGAGGGACAATTATAAAATATTTCGACCAGAAACTGAACGTCAGTGTTTGATGCATAGCCTTAAGTCTGTGTGTTGAGTTAACAGGGTTGCAGAAAGGATACTGGTTCCCCCTTGTTGTGGGTAATCCAATCAAAAGGGTTAGATTACAGCATAAACCACAAAAGTCAAGTAGTTTATGTTCATCATTTGACCCCTGTGTCACCTCCTCACTCCCACCGCACTATTACATTTTTCTTTGTAATTCGTTAAGATGCTGCCAGTATTATTTATATAATACAGCAGAGGGTAGATCTCCTGATTAATTTCTTCTGATGGGCTTTGCAGCTCTTTGATGTTTCTGTCATTTTAGTAAGCATTCAATGTTAGTAGGAAAGGAGGATTCTTTAACTGAATGTGGGGGAGCTTAGAGGTGATGGTGTTTCCACAGCATTGCTACTCTTGCCCTTCTTGATGGTAAGAAGGAAATGTTATTGAAGTTTTTAATATACTTCACTAGAATTTTTAGTTCTGAGTTAATAAAATGTGGAATTTGATCTTTAGCTTTCACCAGTGAGTATTAAAGGAGAGGAAAGCATGGAATAAGGCCATTTACTCTATCAAATCCAGTTCTTCCACAGCTTAATCATGGACCCTGATTTCCACTCAAGTTATTTATATTATTCCCAATGTTCGTGCGAATTAAACAGACTATCTAATATCTCTAAGTACAATCTCTTCACCCAAATGAGTGGAGAAGTGTATGCTTAGGTGAAAGATGCAATGTCTCTGTTATTGTGTAATGTAACATTAGTGTATGTAAACTCCACAACATTCCCAAAACTGCACCCAAAAAGAAATTTGTTTTGCCTACCTGAAATGTTACCTGATAACTAGACTGGAGGAGAAACAAAAACTATGGGTCATAGGAGTAATAAAGAAGGAACCACTCAGTCAAATGAAGGAATCAAGTGATGTAAATATATTGTGATTTGTATTTTAAAATCTATGAACACAAAGGTTTATTTACTTCTGCAATATATTGTTTAAAGCAAAAGATATATAAAATATCAGCAATAAATAAAACTAACAAAAATTCTGTGAAATTAAAACTATGATTATAAACTGAATTATATTAAAATATTGGTAGATATTAGTGACAACTGATGGGCTAGCTAATCTCCGATGGCTGTGCTTGTAGTGAATCATAAGACATGCTGTTTCACCGAGTGTCGCAATGAAGCACTTTCAGGTATTTTTGTGACATGTGCTACAAAGTTAAATAAATGAGTAGCAGTGATCAGTAAGGCTGTTCTCCCAGGCTGAGACCAGCCAGTGTTACTTCCGGTGTGTTGATACCTGCAATATTCCCAAATGCGAGATACTTGACACTAAGATTTGTCATAGCGAGGATTACGTTCACACTTTCCCCTGAAAAAATAACTTAAGAAATAGGACCAGGAGTAAGCCATTTAGTTCTTTTGTGCTTGTACAGCCATTCTTCAAGATCATAACAGATCTTCTGCCTCAGTGCCATTGTCATGCACAATACCCATATCACTTGTATCCCTTAATATCAATCACGGTTTTGAATGAATTCTGTGACTGAACCTCCACAGCCTTCTGAAGCAGAGAATTTAAGGATTTATCTTTTTCTGCATGAAGAAATTTCTCCTCATCTCCATCCTAAATGGTTACTCATTATTCTGAGACTGCAATGCCTAATTCCAGACTCCTCGGGCAAGGAAAACAACCTCCCTGTATCCAGTCTGTCAAGTCATGTAAGAATTTTGTATGTTCAATAAGTTCTCCTCTCATTCTTCTAAACTTTAGGGAATATAGGCTTAGCCTACCCAATCACTGCTCCTACAGCGAACCTGCCATTCCTAGAACCAGCCAAGTCAACCTATGCTGCACTCTCCCCATGGCAGGTCTATCTTTTTTAGTTAATGAGAACAAAATACAGAATAATCGAGGTGCAGCCTCACCAAGGTCACCTCCAACTCCTTGTGCTTGTTGACCAATCTCCTTTGTGGACCTTTATTGAAAGGTCCCTGAAAACCCAAATACACTACATGCTCTGGTTTCCCCTTGTCTATTCTACTGGTCGCATTGTCAAAGAACTACAGTGGATTAATCCAACATGGTTTTCCTCTCATAAGTCCATGCTGACTCTGCTCAGGCCTATTATTCTTTTCAAGACATTCCATTATTATATCCTTCAATATAGACCCCCAGCACCTTCTCCAACAGTGGAATTAGGCCACCAGATTGATTGTTCTGTTTTCTGTCTCCCTCCCTTCTTAAAGAGTGGAGTCACTTTTGCTACCCTCCGATCCACAGCAACAACTCCAGCATCCGTAGAATTGTCAGCAGTGATAAGCCAGAGCATCAACTATCTCTACAGCCACCTCTTTCAAAACTCTGAGATGTAGATCATTGGATTTTATCAGCTTTTAATCTAACTTGCTGGCCTGGTACTACTTTTTAACTAATACTTATTTCCATCAGTTCTTCACCCTTGAATTTCTGATATTTCAGGCAGGTATATTGTGCCTTTTTCCACAAAGACAGACGCAAAGTAGATGAGCTCCCCCCTCCTGGCTCCGTCTTCCTCCTTTTTTTTGTGTCTGCCTCCATCCTCCCAACTCCACCCCTCTCCCTCCCCTACCTGGCTCAATCTGCCCATCATCCTTCACCTCCCCACCCCCACCCCTCAGTCCACCAATCATCTTTGGCCCCTGGTTCATCACTCCCCCTCTTTATGCCAACTGTCTCCCCTCTCCTGACGCAGGTTTTGACCCAAAACGTCAACAATTCCTTTCCCCCCCACAGATGCTGCTCAACCCAGAGCTCCTGCAGCAGATTGTTTGTTGACACAAAGTAGTCGTTTAATTCCTCTGTCATTTCTTCATGGGCCCCACATTTGTCCTCATTAGTCCTTTCATTTTCACATAGTTTAGAAGCTCTGACAGTCCATTTTTATGTGTCTTAACACATTTCAAATAGACTAAGAGAAAACACCCAAAAGTGTTTATGGAAATGCCAAGCAAAACAAGGTGAAAAATAGAAAGGCATTCATTTGTTTAGCATCATACCATGTGTTCTAAAATTATCTCAAAGCACTTCAGATACAATTTATGGCATTGAAGTTCAGTGATGGTTGTCATATGCAAAAGCTGAGTGGTCATCTTACACATAACAAGATATCATCTAGAAACAAAAACACTCACAGTCAACCTCGAAGAAAGCTCTCCAGAAAGACAAAAGGATCAAAGACCCCACCCACCCCGGACATTCTCTCTTCTCCCCTCTCCCATCGAGCAAAAGATAAAAAAGCCTGAAAGCACGTACCACCAGGTTCAAGGACAGCTTCTATCCTGCTGTTATAAGACTCTGGAACGGTGCCCTAGTGCTATAAGGGGACTCTTGACCTCACAATCTACCTTGTTATGACCTTGCACCTTATTTTCTACCTGCACTGCACTTTCTCTGTAGCTGTGACACTTTATTCTGCATTCTGTTATTATTTTACTTTGTACTACCTCAATGCACTGTGTAATGAATTGATCTGTATGAACGGTATGCAAGACAAGTTTTTCACTGTACCTCGGTGTTTTTCACTAAAACAAGTTTTTCACTAAACTAATTCCAATTTCATACAGACTAAGAGAAAACACCCAAAGTGCTTATAGAAATGCCAAGCAAAACAAGGTGAAAAATAGAAAGGCATTCATTTGTTTAGCATCATACCATGTGTTTTAAAAAATCTCAAAGTACTTCAGATACAATTTATTGCAATGAAGTTCAGTGATGGTTGTTATATGCAAAAGCTGAGTGGTCATCTTATACATAACAAGATATCACAAAGACCTAGAACTTGTGGTCAGCAGTGAAACAAAAACACTCACAGTCAACCTCAAAGAAACCCCTCCAGAAAGACTAAAGTATCTCCATGGTGTGAATTTTCCCTTTTCCAACCCTTGTTTACAGGGATGCCTAATTTCTAATAGATGTGATGTCATCAAGCTGGTAGGGAAGCCAGAACTCTCACATACAGCAAGATACGCACTTTTGCTTTTTGGAATATTATTATTATACAGAGTATAGACTCTGACGTATGTGTGTGATTATGGAGGAACCTGAAATACCATAAATAAAAATATTTTAAAATCCTTTTCATTTTGGAATATTTATCTACAGGAATTACAGACACCTGCACTATATTAGTTTTTATAAGGCCAGATGGTTTGCTTGGCATTGTGGTTTAAAGCCCCATTAGCAAAACTCACATAGATCTCGCTCAACAAAGTGTGTAGTTTCCAGGGTATTTTACTGCCACCTAAAGTATTGGGGTCATGTCATTTCAAGTGATTTCCATTTGATTGTGGTGGAGGAGGCTGAAAAGCTCTGCAGCCTAGGCAGCAACACTGAGCCACAGACAGCAACTTCAGGGCCCCCACAGAGACGCAAGAGACTGCAGATGCTGGAATCTGGAGCAATACACAATCTGCTGGAGGAACTCAGTGGGTCGAGCAGCATCTGTGGGGGAAAAGGAATTGTTGCTTAGGGAGAAAATAGCTATACTAATGTCACCCGTCCTGATGCAAGGTTTCAAACTGAAACACCGATGATTCCTTTCCTCTCACAGATGCTGCTCGACCCACTGAGTTCCTCCAGCAGATTGTTTGTTGCTTCAGGACTTCCATGTTAAACTTCACATCGGTGGAAAATCCCAAAATTGGGGTCAGTTTCCTGCATCACTGATGCTAAGAACCAATGATTTTGCCAAGATTATGCTGATAATTTTACTAAAATGACCACTGCCGAGTCTGGCCCAGTAAATAGGAAATAGCCTGTCTTTGGTAGTGTTGGCAAAGGCAGGACAGTTTTGCCAGTGTATTAGACAAATGAACTTCTGTTTTGTCAGATGATAACTTGAACCATCAAACAGGCACATAGGCAGCATTTTGAGTTAAGAGTCCATGTTAAAAATCCTGCCAGACGCCAATACAAAACTCCATCCCCTATCACAATGAACTGACCGCCTCAGTCATGAGCCGAGATCCTGGCATGGACTTGATACCACAGCCTTCTGACTTAGAGACGAGAGCATCTCCAACTGATTCAAGCTAACACGATATGAGGTTTCAGAAGATTACTTTGGATAATGATTCACTAATTATTTTGCATTATTAACAAGTCTAGAAGCAAAACATTTGGACATAGGTAGCATGGGAGACCAAATGTCTGCAAGTAAAATGATGACTGAACCTTCAAGAGCTTCATATTTGAACAACCTTCTCAAACTAAATGATGAAAGGACAGAAGATATCCTTCCCAACCCAACAGCAATTGTTATACAAGAAAACCTAGTTGTTGTCTTTCATCAGTTTGAAGGGGAATGAATGGCAAGTTTGTTATGCCTTTTGAAATATTATATAGATATCCTATTGACAATTAATCTTTTAGAAAGGACATAACAGGTTAAAGGTTGACGTCGTTATCTGGCAATTGTGTTTCACCACTGTATATGCACACTATTTCTGTAGCTGTTTAAAGCTTCATGCTGTGTTTGAAATCTGAATAGTTTGCACGCTGGACTTTGTTTGTCAAGCTGTCTCGTGGTCGCAAAGAAACAGCAGGTCCATTAACCTCCTTTCAGAAAGGAAACTTCTTGCCTTTATGCTATCTGGCCTATATATGCAATAGCAGCATTTAAGAGGCTTTTAGATAGACACATGAATATGTAGGGAATGGAGGGATACAGATCATGTGCAGGCAGAAGAGACTTAGTTTAATTTGGTATCATGTTCAGCACAATCATAGCGGGCCGAAGGGCCTGTTCCTGTGCTGTACTGTTCTATGTTCCATATAACCATGATCCAAGCACCAGTTGTCTTAGATGCCCTCTTAAGTATCTTTGTAAACCATTCAGTTGTAACAAAGGATGAGTAGTAAATGGAAACCTTGCAAATGATCTGTTAAGAAGTCTGGGGCTTCCTGCAAAACTACAGTTGAATCAGAGACTCAGCCAGCAGGGAACCATGGGTGTAAAGCCACATCTAACCACTTCATGAGTGTGTACTGCAGTTTCAGCTTATTATTACATTGATTTATAATGTCGTTCATTGCTCACACACCTACAGCAGGAAAAAGAGTGGGGGGCTGAAGGACATTGAAACTGATTAAGCCTTTCATTAAGTGCAGAATATTGTTCTGCTGTGTAAAAGCTGGCTTCAAGGTTCATTTGTCTTGCTCAAGCTGTTGCTCCTGATTGTAGGATGAGCTATGTCTAGCCTGCTTTGCTTTATTTGCAGAATGCTGGAAGTTTGATGCTCACAATTAAACAGTAAAGGCTCACCTGCTTCTGAGTTATCTGCTGCAATTGTCTGCAGGAGCTTCCCCATGTACCACAAGAAGATGATTGAACGGAGCTGAAAATCCTAATTACACCAAGGTTGTAAAATCCGCTTCCCACCTAGATGTTTGCAATACGTTGATAGGTTGTTATGGTGAACCCTGTAAAGGAAATGAGACAACAATTTAATCAAAACACTGAAAAAAACTTTGCACTTTCTCAGAACTCCCAGGAGAGTGAGATGGCCTTTGTCGTCTATTCAGGTTTAACCAGGATCAGCACAATATCAACGCAAGATGCACAATTTAAATCTACCATGTTGACAACTGGTTGGATCATCATTTTGGCTCATCCAGATCTTCTATCCAGAGGCAAAAGCATCTTGCTTCAACACACCTATTGGTAGCTCTGGTCTGTAATGATGGTTGAAACCTCAGTGAGGGTGCCAAGGTTACGAACAGAAGTCTAGGTGAAAATCAAATTCTAGAAATCTGAAATAAAAGCACAAAATGCTGGAAACAGTCAACAGGTCAGGCAGCATCTGTGGAAAGAGAAACAGGAGTTAACGTTTCAGGTCGTGACCCTTGGTCAGAACCGCTAAAGATGTTCCTTTTGTCCTAGCCATCCGTCCCTTGACCTTATCTGCAACTTAAAACTAACTGGTTTTCTCTCCTGACAAAGGGTCTCTGACAAATTTTGACTCTGTTTCTCTTTCCACAGATGCTACTTCACCTGTTGGCCATTACTAGCGTTTTCTGTTTTTATTTCGGAGACTTATGCACTGGAGGAGCACATCAAGGCTTTTTGCAGAGGCTGGGATGGACTCCGAACATAAAGTGAAGGAGATGAGGAGTCACTAAGACTGATAGAGCAATTGAAGATGCCGTGTAAGGAACCTCTTAGACAAAACGTGTCAAGTTACAGTGGTCTCAGCAAAGGATTACAAGGGTCTGGGGTTAAGTGAACAACTGCTAATGATAGATCAGAGTGAATGAAGAATAAAAACAGAATGAAAGGAACATGGTGAATAAAAACGTGTGGACAAGAAATCATCCAGGATCAGAGGAACACAGGGAATGTGGAAGAAGTCACCTAACGTCAAAGGGATAGATTGATAGATTTGCATATATTAGGGCCAACCCAAGGCGTATGGATGATGTCATCATGGGATAACAATTGTATGATGAACAGAGAAAGACCAAGGATGGAAGGCATCAGATAATCTTTCTGCATGTCTTCAAACACCGCTACAGAAGTCCAAAGCAAATCATACTATATCTTAGTCTAACATCTGATTTAAAAGATGTCACTTCTGACAGGACAGCACTCCCTCAATCCTGAACTAGAGCATCGACCTTGATAGTGTATTCAGGCCCTAGACCAGCTCTTCAACAACCTTAGTGCTCAGGGCAAGAGTGCCATTAACAAAGGCAAAGAGACAGAAAATGATTTTGGCTGGAAGATTCAGAGGGTCAGAGGAAGATGATCAGAACTTGCAAGAAGCGAAGGTGTGGTATTTAAATGAGAAAGCCCAGGGCAACAGAGCAAAATAAGATATTTATTTATTCATCACATGTACATTGAAACACACAGTGAAATTCGTCTTTTTGCATTACTGAGAATGTGCTGGGGGCAGCCCACAAGTGTCACCACTCTTCCGGCGCCAACATAGCATGCCCACAGCTCCTAACCCATACGTCTTTGGAATGTGGGAGGAAACCGGAGCACCCGGAGGAAACCCACGCAGACACGGGGAGAATGTACAAACTCCTTACAGACAACAGCAGGAATTGAACCAGGGTCGCTGGCGCTGTAATAGCATTATGCTAACCACTTCACTACCATGTGTAAGTCTCACCCTGTTTTATGGAAGTTTTATTGGATCATTGTGGAAAAGGGAATAATAAGATGGAAAGAGCTGAGTGTGGAAGAATGAATAATAGAGAGGAGGAGATGAGAAGCTTGAGAGAGAGTTCAACCTATGTATATGTAGTTAACGGCCATCAATATTTTGACAAGAATACTTAAACACACATGATTGCTTCCATTTGTTCTATATTCCTGACATTTCATAAGATTTGTAATAAAATCTGTTTGAACAGTTTTAGTGACATGTTTGAGAAGTGTTTGCTGTTACAGAACCTAAGGGCCATTAGCAACTCCCCCCGTTTAAGGAGTACTTGTTGTATCTGTAGTTAAATATCATATAACCAGTAACCTTTTCAACACTCTCTTGCTAACTGCAGTTGATGCAAAGCAAGAATATCAACACCTTTTGAAAGGGTCCAGGGCACAGAGGAGTAGATGAAGTAAAAGGTTGTTTTTTGTTTAACTTGGGCTCATTTATGCATCAGGGTTTTCCTCTTTATCTTCAGTGCCTGAATTGCAGACCAGTTGCAGTTATGGAATACCAACTGTACCAACGTAAGTGATGGCCAACTTCTCCCTCCAACTGTTTCCCTGTGGTGGTTGGAAATCATTCCAAGTTCTCTTGTAAATAACTTTGATTTGGCAATTGGAAATACAATTCAAAATTTGCAGATTACATCTAAATGGGGACTACTGTTGATACAAGGAAGGACCATGACAAAGTACATTATCAACATAATCAAGGACCCCTCCCACCCCAGTCATTATCTCTTCTTCCCACCTCCCCCCCCCCCCCAATCAGGCAGAAGATACAATAGCCTGAGACCGTGCATCAGCAGGCTCAAGGACAGACCTCTTATACACTAAAGATGAACTCTTGATCTCTCAATCTACCTCCCCATGGCCCCTGCACTTCATTTGTCTACCTGCATTGCACTTCCTCTGTAACCGTAACACTATATTCTGCATTCTGTTTTGTTTACCTTTTGTACTACCTCGATGTGCTTATGTATGGAATGATCTGTCTGGATGGCATGCATACAAAAGCTTTTCACTGTATCTCAGAACAATAATAAACCAATTACCAATTACATTAATAAAGCCGCAGACTCAATATCTAAACAGTATGTTAATTTCAGTGCAGACAGTGAGGTGGAGCACTTTGCTGGAGCACAAAGGAAACCACACACCCATCAAAGACCCTTGCTAAGGGTTTAATGGCAAAAAAATCAATTATATAATTCTTTTCTGTGAATTGAAAATCATTTTTGTCCCTGAATAACCATTTCTGGGTCACTTTGTATCATCCGGAAAATTTGTTAGGCCTGCTATGAGATGCATTTATAACCCCAATCCCTTCAGAATCTCCATGCCAGCCCCCATCCCAGATCTCTCCCCGCCACATGATGTTCTGTTCCTCATTTCACTGCCACAACAGATCAGTTCCACTGATCCCAATTCCAACCCTGTGACCGCACAACCCTGACTAAATGCTGGCCTCTGACTCTCCCCTTGTGGCCAATATCCAACCTGGCTTTAGAAAGTGAGAGCCTTTAAGACATAAGAGAATTTCCAGTGTAAGTGGAGCAAAAGGATCCTGTGTACTCAGACACAAAAGTCACAAAGAGCTTAACAAAAGCAAACCAAGACTGGGATACATTTCAAAAAGGATAAAATATATCTTTATTAGTCACACGTACATCGAAACACACAGTGAAATACATCTTTTGCGTAGAGTGTTCTGGGGGCAGCCCGCAAGTGTCACCACACTTCCAGCACCAACATAGCATGCCCACAACTTCCTAATTCGTACATCTTTGGAATGTGGGAGGAAATCGGAGCACCCGGAGGAAACCCACACAGACACGGGGAGAACGTACAAACTCCTTGCAGACAGTGGCCGGAATTGAACCCAGGTCGCTGGTGCTGTAATAGCATTACGTTAACCGCTACACTACCATGGAAAGAATTGAAGCGTAGAGAAGTTATTTCAGACATCTCAAATTTTGGTTAACCCATGCCAAATAATTTAACAGACTGGGTGATTCCCCAAAGTGATCAGAATCAGAATCAAATTTATTATCACTGTCTTATGCTGTGGAATATGTTGTTTAGTGGCAGCAGTACAGTGTAAAGTCATAAAATTACTATAAATTACAAAATAAGTAAGTAGTGCAAAAAAAAAGGAATAATGAGGTAGTGTTTTTGGGTGCGTGGGCCATTCAGAAATCTGATGGCAGAGGAGAAGAAGCTGTTTCTGAATCATTGAGTGTGGGTCTTCAGGCTCCTGTACCTCCTCCCTAATGGTAGTAATGCAAGGAGGGCATGTCTCAGATGGTGAGGGTCCTTGGTGATGGATGCCACCTTCTTGAGGCACCGCCTCTTGAAGATGTCCTCGATGGTGGGGAGGGTTGTGCCCGTGATGAAGCTGGATGAGTCTACAACCCTCTGCAGCCTCATATGATCCTGCGCATTGGAGTCTCCATACCAGGCTGTGATACGACCAGTAAGAATGCTCTCTACCGTACATCTATAGAAATTTCTCAAATCTCAACAAGATTTTGCAGAACAGTTGGCTGTGGCAAATGAGCAGATGCATCTATTCTGTGATATGGTGCATAAATATCTGCTGACCGGTCCTTAAGGTGTCCTTGGACACCATTCTGGGAATTACTGAGAACCCACATGCTGGGATCCACAGAGTTAAGCAGGAACTTCAGGGACTATCATTCTAGCATCTCACATTTTCATGAGGTCAAAATTCACAGAAAAGATCATAACCACATAAAGAATGGCATGATACTTGGTCACTAAGCAACATTTCCAATCATTTATTTCAATATTCTGAAAACTTGTTGTTTATTGATATTGGTCGTCTGTCCAGAAGAGGAGGTTTAGGAAATGCCAGACAATAGAGTGAACATTCCAACACACAGTGTGTCCCAGGTATGCTGCAAGAAGGATACTGTGAGGGCTTAATGTCCCCTTGTCACTTTATTTCTTGGTATCAAAACTGACAAAGGGTCTTGGACCCAAGGCATTAACTTTATTTCTTGTTTCACAGATGTTGCCTCCCTGACTAAGTGTTTTCAACATTTTCCGCTTTTATTTCAGATTTCCAGTTTTTTTTTTGGTTTTTAGTTTTTGTCCCAAAATTGTCTGCGATGAGATCCAGGCTGTACCGGGCTGTGTTCTGAGTGTCTGGAGCCAAACCAGGCTATGCAAGGCTTAATTCTGAGTGCCTGGGGTCAAACTGACTGTCCTGGGCAAACATTCTGGGTTCCTGGATTACACTGGCCTTCAGTTTCTTGCTTTCCACAGTTAGGCTTTTTTGAACAACAGGAACATTTGTCCTTCAGTTGCAGAGCGTGAGTCACAGGGGTGAGTCCAAACACCCCACCTTCTGCTGAGGTACCAGGTATCTTGGGGTTACAGCCAGGGATAGAAGCCCAGACCCATAGCAGACAGTGAGCTGTGTTACCATCCCAACAATGGTTGGTGCTCATATCCCTGAAATCACCCTTCACTGCTTCTTTTTAACACTTTATGAGGTGATCCCAGATTAAGTAAATGAAAATCAAAAAGCCCTGCAGATGTTGAAATAAAAACAGAAAATGCATAAAAAACTCAGCGGGTCAGGGAGCATCTGTAGAAACAAAAACAGTTAATGTTTCAGGTTTGAAACCCTTCATCAGAGCTTGGTAACTTGATTATTTAAGCAAGACGTGGTCATGAAGTGGACCTCAAAACTTTTGTTTCTAGATACAAATGACCATTCAAGACAACAAAAATAATTCAGTTACAAATACGAAGAGGAATGTGCTTCAAGGTCAGGCAAAAAGCAGGGAAAGAACTATCATTACAATACTTTCTCAGTAGTCTGTAATGCTGCTGGTTATTTTAGAACACAAGGATGTAAGGAATAGAAGCAGGAGAGGCCATTTGGCCCTTTGTGCTTGCTCTGCCATTGTACAAGATCATGGTTAACCTTTTACCTCAGCGCTACTTTCCGGCACCAACCCTACCTCCCTCAATTCCTTTGCTATCCAAAAATCTATTGCTCGATTTTAGAACATTAACTGCAATTGAACCAGGAAGCCAGACCTCACTGGCTTTCAATGCCATTCAAGCATGGAGATGGCCACCTACAGTTGGAAAGGCCCTACACCTTGTGGATGAGCTTGGGATCTGGCACCTGTTGGGAGGTAGTGCCTGGGAGAGGTATGGAAGAAACAGCGTACTCTCCGACGGAGTTTTACAGGTAACCTCAGAGAACTCATTAGACCTCAACAGATCTGGTCCAAAGAGCACTATGGAATGCAAGTTGTTGTTGCAATGTTCTATTGGACATCTTAATTTACCGTCCGTGGCAGTTTGAGTATCAATTATAAACAGTTGGTAGTTTAAAGGTTGGAAGGGAACTGAGGGTAATTACCTCACAATTACCATCAAAATAGCCCTTAATGGCTGCAGACAGGACCATCGATTTCTAGAAAGAGGGCTGGTGCCAGAGCTCTGTCTTTAGACATGGTTTGCAAATATTTGGTTTTAGTACATACACAGAATTTGAATATCACTGCAGCACTCTGATACACCTCTTCATTGTACAAGGTTTACAGAGGAGTGCGAAACAAATGCTACTCTTATCAGACAAATTATTATTAATCATTGCACTGATAGAAAGGGCTTGTATCTTTGAATATTGACAATCCATAAAAATCAGTGTACTTTAGGTTGTACTTAAACCAAGAGGGACCTTATGCACAAGAGATATATGTTGAAATAAATTCACCATCATTGAGTTGTATTCTTTTTGTACATAGTGGGACGGAATTTCCAGAGCAAATTGTCGGCATATGTCCCCCTGAGCTTCAAGATAAGGACTCCCACACTTATTGGCTAAGTTCCACTGGAAATTTCCAGTTTGTATTCTGTTGTCAGACTGCCCATGAAATCCAAAGGCAAGGCACGAACATGCTGCAGTTCCTCAGCAAACCCCTTTATTTGAAAAGGCAGAAACAGCTGCAAGGGACAAGGGCAAGTGTAAGATCATTTACATTGTTAAATTCATTTGCCTCAATGTTTTTATATTGTTTAAAGAGTTTTGAAGTGTTTTAAGTGTTTAATTCCTTTTTCAAATTGCAATAACTTAATGTGATTTAGTTGTTTATTTGTTTTAAGGTTCTTACTATCAGGGATATTCAGAAACATTCAAAATTTTTAACAGGTTAGAAGCTGGCTAAGCTCAGAGGCGTGGTTCAGCCAGCTGTCAAAGTTTTTGTCAGCCTTTGATTGGTGGGTTTTGCTTTGGCCCACCCACGTGACAGCATTACATTGTACATTGCTCTTCCCTGCCACCTAATAGCTCACCATTTTGGATTGGAAAATTTCTCCAACAAAGTTAAAAACTGTGGGAATACAAAAGGAAATGACCAAATATTTCAGCAGAGAATGCAAGTGATTAACTGCAGGCTGTAAACTCCAGCACAGTGACGTTGTCATGTAACCTCAAGCTATTACTCTGGCAGTTAACTCAACGGTGACTATTTGCATTACAAGTTCCATTTTTCTACATATGGGAGGTAGCATCCCCTTGAACCACCTAATGCAGTCTCAGGTTCAGGTTCAATCTTTATCCTGCACTGACACTGGGCAAGAGGCCACTGTGAGGTGTTACACTGGCATTAATGTGTCTCAGCCATGGAGAGAAAAGAAGTTGGCTACATACAGCGATTTTCACAACTCTAACTAAATTTCCAAATACTTTACTGGCAATGAAATATTTTTAAGGTGCAGTCACCATTGTAATAACAGGAGAAACAACATTTATATAATATTTACCACAACCTCAGGACATCTCAGAGCACCCTACAATCACAAAGTAATATTGCAGTATAATCAATGTGATAAAGTCCAAATGATCTGCTTTAATAATGCAGAGGGAATAATGTAAAGGGAAAATCTGGGAAAAGACCAGATAATACACTGGGTGGATCACATACATATCTCTGAGCACTCCTACATCAGATGTCAATGAAATGCTGAACTTGCACCATTTAAGGAATGTGTAAAGCTGGCTACTTTTGTCTTGTTTTGTGATCTAATTAATTGTGAGGAAAGTGGCTATAAACCAACAACAGTGTGTCGATCCTAAGTCCGATATCAAGAGGATTCTGGGTTTCTGTGATCAAAGAAAGCTTTGTTCCTCTTCATCTTTTATCATTTCACCACATGGAGGTGCACCAGAAGTTGTTGGGGTTTGGTTTGAATTTCTAATTCTGAGTGGTTGCATCCCTGGAGGTTTCATCTCATGACTTCTTGCCTCCAACTATCCCCACCCCTAACCCTGGTATTGGTATTGGTATTGGTCAGCTGACACATCCATCTTCATGCATAATGTCTTTTGAACCAACTGAAAAACAAAATAAATTTTGTTACTGAATGGATGCTTCCATGAAACAGCTTCCTTCCCACACTATCTGATAAAGTGAAGTATGCAAAGAAAATGAGTGAATAGTTTTTAAGCATCTCTATGTTTTTTCTCCAGGGTTGCTTGCAGCAGCATCTTGGACATTAATCTTCATCTCCTGGACTAGTCAGGATAGTCCTGAAGATTGGCAGTTTGGGGGAGAAGGGAAATTGATTGTAAATTGCATTACCAGGATTTTGTTTTTAAGTAATCAAAACGACCACCTTGCAGTACCGTCAATGAGCAAATGGCAAACTCCTCTGCGATGATGAACTCTTATAAAGCAGACTTTTGCCAAATCCTTGGGGACCTATGTGTGTGATAATGCTGCAGCAATCTTGATGGGAAAGGGAGAGGAATCGGTTCAGCTGTTTTTTGTATAAGAGATCAATATATTTACCAAACCAGCTAGAAAGTGCTCATATAATTAAGGGGTTCAGCTGTCTTTACATGGTATTGATATATTTAAAACAAATATATTTACTGCAATTTTATAAAGGAAAATTTATACTTTTAGGAAGCAGTGCATAATATATTCACACTCTGAATCAGACCAGTCATTCATAGTAAGGAATTAATTTACAAACTTAACAAAACATTGGATTTCCCTCCGGAACAACTGATGTGACCACCTGATTTCACAGAGCTTCAAGCTGTAGTCCAACCACTGCCTAATTTTTCTTTAACCTTTCATTTTCATTAGTTACGTGAATCAAAGGAGGATCTCAGACTAGTTCCTTGTGGGGTCCAGATTAATGCATGTAAATTTTGAGGTGCCTTCAAGGTCTCAGTTAGTTGATGCCGTGTATTTTGGGAGACAACAGATGTTGTATTGCCCTTGTTCCATCTCTCAAAACACTCAAACTGCTTCAGATGCTTTGAAGTGCTGTCATCCGGGGTACAGTGGCATAGTGATTATGTTACCAGTCCAATAATACGGAGGCCTTGACTAATAATTCAGAAAAATGAGTTCAAATCCCATCATAGCAGAAGGGAAATTTAAATTCAAGTAATTAACTACACATATCCGCTGGTGATCCATAACCCTTCCCTCTAATTCACTGATGTAATTCAAGGAAGGAAACCTACTGTTTTTCTACCTTGGTTGGAGCTTTATGAAATTCCATACCCATAGGAATGTGACTCCAAACATCCAAGCAACTCATTCAGTTGTATCCAAACCATCACACACCATAGAAGTGCCTCCATCATGTGGGCCTGTGGAAGGCTCAATCATTATCATTATCTCATGGGCAATTAAATTATTTTCTTACCAATGGATAAAAAAAATATTCAAGTCAAACACAACATTTTGCATGCACAGGACTGCACTCACAGCAGTTAGAAAACATTTGGTAGCTAAAAAAAATAATTTTTGGTGAAGTAGTGGTTCAGTGGGTAGGACTCTTGTCTCTGAGTCAGAAAATTGTAGGTTCAAGTTCCTTCCCAAAGGTATCAGCACAAAATGTAGGCTGACACTGCAGTTCAATACTGAGGGAGTGCTGCACTGTCAGAGGTCCCATCTGTTGGATGAGACATTAAACAAAGACCACATCCATTCTTTCAGCTGGACATAAAGGGAAATGAAGCATTGGAACTGATGTTAGCTTAACACCTTTTCTAATCAACTCACCTCTGACAATGCAGTAGAACCAAGGTACTACTCTGGAGTGTCAGACTTTGCTATGGACTCAAATGAATTTAGACCCAACTTCAAGTCAAGTTATTTGAAGGATTAGAGATGGTGTGAGGATATTTTTTTTCCATTCAGTTTGGATGGAGTCTGGAACTCACCGGCTAAAAAATTTCAATTAAATCTGGTTTTAAACTCCAACCAATTCAAAAGCATAAAACCAGCAGATGCTGGAAATCTGAAATAAAGTCAAAAAATGCTGGGGATACTCAAGCAGGTCAGGCAGTGCCTGTGGAGAGGGAAGCAGAGTTAACTTTTCAAGTTGATCCAATTCCGCTAAAAGCTCACCAACATGAAAGGTTAACTTTGTTTCTCCCTCCACAGATGCTGCTTGACCTGCAGAATATCCACACCTAGTCAAAACTTCTCATAGCAGAATTTATCCACCTCATTCCCTAAATCTATCCAGAACTATTCACCCTTGTTGGGCTTTCTTTCAAAAAAATGTCTTTGGCATATTTAAAAAATTCTGTACCCTCTCATCCTTCCATACTGATTCTAACCACAGCTGATTTTACAACAGTTGAAACCTCCTGCTATCACTGGCCTTATGTTTTGTATTGGAAATTTACTCACATCTTCACTCTTCTAAATCCCTCCTCCTGTCTCAAAATGCACAGACTTCCAACCTTTCAACATTTAAAAATGTTCTGCCCTTTTTGTGTTTAAAATGGATGACTACACATTTACCCACACAGAAATTCATTTGCATAATCGATTAATATATCTTTCTAATTGCAAACCTCTGTCTGCACTGCCATCTTTCATTATGTCATGCAGATTTTGATACCATCATCTGTGTCAATATCATTAATAAATATTATAAATTGGTAAGACACCAGAGAGATTGTGGTGGGATACTAGCAATCACATCCTCTCACATAGAGTACCCGCCGCTTGTCCTTACTCTGTCTCAGTTCTGCCAGTTTCCTAACCCACCCAATCATTTGCCTTCAGTTCCAAGAGCTTCAGTTTTAGCTAACTTTATCAAGAGCTTCCTGGAAATCCACTTAAATAACACCCTTAAATATTACAATGTCAATGACCTTAATCACATCTTGTCAGGTGTGACATTCCCTTACAAATCTATGCTAGCTTTTTCTAACTGATTGAAAGTTTCCAAGATGTTCAATTAACTCCCAGTGTAACCAGAGTCTCTAGTGAATACCTCATCAATCATGTAAAGCAGTCTATATTTCTCTGATTTCCCTCTATAATCTTTCACAAATGAAACTAGTTAATAGTTTAATTTTCCAATCCATACAATTATGGAAACTTTGTAAAGTTATACTTTGGGTATCTACAATATTCTCATGTAATTCCTTTAATAACCTGGATGGAAACCACTGAGCCTGAGGATTTGTTGCTCTTCTGTGTCATTATTTTCTTCATCATCATAATTCTACTTCCGTTACTTTTGGTGAATCAAAATCTCTTATTCAGTGTTAGTTTCTTGAGTTGTCCAATAATAAGCAAAATAATCATTCTATAAATCTGTCCAGAGCAGGCATGGTAGTGTAGCAGTTAGCGTAACGCTAATATAGCGCCAGCAACCCAGGTTAAATTCCGGCTGCTGTCTGTAAGGAGTTTGTACGTTCTCCCCATGTCTGCATGGGTTTCCTCCGGGTGCTCCGGTTTCCTCCCACATTCCAAAGACATATGGGTTAGGAAGTTGTGGGCATGCTATGTCAGCGCCGGAAGCAGGCTGCCCCCAGAACACTCTAGGCAAAAGATGTATTTCACTGTGTGTTCTGATGTATATGTGACTAATAAAGATATCTTACTACTTAACACCATTATTAGTTTTCAAAGAGTCCAACATTGCTTGTAACCACCACTTCTTCCTAAATTTAATTGAAATATTTTGTCTTAATTTTCTTATCCCTTGCAAGTTTCTTTTCATATTCCTTTTTTTTAAACTCTTACCTTCAGTCATCACATTTCGGTATGTATCGTATATCACAGGTTTAGATCTGTGCTCACTCTAGGCTCGGCTGCTGGGGGATGGCCTTAGTTTCTGGGTTCAATGGAGTGAACATGATTGACCAATCTCTCAAGCTGCTTAATGTCCATTCTGAGGCTACAACCACATTAGACTGCAGAGCAGTTGGGAAAGTTAATGGACAATTCCAAAAATGGCACCGACAAATGAAAGGCCCTTTTATCACTCGGACCTCCAATTAAATAAGAGAAAGAAAGCTCAGGGGGCAAAGTGAACATCAGATTGGGTTACTAAGCTGTCTCCTCAACTTCTGGCCACACAGCAAGGATCTACATTTTCTGATGCACTGCACACCTTGATCATAAAGAAATTGCAGAAAGCTGTGAACAGAGCCCAGTCCATCATGAAAACCAGCTTCCCCTCCATTGACTCTGTCTACACATCCTGATGCCTTGGGAAAGCAGTTGTATAATCAAGGACACTTCCTATCCTGGTCATTCTCTCTTCTCTCCCCCTCCCATTGGCATAGGATATAAAAACTTGAGAACACGTACCATCAAGCTCAAGTACAGCTTCTATCCCTCTGATTTAAGACTCTTGAATGGACCTCTTATATGCTAAAGATGAACTCTTGATCTCTCATTCTATCTTGTCATGGCCCCTGCTCTTTATTTGTCTACCTGCACTGTACTTCCTCTGCAACTGCAAAAATATACTCCACATTCTGTTTTTTTTTCCTTCAGTACTACCTCAATGTACTTATGTATGCAATGATCTGTCTGGATGGATGCAAACAAAAGCCTTTCACTGTATCTCAGTACCTGTGACAATAATAAACCGATTACTAATTACTGATATGTAGAACGATAACTCAAAACTGAAACTATTCCAAAGATGAGATGACAGTAGAAGTGAATTGACAGACGGCTTCATTGAAACCTTAAGTTGGCTTTTCTCCTCATATAACATTAATAAGAGATTGCATCAAATAGTAATCTAGCTCACAGATATCAGACATGAAAAATGCTGACATATGTTACCATACAAAGAGCCAATTGCATAATTATGGTTTACTGTGAATATTATATCATCCCTAAAAATGACGACTGCCACTCTTGACAGGGTCATTTTGCCTTATGACACAAAGCACCTTCTTTAAGTGAGCACCAAATCCTATTAACTGGTACTTCAAATATATCATTATTTTTAATTAGCTTTTGACTATTAGTATTTTCATTTTTGTAACAAGTATAATTTGTAAAACATAAACTAAAGCTTGCAGAAAGTCTAAAAAAATTGGAAATACACATATTTATAATGTGCCTCATTACATCTCAAAGTGCTGAACAAATAACGAACTATTTGAAGAACAGAGATTTGTTTTGGAGTAACTACTCCATGTACAATACTATAAAGAAAACAAATCAACTCAAGCTGCAGCCAGCAAAACTCAGACAGCCTCTGACTGGGGATGATAAATAACATGTCATATTTGTGCTACACAAGAACCAGGTAATGGCCATCTCCTATCAAAGAGTGTAACCGATCCCCTTGACAATTAATGGCATCGCTATTGCCAAATTCCCCTCCAATTTAACTGGACCAGTTCTATAAATAAGAGCAGGGTTGAGACTGGATGTTCTGTGGTGACTCCTCAAAGTCTTTCAACCATGGCTCAAATCCGGAGTGTGGCTGAATATTCTCCACTTCTCTGATAATAGCAGCTCTAACGATACACAAGAAATTCAACAATATTCAGTTTACAGCAATACACTTAAACATTTAGTCCCAGTATAGATACTGTGTGAATGCAGTACTTACCATCTACATGATGTACTGTAGCAACTACCAAGGCTTCTTTGACACCATCTGCCAAATCCAACCTCTACTCTGCAGCAGGATAAGGACCAGGCAAAGAGCCACTCCCTGTAAGTTCCCCGCCAATTCACAGTCCACTCTGACCAGAGTACTCATTCTGTACTCATCACTGGGTCAAAATCCCCAAAGCCTACCCCACGTTGCCACTGGAGCACCTTCTCTACGAGGACTCCAGCAGATCAAGAAGGTGAGTCATCACTTTCTCAAGGGCAAGCAGAGACAGGCATTCAATACCAACCTTGCCAGTAGCATTCATAGCTGAAATGTGAATAAAGAAAAAGAGCAAAGCAATAAATGACCAGGTTCTGGGCTGTAGGTTGCTTAGGGAATGTTGGCCAAGACACAAGGTGAATATTCTCTACTTCAAATTGTTCCATCAGATCATGGTACAATTTGAAGTGTGCCTTTATTAATGAACACACATTGTCCTATTCCCTGCTATTTCCCATTGGACTTGCAAATTATTTTCCTTCAGGCATACATTCAAGTACCTTTTAAAAAAATTGCTATCACTATTTACTATGACAGACGGCAGCTACAGTCTTCATGAGAACTTATAGATTTGCAAATCTCCTCTGCCATTGAACTATCACTTGTCTCAGGTTTGATGATAACCTGCTTCCACTCCAGTACAGTGGGTTCTGGGTTGGCTGACGATGCATGTGTTGGATCAGTAAACTCCACGACAGGTGTGTGGGGTGGTGGAGATACTGGGCTGGATGGTGTGCTGTGAGACACTCAAGTCAAGGACAGAGTTTGGATTGAGGAGTTCTTCAAAGTGCTCCTTCCAGTGGGCATTGACTGCCTCTCACTCCTTTATAAGCTCTCCTCCATTCTTGGCTCTCAGAACAATAGACTCTTAACTGTTTAAGCTGTTGATGGTCTTGACAATGTTGATGACTCTAAACACATCATGAATATTATTGGTATATTGGTTTATTATTGTCACATGTATCGAGGTACAATGAAAAACTTTGTTTAGCAAGCCATCCATACAGATCATTTCATCACATCAGTACATCGAGGTAGTCAGAGGGAAAAGCAATAACAGAATGCAGAATATAGAGTTACAGTTACAGAGAAAGCGCATTGCAGGCAGTCAATAAGGTGCAAGGCCATAATGAGGTAGATTATGAGGTCAAAAGTCCATCAAGAGGTCCATTCAATAGTCTTATAACCGTGGGAGAGAAGCTGTCCTTGATAGAAGCTGTGCTTTCAGGCTTTTGTATCTTTTGTCTACTGAGAGGGGGGAGAAGAATGTCCAGCGTGGAAGGGGTTTTGATTATGTCGGCTGCTTTACCGAGGCAGCGAGAAGTGCAGACTGAGTCCATGGAGGGGAGGCTGGTTTCCATGATGGACTGAGCTGTGTCCACAACTCTCTGCCGTTTGGACAATCATTAACACGTTGCCCGATCTCCTGCACATCGCTTAGTAATAGTTAAGAAAACTATTTTTATTGATAGACCTGGATCAAATCATGACCATTCTGACTACCTGCTAGATGGTTGGTGTGAATACCTATCAAAAAAGGTGTGAAGTGTTTGAGCTTTCAAGTAGGGCTAAGAAAGTTAATTGTGGTGTTGGGAGAAATAAACCTCAGAGGTTCCAAAAATTAGTTCGGAGAGAGATTTAATAGTGAAGCTCTGTATTCAAAGGGGCTAAAAAAGAACCCATAGATGGAGGAAAATAAAGGGTATGATTTAAAGAAAAATAGCAAAAATAGTAACAAAAGCACAATAGTCTGAACGATCTACCTGTGCTGAAATTGTAAGAGAGATGTATGGGCTATTGGAAAGGTCTGAAGTAAACAGAATTTAGTCAGTCTCAATTCATTCCTTGCGGACTCCAATCAACCACAAACATAGTCCAGCATTCAACACTAAATTGAAAATCTACGTCAAAGATAACGAGTGTGTGATTTTCAATCAGTTTAATAAGGTGTGTCAAATTAAGCTTGAGGCTTTATTGCATTGTTGTGCTGATGTTCAGGTAATTTTACAGGTAATACACAGCCTAACCATACAGCAGCCATCACTGTGCTTCAGAGAAAGCTGAAGTGCTTTGGGATGATGTTTCTAATTGTCAATCATCCATAGCTTGCTGTGCCCAAAGGATAATTTCATGGTTTTCATCACAGCAGAAGATTTAGAGTTTTTATATAAAAACGGGCATATTTAGAGAAAAGGGCCTCATGTAAATCAAGGAATAAAAACAAAAATGATTTACTTCGTCACCCAGTGTTAAGGATCAGGATCAATTTAGGCTCAAAAGTGAAAAAAAGAACAAGAAGGAAATGAATAAGATTATGCACTTTTTAATTACACTCAAACCACATTACTTGGTTCCATTTATTCCTGTCCAATTATATTTTTAAGAAGAATCTCTTTCTATACAGCAGATATGCAATGAAAACCCAAACAGCAGTGCCCACTAGATCCTGGAGGAGGCGCTCAGCATGAGTATTCTCGTACTTCATTTCCCAACTGAATGGGAAGTATCCACTCAGTATAGAATGTCCGACATAAACGAAGATTGAATTCATTCCTGTGATCAACACAGAGCAAGGAGGATTTTGATTAGTCTCCATGGCCTACCAGACTCTCACTCTATTGTCCTACACACTGCTGCCTGGCTAAGACCCCACCCACCTGGGTCATTCTCTCTTCTCCCCTCTTCCATCAGGTAGAAGATACAGGAGCCTGAGGGCACATACCACCGGGCTTAAGGGCAGCTTCTATCCCACTGTGATAAGACGGTTCCCTTATACGATTAGATGGACTCTGACCTCATGATCTTCTTTGTTGTGACCTTGCACCTTATTGCACTGCACTTTCTCTGTAGCTGTGACACTTTACTCTGTATTGTTATTGTGTTTACCTATTCTACATCAATGCACTCTGTACTAACCCAATGCAACTGCACTGTGTAATGAATTGGCCTGTACAATTGGTATGCATGACAAGTTTTTCACTGTACCTCGGTACGAGTGAAATAATAAACCAGTACCTATACCTATACCCAACCTGAGCCTTGGAACTAGTGAGTTGTTCTGGTAGACAGCCAGTACTGACAAGATGGGCCTCCTTGCTGTAAACATTCTATAGTTCTATATAAAAAAGATAAGATCTGGAGCTGGAGTTGGATTGGGCTGGTTCTCTACAAATACATACACTGAGGCTCAGTACTGCATGATAGGGCACGATTGTTGGGAGAGTGCAGGGATCAAATGAAGCAGCTTCTTTTTCTCAACATGTGGGTTTACTATAGTCCTTGGGCTCAGATTGGCTTTGGTTCAGATTTTAATCTTATTGTTTAGCAAACTTCAACTGTATGCACTCAACTTCTCTCCTATTCACAATCTCTACGACTGGTAGCTCACAAGATCACAAGACAAGGGAGCAGAAGTAGGCCATTCAGCCCATCGAGTCTGCTCCAAGGAAAAGGGAAAAAAGAAATGAGAAATTGGAGGGGGGGGGGTGGGGGCAGGTGAAAAAAAAACACACTATTCTAACCCTAATTTCCGGCCTTATCCCCATACCTCTTGATACCCCGGCTATTTAGATATATGTCTATCTCTTCCTTAAACGCCTCCAATGACCTGGCCTCCACTGCTGTACCTAGCTGACAGTTCATTACCCATAGTCCTACCTTCAAAGATTCCTTTCCTGAACAGTTTTGGCCTTACATTTAAATGGTTCCTCATTTCTTTTGGAGACACAAGAGACTGTAGATGCTGGAACCTGGAGCAACATACAAAGCACTGGAGGAACTCAACAGGTCAGGCAGCATCTGTGGGGGGAAATGGACCAGATGAAGGGCCTCAATCCGAAGCGTCGACTGTCCATTTCCCTCCGTAGATGCTGCTGCCTGACCCACTGAGTCTCTCCAGTGGTTTGTGTGTTGTTCCCTACTTCCTTTGACCATTCTTTCATTCATCCCCTCCCTATGTCCGTCTTGCTTAAAATTTCTCTCAGCTGCCCACTGGTCAGATTCTCAGTGGCTGAGAGGAGAAAAGAGAGGGATTTCCCAGCCAACCCTGGTCTATTATTCCAGCTGTTCCCCTTCAGCCACCAAGGTGAAAGAGATAATCTGATGAATGCTGTTCTTTGACAGTTCAGGCTGTTCTTTTTGCTGGGACATTTTACGTGCATGCCCATTTCTACCTGTCCAGTGCACCAAACCACACGGTGAATTATCACCCCAAATCAGCTGGAACTCACAGCACATGCAAGATTTTTCTTGTTTACCAGTGGATTTATGACAAACTCCGGCAGAGTAACTGCAAGAACCAACTGGATTCCATTGACTAAAAAATAAATGTTGGTCCCCTAATTGAGTTTGTCTGCCGTTTACTCAACAGCTTATTCACAGCACAAAAACAGGCCCAGCACCAATCTCTTCCCACCCTTTCTTCATTTAACCCCATCAATATATTCAGCTTTTTATCTCTCAAGTTCTTATCCAATTTCTCCTTGAATTCCCCTTTGCCTCAACTTGTGATCATGGGTTGTGCATGATTACCCCTGAGCTTTCTCCTGACTTTTCTGTTGTACTTTTTGTAATTATCTGAAACTTATGGCTCGAAATTCTAGTCTTGAACTAACTGACTTTTTATGGTATGTCAATATCTCTGCCTCATTTGTATTATGTGTTCTAATAATATTGTATTGTAAAAATACTTCTTTCATTTCTGCGTCTGTAGAGGAACCTTGCATCTGAGAATGTCTTCAGTTGGAGGTGGGTGGGGGGTTCTGACAGACGGAATTGGGACTCGGTCTCGGGGTGAGGAATCCAGGAGAATCATGGGGTTGGATAACAGGGAGCTGGATGCTAAGATCAGAATGTGTGGAAAAGGATCTGTACAGTGGGGAGAGGAAGAAAGAGTTATGAGAGCCTCATTCAAGCAATGAGTTAGTGAAAAGGTTGTCCTCAGAGTGACTGGTGATGGTTGCTCCTGGTCTAAGTTCCTCTGAAAAGATTCAAACAGATTGCACAGGGAATGAAGTCATTGCATGCATCGCTGATGCATAAATCATGTCAGGTACGCAGGGGTCCAAGAAACATGACCTTGAATTTCCAGCATCTGCAGTTTTTTGACTTTCACTAATTGCATCATTCCATTCACACTTTTGCCTGCTGACCTAAGTTGACCCATTATTAAGAACTGGGTTGATTTTAAAATTCTCATCACCATTTTCTATTTCCAAGAACAGTTTCCCCCTCCCTACCTTTGAAATCTCCTCCAGTCCTGAAATCTCTGTAACTCTCTAATTTAGGTCTCTTGATTATCCCTGAATTTATTTGATCCACTATTGTTGGTCACGCCTTCAGCTATCGATGTTCTAACCTCTGGAATCCCTTCCTTTAACCTCACCACCATTCTTCCTTCCTTCAAAATGCCCCTTAAATCCAGTCACTTTGAACGAGCCAAATATCTCCTGTGCTTGATGTCTAAATTAGTTTGATAGCACCTTGGTGAAGCATTTTGGAACATTTCACCATATTAAAGACATTATATCAATTCTGGCTGTTATTTTTCCATTCGTTATTTGAACAGCGGTGTTAGTTAACCTGGCTTTGTCACTATTATCCCCAAGGGTTAATATCTTATCAATTTAAATTGATGGACTGTTTCAATGGATTGGCCTAACCAATCAAGAATGAAAACAGCATACAACCAAACCATGCATTTTTCAGAATGAGAGAAGCAGGGCACAGATAGTGCCATTGTTTATGATTTGCACAATTGTCCTTTCTGTTGATGATTGTGATAACTGCTTCAGGATATTTTACTGTGCAACATAGACCTTGGCTGACATGCAACCTCCGTTTTCACCACCCGTGCATGGGAGCATCAAAACACATACTTCAATCACATGAATAATACATCATTCACAAAACTTAAAAGTTGCCTCAATGATATCCCACCTTCTGAAGAAAGATCATTGACAGAAACATTAACTCTTCTCTCTCTCTCTCTCTCTCTCTCTCTCTCTCTCACTCTCTCTCTCTCTCTCTCTCTCACTCTCTCTCTCTCTCTCTCCCTCCCCGAATGCTGTCTGGCCTGCTGAACATCTTCGCCATTTTCTGCTGTCTCTGGCCCTCGGTAGGGAAGCCCATTACCAGATGTCCAGCATCCAGAGTATTTTGATTTCAAGCTATCCAGGGGCTTTTTCCAAGTTACTCAAGTTACATTGTTCCAAGTTACTCAAACACAATACAACAGTCTATGTGCTTACGGCTTGAATAGTGAGAATTAGGGTTAGTGTACAGCATGTAGACACTGTTCTGGCTACTTACCTGGGAAGATGAATGGCTCCCCACCCCACCACTCCCTCATGTCTATAACGTAGTACATCAGACCCAGCAGGATGAAAGAGGAGCAGCCTGTCATGGTGATGAAGGACAGGGACCTACAAAGACATAAAATTAACACATCAGCAAATCAAGTACCAATTCAACAGGATCCAGAGGTTCCTGAAGAAGATCGTATTCATGGTAAGCACACTCAGGTCAATGAATACAACACAGTCACTGGTCACGTGCATGATTCCCTACCAGAAATCCCAGATTATGGAATCACAACTTTAAATTATGCAGACATTAACTTTATAGATAGTTCATAACATCTCAAGAAATGCTACAAGAAAGCTCCTATTTGATAGCCATGTTCCACAATGAGATGAATGCTCTGTTAAGCTGTTTTTGACGGTGTTACTTCAGTGAGGAACAAAGGACAGGAGACTCCCTGTAAAACCCAGATCCATATTCTATATTGCTGAATGCCCAGTGGATTTATTAGTGACTGTCTTATATTTCATTTTGGATTCTCCAGAAATGATAATACCCGCTCCATATCTACCATAGCAAACCTCTACTATTGGAATATTACCAAAATACCACAAGCACATTCATGAATTTTTAGATATTGTAGAAGAAACAGTATCTTGTTAGATTCTGTGTCATACAAATAGAACGAATAAGGCAAAAGCTTACATTTTTTAACAGTGGTCCTTTCCTTGATATGAAACAACAGAAAATTTTACAGTTTGCAAATGTTACTGTTGACCTTTACTTTCCTCTTAGGCATTCTCTCGGGATCAAGGATGACTTGTTTCCGCTCCAGTTCTGCAGGTTGTGAGATGGCTGTTGAAACCCAAGTGGGAACTGTAGACCCTTCCGTATGACAATACCGATGGGGAGCGTGGGGGGCTAGCTAGTGAAGTGGTCTGCTCCTTCCACCATTTATGCAGGGCTTCTGAGTGCTCCAGACTCATGGACTTGAAGTTCTCAATGACATCCCAAAAGCTCCTTCTTGAGCAGTCATGGGCTCAAGATTCCCAAGAGTCAAGGAGGCTTTGAACCTTTTCCACAGTCTGCCTGGCAATCTCTTCCCATGACAGAGTTTGGAATAGACTATACATTTTGGAAATCTGCTGTCTGGATTGTTAATGACGTGGTTTGCTCAATGCAGCTCAATGAGTGTAACTAGATGTTGTTCTGGGTGAGTACATTGTTTGTGATCATAGTGAACCTGAGGCAACCCTGGGACCCTAAAAGGGTTATCAGGAAAAAAGAATCGACTGATAACCTGAGGCAACATCCACACTGTAATTCAACCCTGAACTCCAAACATGACAGGAGGTTACCAAGAGTCCAGAGGAAACAACTCAAGCTTATTCTGAAAACCTCCTTGAAAATATACAACATCCTCAGTCATTCATGGGAACCTCTAATTCAAGGACAGATCAAATTGGAGAAGGCACATTCAGAAAGGCATTGAGAATGAGTCTCTTTGCTGGGAGTTCAGGAAGCTCAACAAACATAGAAGGAGAACCAGCTCCCATGTTACCCAACCATACACCTGCTACTTTAGAGTCTGCAGATCCCACAATTGCCTCATCCGCCACCTCAGAATTCAAAGGCCTGCAATGGAAGTAAGTCATCCTCAATTCCAGGGAACTGCCGAGGAAAGAGAACCTGAGAGCCGGCAGAGTTTCCCACATCCACCTGCATGGAAATATGACACAAACAAAGAGCTGATGAACATGGACCCTGGGACCCTAAAAGGGTTATCAGGAAAAAAAGAATCGACTGATAACTACTTTACCGATGTCCAACAAGAAAGACTAAAGGTAGCCAAAGCTTTGATCAACACTAATGGCTTTGCAACTGAAAAAAACAGAATATTTTGATGACATCTAGACCTCTTCTGATTCAATTGATTGTTCACAGAACAAGTAAACAAGATCCAATAACAGTTCAATATATGAACAGCTGCCTCAGCTGGTTGCTGAATTTCTATGTAAACTTTGTATATTTAGCCACACTCTCGGTTCCAGTAAGGTAAATTTAAGGTGACTAGCCACCCTTCAAATATTAAAGATGTGGAAAACTTCACAGAACCTTGAGAAAAACAGAACTTCCTTGGTACCGCAGTGGAGTGTGACCTAGATTGTGAGTACAAATCCAAGTACTAGTTATCTAACAACTACTTGGTTCTATATAGGTATTTCACAAGAGTGCTATCAGTTTCACACTGAGCCACAAAAAGAGATATGAAGGCAGATGACCTAAAGTGTATTCAGAGAAACACATTTTAAGAGTGTTTTTAGAGAGGAAAGAGAGGCGGGGAGGGTGAGACGTTGAGGAAAGGACTTCGAGATTGTCGGGCCTTAACAGCTGAAGGCACAGACACCACTGAAGGTGAAACTGAATTCAGGGATGTTTCAGGAAGTAAACAATTCCTTTAGAGGCAGCAGCTCACAATATAACAATCAATGGTTCCTAATGGAATATTCACAGCGATAACAATATTTCCGTGGATGAGGGTCAAGAGAAGAAAGAAGCTCCCTTTCGGATCACTGGAAATATGAGATCAGCCCAGCATTTAAGTACATTAACTGTCACTGTCTGTTTCTCCAATCATAACCTGACCACTAATGAAAACTGACGTTGAAAGGAAATACATTGTTGCCCCATGCTGCAGCTCAAGTTTGTCAAGAGGCAGATAATCAATGAACAATACAACATAATGTGGTTTCCAACAGATGATAATGTATGCAAAATAATTTCAATCGAGGACGAAAATGAATAAACAACAAAAATCAGGAGTGATTATTTTAATGAGCTGAAGTGCTTTAACATTGGCAGAGAGCCACCTTTATTTCCAAATCACTTAAAGTTCTGATCAATTGGTATCATTATTTTCTCATTTCAGTCTTTCAAAGGCAAGCACAGTGATGCTGCTGCTGACAGAACTCCATGTTTGTACTTTTGTATTCGTTGACATTACTGTCCTACTCCTGTCCCCTCAGTCCCCTCCCCCTTCCTGTCCCCATCAATCCCCTCCCCACCCTCTCCCCGCCCCTTCCCCACCCTTTCCCCTCGCCCCCCTCCCCACCCTCTCCCCCCACTTCCCCACCCTCTCCCCGCCTCCTTCCCCACTCCCTTCCCCACCCTCCTTCCCCAACCCCTCCCCACCTTCTCCCCGTTCCTTCCCCACCCTTTCCCCTCGCCCCCCTCCCCACCCTCTCCCCGCCCTTCCTCCCCCTCTCCCCTTCCCAACCCTCTCCTCTGCCCCCTTCCCCACCCTCTCCCCAGCCCCCTCCCCACCCTCTCCCACTCCCCCTTCCCCATCCTTCCCCAACCCATTCCCCACCCTCTCCCCTTTGATAGGTGCATTATGTTGCAATACTGCTTTGAGATCAGGCCAGAGGAAAAGGTTTCCAAGAGACCCATATCATAAAGGATGTTTTAATTTTAGCTGAAAATGCCAATCATTTAAAACATAATATATGGCAAACAAGTAGATTGACATAAATAACCTATTAACTTAGCACCCTCAGATATGGTCCATGTAAAGAGAGGCTTCCCCTGTCTCTTCAGTTGGACACGGTTGCAACTTATTGGGTTCTTGCCTCCTGAGATTGGGCCAAGTAACTAGTGTTGATGCAGAGGCTAAACTCTTCACTGCACACACTGGGTCCTTCTTTAATGTTTGCATTGCTTTCACTTTATTTCAGGGATTAACTTTGTTCTTGCAGATTTTGATTTGTCTGGGTCTGATATTAGGTGCATCTTCACAAATATTTCTTTTTTATAGGTTGGGCAGATTTGGTGATTTTTGCACTCTGGCAAGCTGATCATATAGTAACATTTCTGACCCCTAAGAAAAGCACAATACAAAAGCTTGTGGAATTCATTACTGGAATTGGTTGTTTTGTGGTTCAGGTGCTGTTTTCTGACTTTGTAACTGATCTAAATTGATCTTAAAATGTTATTTGGTTTCATTTGATTCAAAATCACAGCAAACCAAATTGCACCACTTTCAAGTGCAGCAAAGACACCATAAATTATTGGTGCTGTGAGTTTGGCCTGAAGAAATTATTCTTTCCCTTTCTTCTCTTCCCCAACATCCTCAACTCCCCTCCCCCCGACCATTATCATTACAGCACCAGCACCAACTTAATTTTATAGTGGAAAACATTTGCTTAGGTTACAACCTCATTAATACACAGTAGGTAAGATGTCAATGTTCCTGAGGAGAGTACTGTCAGTTGCAAATAAATGACAGGAAAAGAAAGTTTCAAAAATCATTTTGGTTAAATTCTCACTGTTGAAGCATATTTAAATTCTGCAGAAATTTGCGTTCACTAAATATTTTAAGTCGTAAACTATGGTTTTAAATTTACTTTAATTGCTGATAATAACTTGGTTAATTGTATATGTGAATATATAATATGTTTTCATATATTGTAAGTTTGAAACGATTTGCTTCAGAAGCTTGAGTGAAAATTAACAAGCTTATTTTCACAAGTACATGGAAAAGCATAGAATGCAAAATTTGCAGAGGCAGAAATAATTGTGTTTGGTAATAAATGTAGTTGCTACATGATAATTTAATAATCACCTAGGTTCTAGCTTCAATTATGATTTGCTAATCTGTAACATTGAAACAAAGTTGGAACTGAATGTTTAGTGATAATTACACAAGCATATGTGTCTTTTGTGAATGTATTAGTATTGGTTTATTATTGTCACTTGTACTGAGGTACATTGAAAAACTTGTCTTGCATACCGATCGTACAGGTCAATTCATTACACAGTGCAGTTACATTGGGTTAGTACAGAGTGCATTGATGTAGTACAGGTAAAAACAACAACAGTACAGAGTAAAGTGTCACAGCTACAGAGAAAGTGCAGTGTAATAAGGTGCAAGGTCACAACAAGGTAGATCGTGAGGTCACAGTCCATCTCATCATATAAGGGAACCGTTCAATAGTCTTATCACAGTGGGGTAGAAGCTGTCCTTAATGTGAAGAAGGGATGCTGTTCACCAAAAGTACACCGAGCTTTGGCATTCTGAATTTACACACAAAATATACATTTCAAGATCATTATTATAAATTAAGGGATATATTTGTTTTGAATATGAAGAACTCATTCACAGAGAGCGGGTTTGAAAGAGTGTCAAGGTTTTCAGATCAAAAGAGAAAATAATAATATTAGGAGGAGGGTGAAGAAGGGGAGTAATTGGTAATTGGCTTATTATTGACACATGTATCTGAGATACGTGAAAAACTTTATTTTGCGTGCCGTCCATACAGATGGTTCCAAACATAAGTACATCAAGGTAGAACAAAGGGAACAGCAGTAATAGAATGCAAAATATAGTGTTACAGTTACAGTTACACAGAAAATGCAGTGCAGGTAGACAAATAAGGTGCAAGGGCCACAACAAGTGAAGAGACAGTCCTTTTATAATGAATTACAATGGTCTAGAAGTTTATCTATAGTAAGTAGCCTACCTCCAATACATTAATTTCAGAGCCAAATTACAACTAGCTGATGCTTCCACATTAAGTGTTTAGCATTACTGGCCCTGGATGAAATTCTAAGCAAACGTAGGCAAAGTTAGGAAGAACAGATGTGCTTCCCCATTGGGCCAGCAAGTTAACCTGCTTCCCACTTCCTGCAATCTATACATGAGTCCTCCATCCCAAATTCATTTCTCTGTGGCTCATGATCACAAACATTGTCCAATCCTCACTCCCTCCATCCTCTCTGCTCTGTGATTGTGGACAAGAGCCACAAGTCATCCCAATCCAACAGCCAGACTCCCAAAAATGCCCATTCAATTTGACAGGAGCTATACTATCCCACTTCTAGGAATAGTCCCCCTCATCCATCACTCCTTTCCTATCACTGTCACGTCTAAACACCAGACTGCTGGGGCTGTTTTGGCCCCAGGTTATAAAGCTGAGCCCTTCCTATAAGGGTCAGGATGTTTGGCAAGTGGATGTTACAAGCAGACAATATCTGATAATGGAAATATTGCTCACTGAATCACTACACTCAAATGCCCAGGTTGCAAGTTGTAGTACACCCCTGGGAGAGATCAGGGCTTGGGTCCATTAAAAATGGAAGAAATTCCATTACAATAAAAGACAAAATGCTGGAAATATTCAATAGGTCAGTCAGCAGCTATGGAGAGAGAGTCAACTTTTCAAGTCAATGACCCTGCATCAGAACTGGAAACGATAGAAATTGAACATGTTTTAAGTTGCGGAGAATGGGCGGGGTGGGGGGGGGGCGGGTGGCGGTGGGAAGAACACCTCAAGGACTGCTGGAGTCCTGAAGGCAGCTCACCACCACCTTCTCAAGGGTAATTAAATGCTGACTCAGCTTACAAAGCCCACACTCCTTGAATGAACATAAAACAAATGGAACTTTTGTGATAGGGATGAGACTGGTTCCCCTTTATCCACCCTGTTTGTTACATCCTCAAAGAACTCTAGGAATTCTTGTCAAACAAGATTTCCCCTCATAAAACCATTGGCATACAGTTTTCTAAATGTGCTGTAATTAACTCCTAAATAATAGATTCTAGCTTTTCCCCAGTGGCAGATGTTTGACTAACTGGCCTATAGTTTCCAGCTTTTCATGTCCATCCTTTCATGAACTATGCTGTTACATTTGCAGTTTTCCAATTCTGAAGACCTCTTCAGAATCCAGGGAGTTTTGGTGGATTATAACCAACACACACGTTAACTCTACAGTCACTTCCTTTAAGATAATAGCATGCACGCCAATCGGCCTTGGGACATATCGGCATTTAGCCTCATTAGTTTGGCACTTTATTTCTCGAATGATAAAGACTGGAAATTCGATTTCATCAGAAAGGCTAGTTACCTTTGACTCTCACCAATTGTTATCGATGCACCATAGAAAGCATCTATCCAGATGTATCGCGGCTTGGTATGGCAACTGCTCTGCCCATGACCGCAAGAAACTGCAGGAAGTTGTGGACACAACCCAGCGCATCACAGAAAGCAGCCTCCCCTCCATGGACTCTGTCTATGGTTCTCACTGACTTGGTAAAGCAGCCAGCATAACCAAAGATCCCACCCCACCGGGTCTCTTTCCTCTAGCCCCATTCATTTCCTTCTATTTATATCTCTTTCATTCAGATCAGCTGCAATTAACAAGCCTCCACCCCCCTCTCTCTCCTGATACCACCAATCATTCATAGTGTCATTTGGTCTCACTTGGCCTCCACATTATCACAGACATTCCCGTCATCAACCCCTCCCCCTTCTCTAAACTTAAAACATGCAATGTCAAACTTTTCCTAGTTCTGGTGAAAAGTCATTGGCCTGAAACATTGTTTCTCTCCTCACAGATGCTGCCTGGCCAGCTGAGTATTCCTAGTATATTCTGTTTTCAGTTCAGATTTTGAGAACCGCAGGGTTTTTTTTGCTTTTAGAACTTCTATTATTCGTATTTTGCAATGAAATCAAACAATATTTCACATCACTAGTAATTGTATTCCATTTTCATCCTCTCCAAGGTACTCAATCTTAAGTGCCATCTCAGTCAGTGATAGCTGTCTCAGTACTGGATCAGAGGTTGTGAATTTAATCCTACGACAGGAAAGATCATATAATGCAGACTGGTATTCACATGGTTTTATGAGAGATTAATTATCACCCTTCAGATACTGAATTAAAGCAACACTCCACCTTCCCACGAGGAGTTTTCTCAGAGATATGATATCAAATCTCCCCCAGCCACCAACAGTGTACTGATTAACAGGTCATTAATCTCATTGCTAATGAGATCACACTCCACGTAACAATGGCTACTGCAGCAACTCACATTAAGTGCTGGAGAAACTCAGCAGGTCAGGCAGTATCTATAGAGGGAAATAAACAGTCGATGTTCAGATCGAGACCCTTCATCAAGACTGGAAAGGAAGAAGGCAGAAGCCAGAATAAGGAAGTCGGGGGAGGGGGAGGAGAACAGGCTGGCAGGAGATAGGTGAGTCCAGGTGAGAGGGGGAAGGTAGGTGGGTGGGGGAGGGGGGAGATGTAAGAAGCAGGGAGGTGACAGGTAGAAGAGGCAAAGGCCTGAAGAAGAAGGAACACTTCAGCCCTTTGAGAGCGAATTGGCTACTGTATTTGCCCAAGTTGCTACAATCACCACACTGCAGCTTGTTTGAAGCATTTTGAAATATTTCTGATGTGTGAGAGGAATTAATGCAAACACAACTTTCTTTTGTTCTTAACGGACTGAGAAACCATGTAAGCACATGTTAAATGGCTCCAGTTAAAGGACTCCCATTTGATTTTTTTCCAATGGAATCTCTATTCCCAGATTGTTGAAGCAATGCTTACCAGAGGTTTTTATTGATGGGGATGAACCCTTCCTCCCCGCTGCATTTTGTAAGGACCGCCGAAATAAATCCCTATGAGCACAGGAAATAAGGATTTGGTCAATCTCTGAGCACATGGAACAAGAAATAAAACGATAGAAGTTTATGGCAATATTTAAGATGTTTTCATTGTGTAATAAACTCCACAGATAGCTACTGAAAAATGGAAAAAATGCATTAAGGGAATATCTTTGATATAAAAATTAAATCCAGAATAAATCTCCAAACTGAAACTTGTCAAAAGGGCAAAGGGGTAACAAGTTAAACAAGTAAATGCACATTCTAAGACCCACATACTCCATCCAGAGAGCTATCCATACAGAGAGTATACTAGCAGGGCAGACTCAGACTGAGACAACACAGGAATTAGATCTGGAATCCTTTATTTTTTTCTTAAGAAAAGGAAATACCCACATTTTAAGTAGCTGCTTCACAACCTTGTAGAGCATAAAAAATAATTTTGAAGTGTGGTCCCAATTGCTAGATAGGAAATGGGGAAGACAATTTGTGTATAGCATGCTCCCATAAACTGCATTCCAGATAATAGAGTAGAAATTCATCTTCAGTTGCATGCAGGCAGTGTGGTAGCAGGTGCATACTTCACTGTGATGAAGTGGAGTGCCGTTGATCTCACTAGAAGTGTATTTTGGAAGCAGAGAACATGGTGCATCCTCTACTGCATTGCATGTTTCTCCCAATAGACTGAGGATGGATTTTGAGCATTATAGTGATTTTCAGTGAGGAACAAATATTGGCCAGGACACTGGACTAATGCTCCTTCTCACTTTTCAAATTATGTGGACAATTGGGGTCCTTCTTGGATGGATGAGCCAAGAAGACCAAAAGGTTTGACCCCACCTTCTTCCAGAGTCTGATTTCGATGTTCAATTTATATTTGGGGTTCAGTCAGGTTTGGGAAACCCATTGAGACACTGGCTTGTTTAAGCATGGACACCAGTTTAAAACAAACCTTTCAGTTCAAGGTCAGGTATTAACAAATGATGCAACCATACTGTCAGGGCAGAGATGCATTTTTACAACATGAATGACAGTGTTTCATTGTATATTTACAGACAGTTAAAGCTTTGCCAACAACTCCAAGGGGGTAGAAATCCCTTGCTGAAAACTGATCCTTATTGATATTGATCTTTAAGTAACTACTCTAACTATGAGCAAATTATATTCCACCAGTCATGTCCTTATGGGCAATGTAGAAACTATTTAAATGAAGTGAGCAATCTTTGTGGTACAATTACTGTGCATATATTTAAGAATAAAATATTGTACTTTTAGAAGACATTTAGATCACAGCACCTCAGCCCGATAAACAAAGAAACAGGCCATTCAGCCCAAACAGCCCATAGTGGTAACAATGTTTACCTCAGCCTCTTCCCTGCCCATCAGGATATAAATTGGTTTCCACTTTCCAGAGGCAACAGAAGCTCAGAGTGTACTAGAGATCTTCTCAGATATAAAAATAAAATCTGACCACGCCCCACCAACCTGAGTCAACCACTAGCAATCAGAACCCAACCACTGGGAGTCTGTACCTGACACAATCTCAAGGGCTTGTAATTGTTCTGACCTAACCTGACTGTCACCTCCTGTCCTGGGCACCCAGAGTACGTCACCTGGCCCAGCATTTCAGGGCCTCTGAATATATTTAACACATATTTATTTATCTGCATTCTATTTATTTATAAAGACCTGAGCATTAGCATGTTTATTTATAAAGAGCTAGCTGGGGGAACCTCATTGAAAAACATCAGTCTTCTTCACACCCAACCTGACATAAACCCAACACATATAGTCGGGTCCCGCCAGACTCAGGTCAGATAGCCAAGCTCCATGGTGAAGTTCCTCACATAAAATGCAGGAGGTCTGGGTTCAAGCTTCTCATCTACAGTCAGTGGGACAACCAATGGCAGCAGGATGGTCACATCGGTGAACTAATAAGCCAGAGGGCCAGACCAATGATCCAGAAGCATGAGACATTAATTCTCACAGTAGCACCCAAGTCATTCTCTCTTCTCTCCTCTTCCATCGGGTAGAAGATACAGGAGCCTGAGGGCACGTACCACCAGGCTTAAGGACAGCTTCTATCCCACTGTGATAAGACTATTGAACGGTTCCCTTATATGATGAGATGGAGTCTGACCTCACGATCTACCTTGTTGTGACCTTGCACCTTATTGACTACCTGCACTGCACTTTCTCTGTAGCTGTGACACTTCACTCTGTACTGTTATTGTTTTTACCTGTACTACCTCACTGCACTCTGTACTAACTCAATGTAATGGCACTGTGTAATGAATTGACCTGTACGATTGGTATGCAAGACAAGTTTTTCACTATACCTCGGTACAAGTGACAATAATAAACCAATACCAATACCAATAATGAATCTGGAATAAACCACCTGACTGTTGAAAAATCCCTGGGTAAAGAAAATCCATTGCCTTTATTTAGTCTGGCCTATATGTGATTCCAATCCACTAGCATGTACTGACACTTAACTGCCCTCTCAGGTGTCCCAGAAAGCCATTCAGTTCAATAAATGCTGGCCCTGTCACTGAAGCCCAAACCCCATGAACAAATGGATAAAAACCAACTGTTGCTTTGTCGTCCGTATCATGTTTCAAACAGGAAATCACTGGCAAGGCTGGTACTTAGTGTTCACCCGTAGACGGCCCGCATGGCCATTTCAGAAAGCAGTGAAGTCTTGATTTCATTGGTGGCTCCTAAAGATGTGCTGGTTGGTAGGTAAATTGGCCATTGTAAATTGCCCTTAATGGTAGAATCTGGAGGCAGTTGATGGGAATATAGGAAGAATAGATTATAGGGATCGCACCGTGAGTCAGCATGGATTCAATGGGCCAAATAGCCTCCTTCTACAATGTACTGCAATATAGAACATATAGTCATATGTTGGCCAGACCCAATAAGGATGGCAGATTTCCTTTCCTGAGAAACTAGCTGGGTTTTAAACAACAATTGATAATTTCAGAATCGCCACAACTAATGGTAGATTTTTAACTCCAGATTCATTTAATTACTTAACCACCTGCTCCAACACACCCAAAGATCCCATTGTCCTATTTGTAAAATGTGCATGTCAAAACTCGACCTACAGGCAAAAATCCACAAGAGCAGGTCATTCATTAATCAACCCATTGCCTTTCTCAGTGGACCTTGCTGTGGAAAGTGACTGCTGCTGTTTTTCGCTTGCACAGCAGTCATGCACTTCAGTCTAATTCATTGCATGTAACTATGAAGGGATGTAATAAACTGAGAGTTAGCACTGAGTCAAGCTGATGCTGAAATAATGTAACCGACAGTAAAATTGGAACTTTTATTTTTTCAAAAACGAAGTATTAATCCGGAAATCACACCAGTACATAACAATTAACTCACGAGTGATGTCAGTGGCCGTGCTTAATTGATTATGAGTGATCATACAATTCTCATATTTTTCAAGGAAAAATCACATCAGTTGGTTAAAGTGCCTTCTGTCATATTTTCAATTGTGTTGCCTGCTCCTGTCATTCTGGTATTGTCTTATAAGAGAATTAGGCTTGATTCTTTCCTTGTGCTGTTGGTTTACATTAGTGACAAGGATCACAGCTGGTGACATGAACCAATAATGAGATACCAGACCATATTTCACTGGGTTGAGGATCTGAAAGCAGGCATTGACAGACTAGCATGAACCATTCTGTAATTAAATCTTCAGTCGAACAATTATTCGTTTCAATTATTTCCTGACAGACCTACAATTTTAATTCAGAAAATAAGACTTGCTTTAATAAAGCATTTCATCAAAATTTTAAAATACTTTGCATATAAAGGTACAGTGACTCCCAGGCAATTGTATCGGCCATTTTGCAAGTAGGAAGATCCCAGGAACAGCAGCAAGATAAATAGCCAGATTTCAAGAGAAGAATACTGACAAGGATATCAGGAGTACCCATCTTCACACAGTCTCATGAGACCTTTGAAATCCACAATAACTACTGAAAGAGTCTGCTTATCCAAGGGGTAGAACTTCAATCAATGCAGCAGAAACTGCGGGAGACCTGTTCCAATTATGGCCAATGAGTTGGACAGTGCCTGCAAAGGTGTGTTAAACAGTCACTTTGGGGTGAGGCAACAAACTCTTTGCTTCTGGGCCCACTGCTTGCAAATTCAATAGGACCCATGCCTCAGGCTGGGTCAGACTTACAGTGGGAAAGTCCTCTACTCCCTGAACTCTGCCAGTGAGTCAGGAAATCAGAGAAGTCTGGAGCTGGGAGAGGGGTTGTGGGGAAGAGAGATGAGCATCAGTTAGGGGCTGGGGATTATTGAGACGGAGTTTCATCAAGATTAGGGTGGGAGGACTGGTAGTGGGAGGACTGGTAGTGGGAGGACGCGATCATCTATTGGATCCCCAGGGTTGGGTGGTTGGGTGTTGAGGGGGGTCATGGGGAAGGGCCAGCAAGAGTTTAGGATTACATTGGGTTACATAGGATATATGACAGAGAAGCAGGCCATTCAGCCCAAGCAGTCCACAACAGCATTTATGCTCCACTCAAGACTCCCGCTGTTTTTATCAGCAAGCCCCTTTATTTCCTCCTTTCTCATATGCTTGTACAGCCTGCCCTTAAATGTATCAATGCTTGTGGGAGCAAGTTCCACATTCTCACCACCCCTTGGAAAAGAAGTTTCCTTTGAATCCCTTAATAGCTTTCTTGTTAATTACCTTACAATGATGGCCTCTTGTTGTTCTTTGCCACAAGTGGAAACATCCTCTCTGAATCCACATTATCAAGACATCTCGTAATTGTATTAACTCACCCTCAGCTTTCTTCTTAAGAGAGAACAGACTCAGCCTGTTCATCCTTCCCTTATATCTGTGCCATTTTCATTCTTGTAAATTTTCTCCTGAAACATTATCTTTGTTTCTCTCTCCACAGACACAGCCTGGCCTGCTGAGGATTTACAGGATGTTCTAGTTTTAGTATGGAGATACATGTCTGTCTTTTTGTCTTATTCATCTGAGATGCAATGCCTTCACTGGATCCAGCAGCCATTCTGGCTCCTGCTTGAAATCTGTAGAACTACCAAGGCTCTGAAGACAAGAGGCAAAGGGTGCTAAATTCCTCTCTGTGTGTTTACATTGCTTGTGTTTACACAGTACAAATATGTCCTAGTAACTGGGCTCCTCAGGCACTTTGCAAAGCAGTAGAATATAAACTGAAAGCATTAGCAATTGCTTTATGTGAAGTGGGTTGAAGTACTTCAGTAATTTCTCTGGACAAGGTGCACTTAGGAAAGGATTACTGTTCCAGGAAAATGGACTTGGTCAATTGGAAATATTAAGCATACTGCCATAGAATTCTGTCTCATGGCTAAACTCTGAGAATAAACCTCTCACGTAGGCAAGGGAGATTTCAATCAGTAGCTGATTTGTATGATACTTCACTCTGAGGGTATCATAATGCTGACAGTAGGTGCCTGAAATGATGAGGGCCAAGGTCCAATGCAATGCAGCAAATCACCATAAAATTTAAGGGTGGGGGGGGGGGGCAACTTCAGTCAGAAAGTAAAATTTGATGTTAGTTTCTGTCCAGTTTGTCTATTTTACCCAAACCAATTAGAGAGAAACTACAGATGCTGCAAGTCTGAAATTAAAACTAAAAACTGCTGGAAACATTCAGCACATCAGGCAGCATCTGAATGTTCTGACAAAGAGTCTTCAACCCGAAATGTTAACTCTGTTTCTCATTCCTTAGATGCTGTTTGTTCTGTTGATTATTTCCTTCATTTCCGTTTTTTTTTCCAGAGACTAATGAAAAGTTGATCATTTTGCAAAGGATATGATGAAAAATCAGCAAATAAAGAAAATAATTTCTATGTTAATAACATTGAAGTTCTCTGCTATTAATAATGGTGCATCAAATATAAACAGGCTGAGCTCAGTGCACCCACCAATCAAGGATTCATCTATTTTGTGTATTCCCTGGGACTCTTCAGATGCAGCCTCAGTTACAAGTTAACAGCTCTGCACTCACTAGCGCTTGCAGCCCAGGAGAAGGGCAGCTTAACCATCATAGGCACTCTGGGACTCTGGACATGACAGGGAGGAAAATTTTTGGTGTGGTGTCTGTTACAGAGAGAGAAAAGAGGTTGTAGCATTTGGTAAGGGCGGTGGATTGTGCTTGGGCTTTACATCAGGTTTGGAGTGAGAATAGGTTTCTGGAAGATACAACAGAGAGTATGTCCCACACATCAGAGGAAGGGATCTTGGGATCAGCTGTTCATCATGGAATATTGTCACAGGTTGACAGGGTCATGGGGTCAGAGTATTGAAAGAGAGAAGGATCCAAGGATCCAGATTGGCACCATGGGATTATGACCAGGTTGTCCAGTGAATGCCTGATGAGATGTGCCCCATGGACAACAAGGTCCCAGTTCCCTGGTAATGCTCCAAAAAGATATCATCCCATATTCCCTGACACAGAAACCATGTTGGAGTCACAACTGTGACTCACTGTAAGGATCTGCCCAACTGAATTTCATGGCCGGTACCACTTGACCTGAAAATCCTCACAAATGTAACTTATTTCATTTTAAATCCATGTTTAAACACATAATAAACCAGCCCTACATGATTGAATTTCTGGACAAATGACTGTTAACCAAGCACCATTTTTGTCCTCAGGTTCCTTGTGTTGGTAAACTGTCCACAAGCATGGGGTTCCATATTTGCGCACAGGTTACAGTTGGACAACAGTTCCATAGATAATTTGGTGACAACAGTTCTATGATTTTTCAAGTCTCCATTCCAGCACAGTTCTCCCTTTAAGACATAAAAGACCTGCGATTAGCATTAACAGTGAGGAATCTGTGCACAATTAGGTGATACGTTTATGGATCAGAAGAATGCCACATAGAGTTTGAAAAAAAGCGAACTCTTTCATTGAATAAACATCACAAATAATGTGACAGAAATTCTCCTTTATCTGTTAGTTCTTTGATTCTGGTTTTCAAGTTTCTCCACACCCTTGCCCCCACTATCAATCTAACGCCCTAAATTCTCCAGGTGTTCCTCATTCCCCTGACTCACACTCTTGCCAATTCCCGATTTAATTCATTCCATCACTGGTGACTGCATTTTAGGCTGCCTTGATCGCAAGCTCTGGAGTTCCTTCTCTAAACTGCCCATATTGTTCAATGTTATAAATCAATGTGGAAGTGTGGTTTTATCTGTTTACATTATTAGACAACTGGCTGCTGTAGTTTGCTAGGATGTAGCAGTTTGTTGAAATCTCTCCAGACTGAGAGAAAAAGGTCTCTTCTCTTCAATAGTTAAGCAGGCGAAACAGTGTTGATAGAAAACTGTCCATTCACCTCCGGAACCTGAAAATGATCAGTATGTAAGTCGCCATTTCAATGTATTTATTGCACCCTTGTGGCTTTGGTAATCTAGTGGACAAAAAGGTAATGAATTCTTTCCTGGCCTGCCATCGGATGTACACTTCTTTGTAAGTACCACTGAGACAGCACAATTTTCAATGAATCTCAGATGGATTCAATGCACAAGTTAAAGCGTTCTGTGTAGACATAGGAAATGCTCCGGAGGCAGGTTATAAATCATTACATCATCACTTTCTGAAAATTGGCTTCATCAATTTAAGGGAACGGATCTCAACCAGCCACCCATTAACTTTTGGAACATGGGAGTCCTTGTTTATGTATAGATAAACAGAGAAAGGTTGATTTTAAAAAATCCTACTGTCCGTGATTCATCCAAAGCTGTGGTGATTTGAACCGCATATGATGTGAGGGGCTGCACATCTTTGTATAATGGATAGAGGACTCGGTGCTTCTGAAACAAAGTGACAGAAGACTGCAGTTTGTCACAGAACGTGATGGGGATTTTCATCCGGCAGATGAGAAAGAATCAGACTCTGCAATATCACCAGCATGGGCTGCAAGTCTGCACAGTACATAACCTAAGTTGATACTCCTGTGCAGCATCAAAAGGGTGCTGTATTTTCCAAAGCACAGTTCTGGTGGTCTAGTGGACAGTAATGAGCCCAAGGTTCTATTCCAAGAGCAGCAGGGAGTTCTACAGCTTTCCCACCTAAACTGGTGGTTCATCTCACCATTATTAGTGAGATCGTGTTGTGGAGAAACTGGCTTAATGATTAAATGTTTAATAGTTCACTAACATATTTCATTTGGGTATGATTATTCTTATATAAATGTTATTTTATCTTTATTTCAACCACTCACTGATACATTGAAAGATAGTTAGCTATTTGAACTAACAACCAAAGGTACTTAAGTGATTACAAAAATACCTGCATTGTACAAAGCTGAATCTCTGCAAAGTTGGGAAGGGAGCCAGGTGTGCACCAGGGCTGGGGGTTGGGAATGGGGCTGTGTATGTGCCTGGAGGTGAGGGTTAGGAACAGAGGCAGATGTGTGGCCAGAAGTGGGCGTCTAGAATGGGGCTGGGGGGGGGGGGGGGGGGGGGGGTGCTGCCAGAGCAACAGGTTGGAGCCAGGGTGTCAGGACTGTGAGGATTTTAGAGGTGGGCAAACTAACCGGTTCCCCACCCATCTCCTTTCCAGAAGCAGACTGGACGTCTCTGGAATGCTCTACCCTAAGCATCATTGCAATATATAGACAAAGAGTAGTTGGTGACATTTTACAACTTTTAAGGCATAATAAGCCATAAATTTTATGATTTTTTTTCCTACTAAATTAAACATGATAATGTCTGTCCTTTTAACGGACAATTTTGCAAAATTAGGCTTTTACTTCCCACTCATAACCAGATGTTTTGTATTGGTTCTATCTTATATGTCACTTAATTTCCATTTAACAATTGATTCCCATTTATTCCTTATACATCTCAAAATAACAAGTTAGGAAAATATCAACAAAGAAACTAAAAGAAGCTGACCTTTACAGTTAATTTATTCCCTCTTTCAAAAAGCCACAAAGTACTTTGCATGCAATGATCTACTTTGAAGTGCTTGACTGTTGCTCTTCAGGCCATCACAGAGGGAAACCACAAAGATCAGATGAATGAATTAAGAGTTATTGTGTTATTGGGGATGCTGGATAAGGAATGACTTTTATTTCTGGTCCATTAGTGCTATGGGATCTTTAACCCCCAAGGACAGGCTAATGGGACCTCAGTTTAGCATCTCATCCAAAGGGTGGCATCCTGACTTTGCACCACCCTCTCTGCTCTGCACCAAACCATTAACTGAGATTACTCAAACCTTCCTACATAATGAAGGTAATAATCCAAACGTGTCCCCCATAATTTCTAACACACCAATGGAGTCATCATTCCAACAACTTCAGAGAAATTTTGTTTTATAGCATTATTGTTAAGGTAGATTATGAACACCAAGCCTAAAGAGAATTGGCAGGGATGAGTATGACCAAACACTTGGTCAAGTAAGTGTTTTCAAGTTATTGAGTCTCTTAAAATGAGGAGAAGGTGGTATCCGCACTAAGAGAAGCAATTCAAAGAAAGGCAACGTGACAGCTAGTTTGTACACATTACTCCAAATAGCAATGAAATAAACGGTTAGCACAGCAGCTGTGGAAGTTAAAGTCAGTTAATTAAATAACATAAATAAATGAACTTTTTTAAAGAAAGCTAGCCTTCTTACAGCAACCATGCAGCTACGTAACTATCGTAAAACTCACTAAATTAACTGATATCATTCAAGGAGGGAAATCTGCCATCCTTATTCAGTCTGGCCTACTCATGACTCCAGACCCACAACAATGTGGTTGACTGTAAAACTGCCCTCTGAAACTAGCAATCCATTCAGTTTTATTATAACTACTCATACACTGGAGGAAAATATTTCATCCTATAATACCCTTGGGATCTTTAATATCTACCTGAGAGGGCAGACGTAGCATCTGTTTAATGCTTCATCCAAAAGACATCACTTTCAGCATTGCAGTGTGTCTTCAGTACTGGCCTATCAGCCTAAGTTATGTAAAGTGGGATTTGAATCCACGTACTGCTGACTCAGAGGCAATAGCACCAACCACTGAGGTACAGCAGACATAATACATATGAAGATACAGCCGACACAACTATGGGAGGAAGCTCCCTGAGACTCAAACATATGGGATTTCGATAGGTCCCAGTCTGACACTCTACGGTGGCCAGGATAGAGGAACCATGAGTTTGAGGAAATAGGAATCTTTTAAATTTTGGGTCACGACTGTAACTCCATTTCTCTTCGAACTTGGTGGGGTTTTCATTTTGCATGTTTTATTTCTTTCTGTTCCTCTTCTCTCATTTGTTGTGCTTCATTCCACAAACAGGCAGCTGTGCATTTCAGTGCTCAGAGAGCCATAAGAACAATTAATGACTACCGATCACTCTTTTTGCTGGATATTTCAGTCCACTCCACTGTGGTCACTACACAGTGGGCCTGTGACTATTTAGACAATGGGCCTGCTATTGCAAACTCTAGTGGAGTCTTGGGCCCTGCTGTATGAACATTGCACATTTCAGGGATTGAGGCCATATTTCATATATTTTTCATATTTTCTTATGATATCTTTTATTGTGCTGCACTTGGAGTATTGTGTGAAATTCCGGTTGCCCTATTCCAGGAGGGATGTAGAGGCTTTGGAGAGGGTGCAGAAGAGGTTTACCATGACACTGCCTGGATTAGAAGGTCGATAAGGAGAGGTTCGACAAACTTGGATTGTTTTCTCTGCAGTGTTGGAGGCTGAGGGGAGACCTGAAAGAAGTTTATAAAATTATGAGAGGCATAGTTAGGACAGACAGGGTGAATCTTTCACCCCAGGGCAGAAATGTTCTTCACTAGAGGGCAAAGCTTTAAGATGAGAGGGGGAAGATTTAAAGGAGATGTGTGGGGCAGGTTTTTTTACATAGAGGGTGGTGGGTACTGGGAATGTGTTGCCGGGGGTGGTGGTGGAGGCAGATATGAGGGTGATGTTTAAGAGGCTTTTGGATAAGCATATCAATATGCAGGGAATAGAGGGATATGGATCATGTGCAGGCAGAAGGGATTAGTTTAATTTGGCATCATGTTCGGCACAGACATCGTTAGCCAAGGGGCCTGTTCCTGTGCTGTACTGTCCTATGTTCTATAAAAGGACGACATTTTGGCTCATTGAGTCTCCCCTGTTCTTCAACTAATTTTCCCTGTACCCTACTCTCTCCACATTCCCAACAACTCCCCGCAGATTCTACCACTCATTCACACCAGGGACAATTCACAGGGATAGTGTGCAAACTCCACACTGACAGCAACTGGAGATCAGGCTTGAAGCTGGGTCGTTAGAGCTGCGAGGCAGCAGTTCTATTAGCTGGGTCATGGGGGGGAGAGGGTCAACAGTTATGGGCCTGACTGGGGCCCAAGGTCAGGTCTGATTTGTGATCAGGTAAGGAGCCGCAGGAAGAGGGTAGGGTTAGCAACTGGTTAGGAGCCCTGAGAGAGGTGGGATTCAGGTACCCATCAGTGACCATGGGGGACAGCTGGGTCTGGGACCTCAAGGGGAATTCAGTGCCACAGGAAGAGAGATTCTAAGACTTCAAGTTATGGGATTTTAAATAAAGAGAGAAATGCTAGAAATCGTCAACAGGTCACGCTGCATCCAAGGCGGGAAAAAGAGAGTCAATGCTTCAGGTCAAAGACCATTCATCAGAATTGGAAAGGAGACAAAAGAAGCTTGTTGAGCTGCAGGGAGGGTGCAACTCAACACCCTCCCCGTTGAGTTGGGGAAGGGTAAAAATACAGTGACTTGGGGATAAGCTGCAAACAAGGTTACCTGATCAATGAGTGAATGGGAGTAGTTAGAGAGTGAGAACATCAACAGAACATAGACAAAATGATGTAGGAGTGCAAAATGCAGAGCAGGAAGACATGCCCGGCCGGTTAGACTGGGCATGTCCTCTCCTACAAAGGAGAAAATGAAGGGAAAAAAGAGAGCTAATATCACAGATGGATGATTGAAAGAGACAGAGAAATCAGGTTACCTGAAGTTGTAGAATCCAATAATAATCCCTGCATGCTACAACATACCCAGGCAGAAGATGGGCTTCTGTTCCTCAAGCTTGTGTTAGGGCTAGTGGTAACAGTTTCAGTCCTACCCGAGCAAACTCCCTCAAACTTTTTTCTGGTACATGGATGACTGCATTGGTGCTGCCTCCTGCACTCATGCAGAACTCGACAATTTCACTGGAGACACAAGAGACTGTAGATGCTGGAATCTAGAGCAAAAAAAAATCTACTGGAGGAACTCAGCGGGTCGAGCAGCATCTGCGAGGGGAAAGGAATTGTCGACGTTTTGGGTCAAAACCCTGCATCAGGACTCCAACCCGGGATCCAAACACCCTTTCTAGGTGAAGCAGCGATTCACTTGCACTTCTTCCAATCTAGTGTATCGTATTTGGTTTTTCACAATGTTGTCTCCTGTATATTGGAGAAACCAAACACAGATTGGGCGATCGCTTTGCAGAACACCTCCATTCAGACTGCAGGGGCAACGCTGAGCTTTCTATTGCCTGCCAGTTTAATTCTCCATCCCACTCCTACTCTGACCTATTGGTTGGTGACCTCCTACACTGTCACAATGAGGCCCAGCACAAGCTTGAGGAACAGCACCTCATCTTCCGTTTGGGCACTTTGCAGCCTTCTGGACTCGATATTGAATTCTACAACTTCAGGTAGCCTGATTTCTCTGTCAATGTTAGTCATCATGATATTAGCTCAGTTTGTTTTACACTTCTCTTTTTTCATTTTTCTTCTCTGGGAGCGGAGGACATGCCTTCCTGATCTGCATCTCACACTACTACATTCCTTTGTCTTTTTTTTTACTCTCTCATTCACTTACTGAGCAGATAACCTTGTTCACAGCTTATCCCTGCGGTCAGCCCAGTTTTAGCCTATCAGAAGCATCCCCACCTCACCACCCTCCCTGCAGTTTAACAAGCTTCCTTTGTCTCCTTCTCAGTCTTCGACCTGAAACATTAACTCTGTTTCTCTTACCACACATATGGCCTGACCTGCTGAGTATTTCCAACGTTTTCTGTTCTTATTTTAGAGTTTCAGCAACCGCAGTCTTTGTGATTTTCACTTACAAGCATGGGATTTACCTTGGAAAGGTTCCAGGCTGGCACACTACTGTGGAGCTGGTTGTCCATGCAGTGCCCAACAATAGAGACACAAGAGACTGCAGATGCTGGAATATGGAGCAACAAACAATCTGCTGGAAGAATTCAGCAGTTTGAGCTGCATCTGTGGGTGGAAAGGAATTGCCAATGTTTCGGGTCAAAACCCTGATTTCGACCCAAACTTTTGGCAATTCCTTTCCTCCCACAGATGCTGCTCAAACCGCTGAGTTCTTCCAGCAGATTGTTTGTTGCCAACAATAGTTGCCCCCAGCACAATATGGCCTAGCTGCCTCACCGTCCTCCAAAGGAGGGTTACAGAGGGAACAGAGTAATTTAACATGAATAAATTGCTACCCAATTTAATTTCTGGGCCTCTCTGTCTCAAAATAGCCAGCGAGAAATGTTAATGTTCTAGATATTGAAGAAGAGCATTAGCAACGTCCACATTGATTCTCTGCCGACTTTACTTTTTTATTGGCATAAAAACAGCTCAGAGCGGTTTTTGAGCCAAGACTGCATAGAGAAGGGTAACAACAGAGTTAGCATATTCACATTAAATTCTTTTGCTGGTCATTTTGACAAATGCACGAACTCATTTATTTCCAATAGTCTGAAGTTTGTAAAAATCTTAGCAAATTCTGTTCTCTTCAGCAGGACAATCAACTTGACCTCATTGCCTTTGAAAATTATTTGTTCTGGGTGCAGCCTACTTCACTTACCAATAAAACGGTCCAGATCAGAAACCGCTTGAGGATGCTGAAATGATTAGGACAATACACAAGAATGATCTTTCCAGCCTATGAAGAGATTGGGAAAAAAGAACAAATCAGTGATTTTAGGCAGCAGAGGAATCAGGAATCGGAACGTCTTGAAGGAAGGAAGATGCTGAATATTAAAGCACTGTCGTTTGACTGCTGAAATTTTGATGTAGCCTGAACGTACAGGAGGACATTTTCTTGTTTTGGAGAAACACCGATACAGCTGTGTTAACTTATGATTCATCGCCTTCAGTACCAACATCCAGACCAGTTGATGATACAACCAACAGGTGAGTGGGATATAGTGTGATTAACAATTTTCCTTTTGCAACCTAGACTCTAACCCCATTCCATCCAAGCTGCTTCTGGGCCATGACTATTAATTATCCAAAGCAAAATTAATTTGGTTGTTCCAAGCTCTCAGTAATTAGTGGCCACAATTTCTTCATGGTACATACAATTTAGCTATAGCTTATCAAACCCATGGCAGTGTAGTCTGTGTATGGTTGTTCATTCATCGTCATGGAGTCAATGTCATGGAATTCTATATTTAATGCAACAGTAGAAAGACCAACACATTTTTCAGAGTAAGGCTCCAACAGATCCAAAGACATAGATGGGTCTCTTATGGAACTTTAATCTGTGTACGAGTGGGACTCTTTTCATGGCCTCTTCACCATCTGAATCTATTGGTAAGTAAGTGACATCTGAATGAAAAATTCCTTTAGCGGAACCTGGAGAGCAAGAGTTCTACTCCGGCCTATTCAATTCTAATTCTGGTCCTCTGCTGCCTCAGTTAACCCACACCACTACTACCAACTTGCTCCTACCACCACCACCACTCCCCCTCCATCACCACCTCCTCCAACCAACTCATTGCTGCTGTAGCTCCTCCTTCCAAGCTGCCTGGTCAGTCCTCCCGTAACATCAGATGGGCACATAACACTTGAGGTTAATTACTTAATTTAAATGAAGGGATTTTGCTAATCCTTATAGAGTTTAGTAATGATTCATTAGGAACAATTACAAGGTGAAGATTAGGAAACGGAATAAACGAGAAGAGGTGATGTACAACTGGTTTACAATCTCCACATCAATCCAATTATTGCATTCAAAATCACATTGCTCCTTTAATATGATCCTCAGTTATAATTTTATGGGGTTTTTCTTTGTCTAGCTCTGGGCTTCGTGCCAATGTACTCCATGTCATTGGCGTGTGCAGATTTTCACACTACAGGATTAATGATTGTGACGTCAATACTGCAAGCTTATTGAGAAATAATTAGCAGTTGATTAACAAGAGAATCCATGGCAGAATATAATAAATTCTTAATTGCTTATCCAACTTTAGTCTAACACTCCAGGAGATGTTGGACTGGGGTACTAATGCTCATTTACTTTCTCCTTTAGTGACTTTTTAATAATCATACTGCAAGCTTTTGGAAAGGGGAATTTTGTTCCTTCTTTTGTGTCCAATGAATGCATTCAGCTGGATAGTCTCCATCTGATGCCAAGCAAAGAGTGAGCTCCTATCTCAATACTTCCTCGGAGTATGCAGATAAATGACAACCATTGTTTTGTAGGAAAATGCAACAGCCACTTTGCATACTGTAACCCCCCTCCCAAAACAAAAACAGCCAGTGAACAAAATGATCCAATAATCTATTTTTGTATGGTCTTGGTTGAGGTGGGAATGTTGCCCAAGATACCAAGAGATTTCCTTGGGTCTTCTTGATAAAATGCCATGGGATCTTCACCATCCACCTGAACCAGATGAGGCCTTGGTTTTACACTTTATCTGCAAAATATAATTAGCAATGCCTCTCTCCTTCAATGCCAGTCCTGTTTACAGCACAACTTCACAAAAGGGCTGGAACTACAATCTTCTGACATTAAGGTTGGAGTAGGTATCTGCCTTAGAAAAATCAAAGAGGAATACAGTATTGTAAATGAAAACCAAAAAAAAAACAAGATTAGAAATAAAACGAGAAAATTTTGGGGACATTTAGCAGGTCAGGCAGCATATGTAAAGAAAGAAAGTGCCAAGATTTCAGGTCAATGACTCCTCTGAGAGTTTACACCATTTTCAGTTTTTATTGCAACATTCTTAACATGTTTATGATGATTTTCACTTTGTAGTATTTCTACCAAAAGAGTGAAATTCAATTTAAGCAACCTATGTAATTGTAATGTTCCTACCTGCAGCAAGCAGCCTATGTTTTGCTTAAGTACTCATTACTGGATCAACGTGGTGCATTGATTTCCCACAATAGCACTCACATCCTGCAACTGTGCAGTTGTTTAATCGTACACAGCCAAAATCCACAAATAAAATACTTTTGTATCTACACGTATGAATTAAAGGCTCCAATATAAACTACCATTCATCATTTCTGAGATAAAGATCAATAATTAAAATGATAGTGTGAAAGGGAATCTCTTTTAATTGAAGACTTTATGTCTTTACAACACAAAAGATTCTTCAAGACAGGGTTTAGTTCACACTGTACAAACCAGATAGATGTAGTAGTACAACACCCACAATAGATCTGTGCTGGTTCTTCATCACTCCACCATGCATATATGCATGAATATGTGGCTTGAGCAGTGATGCAGGAGGGAGAGTTTCAGATTCCTGGGGCATTGGAACCAGTTCTGGAGGAGGTGGGACCAGTACAAACAGGACGGTCTACAGCTGGGCACGACGGGGATCAATGTCCTATGGGAATTGTTTGCTAATGCTTTTGGAGAGTGTTTAAACCAATATGGCAGGGGGATGGGAATCCATGCAGAAAGACAGAGGGAAGCAAAGCAGAGATCAGAGCAAAAGTTAGAAAAGAGAAAAATAAGAGTGGAGTACAGAAAAGTCAAACACAAATGTTATTAGATTCTGAAAGGACGATGAGTGTAAGGGCACTTTATCTGAATGCCCTTAGTATTCGAAACAAGGTCAGTGCACTTGTGGGACAAATCAGTACAAAGGGGTGTTATTTAGTGGCCATTACAGAAACGTGGTTGCAGGGTGGAGATGAGTGGGAATTAAATATTCAGGGATATCAGGTAATACAGAAGGATGGGCAGGAAGGTAGAGGAGGTGGGGTAGCGCTCTTAATTAAGGATGAGACCGGGGCGATAGTGGGAGACAAGATAAGGTCTAAGGAGCAGAACGTTGAGTCCATCTGGGTAGAGATTAGGAATAGTAAAGGGAAAAAATCACTGGTGGGAGTTGTCTATAGGCCACTGAATGATAACATTACAGTGGCACAGGCAATACACCGAGAAACATTTGATGCATGTAAGAATGGAATGGCAGTTGTCATGGGGGAACTTTAACTTCCACATAGATTGGGCAAATCAAGTCGGTCGAGGCAGTCTTGAGGAGGACTTCATAGAATGCATCCGTGTTAGCTTTCTTGAACAGCATGTTAGTGAACCTACAAGGGAAAATGCTATCTTAGGTCTGGTCCCGTGCAATGAGACAGGTAAAATTAATGATCTTGTAGTTAGGGATCCTCTTGGAAAGAGTGATCATAATATGATTGAATTTCTCATACAAATGGAGGGTGTAATAGTTCGAACTAAAACCAGTGTATTATGCCTAAACAAGGGAGACTACAATGGAATGAGGGAGGAGCTGGCTAGTGTAGACTGGAAACACAGGCCATTTGGTGGGACAGTTGAGGAACAGTGGAAGACTTTCAAAGAGATTTTTCACGGTGCTCAACAGAAGTATATTCCAGTTAAAAGCAAGGACAGTAAGGGTGGGGAGAGCCAGCCTTGGATAACTAAGGAAATAAAAGAAGGCATCAAGCTAAAAGCTCATGCATACAAAGTCACCAAGAGTAGTTGGAAACTGGAAGATTGGGAAAACTTTAAAAAGCAACAAAGAATCACTAAGCAAGCAATAAGGAAAGGGAAGATAGATTATGAAAGTAAACTAGCATAAAATATAAAAACAGATAGTAAAAGATTTTATAATTATATAAAGTGGAAAAGGGTGGCTAAAGTGAACGTAGGTCCCTTGGAAGATGAGAAGGGGGAATTAATATTGGATGATGTGGAAATGGCCGAGGCCTTTAATGACTATCTTGTGTCAGTCTTCATGGTGGAGGACACGTCTAACATGCCAAAGGGAGATGTTATGGATGTGATGGGAGGTGAGGACCTCGATACAATCACTGTCACTACAGAGGTAGTGATGAACAAACCAATTGGGATAAATGGGTGTTTCTCTGGTTGGCAGTCAGTGGTGAGTGGGGTGCCACAGGGGTCGGTGCTGGGCCTGCAACTGTTCACGATATACATTAACGATTTGGAAGAGGGGACCGAATGTAGCATCTCTAAGTTTGCTGAAGATACTAAATTGAGTGGAAAAACAAATTGTGTAGAGGATGTGGAGAGTGTGCAGAGGGACATAGATGGGTTAAGTGAGTGGGCAAGGGTCTGACAGATGGAGTACAATGTTGGTAAATGCGAGGTCATTCACTTTGGAAGGAAAGATAGAACAGATTATTATTTAAATGGTGAAAAATTACAGCATGCTGTTGTGCAGAAGGACTTGGGAGTGCCTGTGCATGAATCGCAAAAGGTTGGTTTGCTGGTGCAATGGGTTATCAATAAGGCAAATGGAATGTTGGCCTTCATTGCTAGAGGGATCGAATTTAAGAGCAAGGAGGTTATGCTGCAACTGTACAGGGTACTGGTGAGGCCACACCTGGAGTACTGCGTGCATTTCTGGTCTCCTTACTTGAGGAAGGATATACTGGCTTTGGAGGTGGTGCAGAGGAGGTTCACCAGGTTGATTCTGCAGATGCAGGGGTTAGCCTTTGAGGAGAGATTGAGTCGCCTGGGACTATACTCACTGGAATTCAGAAGAATGAGAGTGGATCTTACAGAAACATAAAATTATGAAAGGGATAGATAAGATAGAGGCAGGAAGGTTGTTTCCACTGGTAGGTGAGACTAGAATTAGGGGATATCGCCTCAAGATTTGAGGGAATAGATTGGGGATGGAGATGAGGAGAAACAGCTTTTACCAGGTAGTTGTGAGTCTGTGGAATTCTCCGCCCAGGGAAGCAGTAGAGGGTACCTCATTAAATATATTTAAGACACAGCTAGATGGATTTTTGCACAGTAGGGGAATGAAGGGTTATGGGGAAAAGGCAGGTAGATGGATCTGAGTCCACGGACAGATCAGCCATGATCTTATTGAATGGTGGAGCAGGCTCGACAGACCAGATGGCCTACTCCTGCTCCTATTTCTTATGTTCTTATGCATCACACATGAGCTTGCATGTGGAAGAAACTGACTCAATGGATAAGACTGACCCACTGTCAGTGAAGCTCCAGTTTTGGCTCACTCAGATGTGCAACCACATGATAGTATTGTGAGGTTGTACGTTGTCCAACTTTGTGCAAATCCTACTTTAGTATCACCCCTACTAAGCCACACAACATCTTCCATGCTATAACCTTCCCAGATACCTGTGTTCCCACAAGGTGAATCTCCCATTTTAATCACTCTGCTATGGGTGACCATGCTTTAATGCCAAGACCCTAAACCCTGGAATGCTTTTTTAAACTTTTTACCCCTCTCTCTCTTCTGTTAAAACTCCCTTTAAAATCTACTTTTTTGGTTCAGGTATTTGGTTATCTGCCCTACCAATGCCAAAAGCACTTAAATATTCTTTTACAATTCTCCTATGCAGACTTTGGGATGTTTGGCTATGATAAAGGAATGAAATAGAATATAAACTGTTTATATTACTGGTTGGGCCTTTACTGGAGCAATATTTCTCTTGCCATTCTGTTGGCTACCAAGGAGATGGTGCCACCAAAGCTTCATTTTACAAAATTTGAAGAAGAGCATTATTTTCAATATTAGTTGTTTCAGTTAATTGTTGTGGTATAAGAAAATATACCTTAAAAATAAGAAATATAACAATTATCTGTTAGATTTTTAGCCTTTTCTGCTCATGCATCAGAATGCACTGAAGGAAAATGGCCTCAGGATTCCTCAATGTATGTGAAGAGTATGGCTAGAGCTTAGACAGCTGTATTTGGATAAGTTACCAGAGATGCCACCTGCTGACTGTCCATCAAGGAACAACCTACCTATATGGGCATTGGCTTGCAGGATTATCTCTAGCCAACTGGGAAGCATTGATAATTCCAGACTCTTCATCCAGGCTCCACTGCTGAGATGGACTGTCTGGTCAGTCATCAAAAGCTCCCTGTAGCCAGAGATGTTCAGTTTAGTTATTGGATCAAAGAGTCCTCAACAGGTGCTGAACTGATTCCAAGCTCCTATTGCTAGATGTTGGAGCCATTTTTTTCATGTTTTATGTTTTCTCATCACATAGGAGGCCATTTGGTCCACCAAGTCTATTCTGGCTCTCACTGTATTCCCATCAGTCCTATTCCCCCAGTGATTTCCCACCATCAAAAATACCTATATGAGGCGCTGCTCAAGAAGGCAACATCTATCATCAAAGATCTCCACTATCTGACCAATCCAACTTCTCGCAACTACCATAGGGCAGAAGGTACAGAAGCCTGAAGTCCCAACCACCAGGTTCAAGAATAGTTACTTCCCTTCAACCATTCGGTTCTTGAACGAACCAGCACAATCCTAATCACTACTTCAGTATAGCAACTATTACCACCTTGACTACTTTGCACCACAATGGAATTTGTTTGCTTTTGTTCTAATTGTGTTCTTTCTTCTATAATTTATGTTTAATTTATGTCTTTCTTGTGAATGCTGCTTATATGATGCTGTGTCTGTGATGTTGCTGCAAGTAAGTGTTTCATTGCACATGTACTTGTGCATGTGATAATAAGCTCGACTTTGACTTTGGTCACAGGGAAAACATCCAAGCTCCACACAAATAACACCCGAGGTCAGGATTGAACCAGGTTGCTGGAGCTATTGAGACAACAGCACTAACCACTACAGCACTTCACCACCCAGTGACCTGGTTTAGCTCCCTCATGAGCCAATTAACATGCGAACATTAAAGTTGCCATTCACAGTTTGAGGCTGTGAATAGTTCCCTCAACTATCATTTAACAGATCAGAGAAAAGAAATTCAAACTGAACACCCGAGCTCTCACCCACACCAAACTGAGCGAACCACCAAGCTCCCGTAATTATTTTATTTGAACACTCTGGATATGAATTCCATCACGTGCTCACCAGTGCAAGATTTATCTTTATGCTAAAGTGAAGTGAGCAAGTGAATCAAGGGTTGCCTTGTTCAGAAATGAAATTTCTCATCAAACACATGGTGAAATGAGAAAAGATGTGAGTATAATATGAAAGTTTTTCCCATTAGTTTTTCATTTATTTCCTTCGAGGAATTAAGCTGCTGGCAATGCAGATTGTACGTGGGCCTCAGAGTGAAAGCTTGTGAGGCTAAAATGTCTTTTCTGAACTTGTACTCAAACAATGATTTCCCCTGTGGAGTTGTATTGGAATCAAGATCAACTGTAGTCTTCAAATGAAGTGAGATTACACTTCTGGGTTTAAATAATGTAGAACAGGCATGTAAATCTACTTCCATGCTATACATTCTGACCTTAAGAGTTTTGTAGTCAGTGGATGCACTGATAGACTGAGCCATGGTACAATGATCTAAGATTAAGGTTTGTAAAATACTTTCACCTATAACACGACAGAGACTGCACATGGGAAAATAATTAATTGACTGTAAAACACATTGGGACATTCTGAAAAGATGTGAAAGTTACCATGTGAAAGGATGTGTAAGTTCCTTTTCACAGATACAAAATATTATGTCCATTGTTTAACATTAAGGAAATCACTGAGATTGGGAAGTAGACACCAACTCTGACCAATGTCTGATAAAAATACAGTAAAAATTATCTCAAGGACAGGTATTGCCAAGAGTAATCCACCAGATTCTCCTGGTAAAACTGTTCAAACTTCTTCTGCTTGGGACTTTTATAACCATTAGGATAAAAAGATCTTTTTTTTCATCATGTTTCTTAGCTTTAATCAATTAAAACATTTCCAAAGTAAACCCTACTAAGTCAACCACAGGCAAAGAAAAGCAACAAGGCCCTCAATGAGTCATGTATCGAAGCATTACAGGAATTTAAAAAGGTCAGTTATTTTCAAACATCCAGTTCATAGGTTCAATTACATTAATTAATCCTAAATGATATTAAACTACAGTGCACTTCAGCATTTAAATATCGTCCAAAAAGATGCCATAACAACAGCTGTTGTATATAGATGGGCTGCTTCAGCTTTTTGTTATGCCTACAGAGATTTTCCTCTAAGACATTGCAGAAGTGATATTCTGTCTATGAAGGATCATAATATAACACAAAGCAAGCTGAATGAACTGATTCACTCACTTTCTCAATATGAACATACCCATTGATGGTATCTGTGTTGCCGAGGTTTGAAGGTAAGGCTGTGGGTTGAAGCCCCACTTCAGAAACTGAGTGGGTAATGTGGGTTGACACTACAATACAGAGGGAGCACAGTATTGTCAGAAGTGTCATGCTTAACACAAGACATTTTACCACTATCTATTGTGGATCAGGGAAACATTAAAGACCCACTGTTTTCTTTTGATGTCCCACATTTGCTGCTCAACTAATATCACCTAAAAAAATGCTTGTCCATCTCAGTACTATGTGACATAATGTTAGTGCAGAATTACAGAGTGAGTGCAGAAGGGGACATTCAGCACATTGTCTCCACATCAGCTCTTTGAGAGAGCTGTCCCGTCCCCTGCTCTTTCCCCAGAGTTCATGTAAAAAAAGTCACCGCACAATTCTGCACTGAGGTAAAAGTTGTATTACTGTATTAATGGTCAGAAGTTCAAATAATTCAGAACCTGTCCAATTAAAAGCAGTCTTCAAAATAAATTTCATTTGTTTTTGGAAGCAGACTGGAATAAATTCAAGCAATGTGCAAAGGTCCCAAAGGATGCAGTACTGCCAGAGGTTTCTTATTATTCCACATCCAGGGTGGGCTAGAATGCTGCTGATTCATTTGGTTGAGGTATCCATTGCTGACTGAAAATAGAAGTGTTGTCTTTGATCTAGGCAAAGTACAATGGAAAATTAATATTCCTAATGAATGTTGTAGTGTTGAATAGGTATTGTGAGTGAAAGGTGGATTGACAGGTCATGCACTCTGCCGCGACGAAGGTGAGTTTTCTAAACCTGTGTGTTCCAGTAAGTGATGGCGAAGGTAAGAACAGCACATGGTCACCAGCTGTTGGTAAGGCCAGACCCGATCATCAATCACAGAACATTTCACCACCAAGCATCAAAATTTCCAAAGCAAGTCACAACAGCATGAAAAGCATTCATTTCATTAAGCTTCTTTATAACAGGGTGCTGATTGACAAATTTCAGCTTTCTAATAGGATGGCTACTTCTAAGAACTTCCCTGTTAATGGCTCCAGAGCCCAGCTGCTCTGCTGTTTGAATGTATTTAAAAATTGTTGGAAGGATGGTTTCAAAACTCTGGATATATCAGAAACCATAATCTAACAAAGTTACAACATATTGCAAATTCATATTGCATTTTTCACTTGCATGTTATTTTTTGGGGTGGGAAGCAATTACTCGTTAATGTTACTAATGGTGTAAATCATTCAGGCAAAATCTAGGGCAATAAATACAGGACTTAGTTAGTTTGTAAAAGCAAGGTAACTGGATTACTAACAGGCCAACTGCTCTGATTCCTGCTCATGTGGTGACACAATCTGGATCCTATAAAACTACATGCTATGTGTTTGCATATATCTATTTATTAGGTGGACATTATAGACGCCACAATAACATACAAGTCCTCCCCAACTTACGAACACCTGACTGTGTACAGCCCCTACATATGAATGAGCATTTGGGAGGCTGACGGGATGGATTTGCCGACTGCTGCAGGACTGCAGGCATCTTCTGCCGTGTGGGAATTCGGTTCGCAAATGCATTTCTGACCTGCGAACTGTCCAGCTTATGAACAGTTCATAGGAAAGGAACCCAGCTGTAACCTGGAAAGGACCTGTACTGTAGAAATATTGATGTGGAGCAATACAGCAAAAGAGACCAACTGGGACAGTGAGTCTGCAAAGGCTCCTTCCAGCAAATCCATCCCGCCAGTCTCCCAAATGCTCGTTCGTAAGTACGGGCTGTACATAAGTCTAGTGTTCCTAAGCTGGGGAGGACCTGTATATTACTGTGGCATCTCGAAGTTAGTCCCACTATCTTGAATTATTTTCTTTTTCAAGTATTTATCTCCCATTGATGTTCCAACCTACATTGCTTCGTCAACCAAAACCAGAAAAACAGCTCAAATTCTTTGCTATTTGTCAAGCCTTGTTGTAGAACATTTACATTCATAACAAAAAAATTCAAAGTACCTCTTTGTACAAAAATACTTACAATATTTTTGAAACTCCCAAAGCTCCTATTTACTTTTCCCTAGCAGTAACTGATTTAATTGTCACCTCAGCAGCAAAGAAATATTTTCCATAATTATCCTCACTCATTCATCATTCCCTCTGCAATTACGTGATTGAATATAATCAAACACGGTTGAATCAAGGTATAATTTAATACATTATTTACTACTGTTGTGTAGTGTTATTTCACCTCTTAAGGGTTTTCTTCTGATCAACGAGAACCATACTGATGGATGTTAAAGATACATTTAATAGAAACAAGAATGAAAGAATGTGTTCTCAGTAATTAACAATCAGTAACAAAACTGAAACAATGTGTGCCTGAGATACGGTACCTGGTTGAGAGAAGATAATTTTATTAACATGTAATTAATTACCAGAGCAAGGTCCACGCTGATTACAACAGGAACTAAATAAACTAAGATGCAATAAATAACTCCTTCAAACAAAAATTAAACTGAAGAAAAACTTTAGAATAAGAAACTTAAATAACCTCATGTGTCCCATTTTTGTTTAAATCCTGTAGTTATTGAGGATTTCAGCCAGTGTGTGATGATTGGATAATTCCACTGTTGGTCAAGTTTGGTGACCATGCTGCTGTAAGTGACTGTTGTGATTGTTTTTGTTTACACAGAATGTATATCTAATTATCTTTTACTCACTGCATTTGCTGGAGAAGTTACCTTGCTTTTTCCCGGAGAAGATGTGTACTTTGTTTCTCTGCTCCTTACCCAACTGCTAACTAAGTAGCTTGCTCTGTTATTCACCACACCCATCTCCTCTTCACAGGCAGATGACACCACAGTGACAATAATTACGGTGGTATTCATTATTCCTCATTTAAAAGGCAATAAAATTGTGCTGGTGTACAATTTGATCCTAACTATTTAAAGAACATAAAACATTAAGGTCTCAACTTCTGCACTGACTTTTGTAATAGGAATAATTTAATTCAGTTTAGCACCTGACTGTGACTACTCAGAAAAATACACAAGTCCTTTATCATAATGAACTAATTTGAAGTCATCTTGTTGTCCTACACCTACATGGATAACTACGTCTCCCTCCAGCAGGAGTGAGGTAAGTGACCACTTAGTCTGCTTGGGTGTTAATAGTTATCAGAAAAATGTTGGCAACAATACAGCAAGAACTCCTTTCTATCTCCAAATGAAGTTGTAGGACCATCAGTGTTGAGAGCATGGGATTTTGGCTTTGGACAGGTACAACAGTGTAGCATTCCATCAATGTCACCAGTGAAAGCGTCAGGATGGATAACAGTTGTGAGGGATTCGAACTCAGATCCCTCCGATAATTTAATAGCAATGATCCAAGAATGAATTCCACCACATCAAATCATTTAAAACATCACAAAGCATTTCAATTGACTCTGAAAGATAGTGATGCCTATTATGTAGGCAAGCACTCTAATGTTTCAATTAGACACAAGATAAAGCTTCCAGTGCAACAACTAAAAAGTCTGATTTCTAACTATGGTAATGCAGTTTAAAAAGCTTGTATACAAGGAATTGAAATCTAACAGCTTTGTATCTTCAGTGTCATGGAGCTGATGGATGCAATGTGAAATAGTTCACCCTTTAGTGAGCTCAGACATGAATATAGAAAATCTGTGATATCCAATGTTACAAATTTCTAAATATATTGGAATTGAAATTGGAATTGTTTGTCATTGTCACTTGTACTGAAATACAGTGAAAAACTTGTCTTGCATATCTTTCATACAGATCAATTCATTACACAGTGCATTGAGATAGTACAAGGTAAAACAATAACAGAATGCAGAATAAAGTGTTAGTTACAGAGAAAGTGCAGTGCAGGTAGACCATGAGGTGCAAGGTCATAACGAGGTAGATTGTGAGGTCAAGAGTCCATTTTATCATACTAGGGAACTGTTCAATAGTCTTATAACAGTGGGATGGAAGCTGTCCTTGAACCTGGTGGTATATGCTTTCAGGGTTTTGCATCTTCTGCCCAATGGGAGAGGGGAGAAGAGAGAATCCTGGGTGGGTGGGGTCTTTGATTATGCTGGCTGCTTTACTGAGGCAGTGAGAAGTATAGACAGAATCTATGGAGGGGAGGCTGGTTTCTGTGAGTTCTGTCCACAACTCTCTGAAGTTCCTTGTGGTCCCGGACTTGCCATACCTAGCCATGATGCGTCCATAAAAATCAGTAAGGGTCAAAGGGAACATGCCAAATTTCTTTAGCCTCCTGAGGAAGTGGAGGCGATGGTGAGCTTTCTTGGCCATGGCGTCTAAGTGGTTGGACTAGGACAGGCTATTGGTGATGTTCACTCCTAGGAACTTGAAGCTCTCAACCCTCTTGACCTCAGCACTGTTGACGTAGACAGGAGCATGTGCACCGCCCCCCTTCCTCGTCAATGACCAGCTCTTTTGTTTTGATGACATTGAGGGAAAGGTTGTTGTCATGATACCATGCCACTAAGCTCTCTACCTCCTTCCTGTACTTCAACTCATCATTATTTGAGATACGGCCCACTACGGTGGTATCATCTGCAAACTTGTAGATAGAGCTAGAGCAGAATCTGGCCATGCAGTCATGAGTATATAGGGAGTAGAGTAGGGGGCTGAGGACGCAGACTTGTGTCCCAGGTCTCGGAGTTTGGTGACGAGTTTGCTTGGAATTATAGTATTGAAGGCAGAGCTGTAGTCAATAAACAATAGTCTAACATTGGTGTCTTTACTATCCAGATGCTCCAGAGATGAGTTTAGGGCCAGGGAGATGCCGTCTGCTGTCTTGAAGCACTTCATGATGGTGGATGTCAGAGCCACCAGGCAGTAGTCATTAAGGCACGTTATCTTGTTTTTCTTAGGTACTAGGATGATAGTGGTTATCTTAAAGCAGGTGGGAACCTCAGATTGAAGCAGGGAGAGGTTAAAAATGTCTGCAAATACCCCCATCAGATGATCAGCACAGGATCTAAGGACAAGGCCAGGGACACGATCTGGGCCAGATACTTTCTGTGGGTTCATTCGCCAAAAGACTGATCTTATGTCCTCAACGGTGACTATGGGTTCTGGTGGATTAGAGGCTGTTGGGGTGGATGGTGACATCCCAATCCCCTTTTGTTCAAAATGTGCACAGAATGCGTTAAGCTCATCTGGAAGGGATGCGCTGTTGTTGACGATGCTGCCCGACTTCATTTTGTAGCCTATTATAGCATGTAAACCCTGCCACAAGTGACGGCTGGTCTGGGACTCGATTTTGGACTGGTATTGTCTCTTGGCATCTCTGATAGCTTTACGGAGGTCGTATCTCGATTTCTTACAAAGGTCAGGGTCACCTGATTTGAATGCTACAGTCCTGGACTTCAGTCAGGAGTGGATCTCCTGGTTCATCCATGGTTTTTGGTTTGGGAACACCCGGATTGTCCTCTTTGGTACACAGGCTTTGATTAACAACACTTAAGCCTGCAGACTCTTGGAAAAACTCTGTTCCACTTGAGTCATAAGCATAAACAAGAATATCTGAACTAGCAACAGCCAAAAAAAAACTTGTATCCTTGTGATTGTAGCATCTTGCTATTGTCATGGATCTTAAATGGTACAGTTTCTTGATCTTTATCACATGAAAACACTGAATTCCCTGTATTTCTTCACTTTCAGGTTGCTGAAATCCAATGGAACCCTAAAAAGGACACTTAATGTTGCTGCTCAGCAACTGGGAGCAATTAAATTCTTGAAAATTCACTCAACAGGGTGGAAGCAGTCATATACAGTGCATAAAGACTGACATGGATGGATTGACTTACTTCTGGCATGTAAATACCATGTAATGGTATGTATTCACCCACATCGTTTATAGCTACAGGCTAACTGTGCAAATTGTCATTCTGACCTCCTGAATAACACCTACAGCACGGAAAGAGACCAAGGTGGATTAACTGGTCATTCATCTCATTGTTTGCAGAACGTAGATTGTCTACACTATAAGGTTGTATAAATTGTGTGAACAATTTGAGATGTTTTGAAGTGATAAAATGGTATATAAATGAAAGCATCACCGTTGTTTGCAGTTGGCAGGAGATTAGTTGTAAGAAACACAAGGTTATCTGGTTTTCAAAGTAACGTTCAAATGCGAACGGTATGGAGAAGATAACCTTAAATTCTCTTGTAAGATTCACTGGTTGTTGCAGTTACAATGTCTGGAGCACAGATCTTCCAATGCAAAGTGCTGTTAACTGTTCCTAAATGGCCCATCTCCCATAGGTAAATATATTATTTTTCTTCTTATGACAACTGATTGAAAGCCTTTTAGCGAAGACTGTGTATCTGTCTCTTTAAATTGTGTTGTGGAATTCTCCCTTGCATGCTTCTCTCCATATTCCGGATGATGTACAGGGAATTCACAATCAGAGCGAGTGACATCAGAAGGCAGCTGGACCCAATTGGGAGTTTTGTGTAGACAGCATAGCTGCTAATGCAAGTCAGGTGGAAATACGATACATTCCAAGGAACATTTTCCTTTGCCTTTTCACACAGCTGTGTAGACTTCAAGGTGACCATTACTAAATTTGGTCAATTTAATTAAATGAAGTATCGATGGTTAGCTGCCAATTAATTCTCAAAAGCTAAGTATTCTATTTTACCCATTTTAAGACTAAACTTCCTTTCCAACTTCTTAAGCATGTGTGGTTTTTGCATACAGGAAAAAAAGGAAGACTTCTCTTGCAGGAATTATTTGTGATTCCTGGCAAAACAAAAACAAGTGTACAGTGCAGATCAGAAAGCCCACAGGAAACTTAAAAGCATAAACAGGATTGTGACACCTTAACAAAACCAAACTAGCTGACAAAACTAGTCACCAAGTTCCAACAGCAGAATTAACTCTGTTTAAGGGCTGTGTGTAATTTCTATCCTGATGTGTTCCACATGCATTGATAGAGCTGTGTACATGCATCTGTAAGGAGTTTGTTTCTCTATTGCTTTCCTAAAGGCACCAATTACTTAAGATAGACTAAGTGTGGATTTTTAAGAAAATTGATGGAAGACGTTACTGGGAACAAATAGTAGTTTGCATAATGCAAATCTATACATTTCATGCTATATTTGTAAGTGAGGAGCATTTGGGTGTGATAAAGTACCATATAAATCTGTGCCTTTCACGAATGATGCACTGCAGAGTTCTTGTTTTTGCTACCTTTGAAATTGTTTTTAATTCTATCACGACAATTGTAGTGATTTTTCACTACAGTTCCATGATGCTCTATTGTCATTGCAGCCCAGAAACTCATGGGGTTATGGCAAGAAGAATTTCGTGCTCAGAATATCTCTACAGAAGGATCAAGAATTTTTCGCAAGTAGTGCGATAAATATCAGTGTTTTAAGATACTATTTAAAAGTATTTTGTATGAATCTAGATTAGATCAGATTAGTTTAGTTTATTGACATATACACCAGGATGAAATGAAATTCCTTGTTTGCATGAATCTGTATGGAAAAGTTGTACTTATATCGTGACATATCATATTTCTCAAACTTCACAAAGTGTATTTGTCTAGAAATTCATTCCCCATCAGTGGCACTAAATGTGCCATTTTATCACCTCATTGCATTATATTATAGTTCCAATTGTCATTCCATTGAAGTTGATGGGATGAAGGTAGGGAACGCACTGTTGCAACTACAGGACACGCATCACACAACTGATGGATGAATTTCTAAGCAAATGCTAACTACATTGAAATACAGTGGCTGTTGCTATGTTAAGAAATGTGGAAGCCATTGTGCACTCAACAAGATCCCACAAAAAGCAATGAAGTAATTAATCAATTATTATGTTTTACCTAATGTTGTTTGCAGAATCGTACACAGGACACCTGTAGATCTTTTAGCTCTGCTTCAAATAGTGCCAAAGGATCTTTACTTGGCCCAGACAGGCAACTTTCTGTCCCCAAGGCTATTAGCTGAGCCAAACTGACAAGAAACATTTAAAAAAAGAGCTGAAACTAAATTGGTTAAAATCAAACTTCGGGAAAACAAAAGTTCTTTATAGAGGCCTAGGTGTGTAAACACACTGACTACATAGTGACAGATCCAAAGTCAGTTGAGTATTTATAAGGGTAATATCCATTTACTTGGGATATGATCATCTTAAGGAAATTGAAGGAGTAGAAATTCAATCTCAGTTGCAAACAACAAATGCACAATACAGCAGAGGCTATTTACTTTAATCAAATGTTGCAGTTGTCCCTGACTTCCTGATCTTCTAAAGACTTCAGCAAGAGGTGGAATTTCAATCACTTTGACCTGGGTTAGATTCAAAAGTGAAAGAGAACACCTCTGTCAAAAAGCGTTGCACATAATTTATCATCAGCGTGCAGAGATAGTCCTGCTAGGTCTTTAGGCCAGATTTAAGCCTGTTCATGTACTTCGCTCATCCATCAAGTCAACCAAATTGAAGGACATTGCTCTAAGCATACACCACATTGTACAAAGGCTAAATCAATCTGTGGTTCTGCAGTTCTTGCTCTGTCCTTAGTGTGTGATTTCTTTTAACATTGGCTCTAAATGTCTTCAGTTTGCAGATAGTTACTGATTTGTTACTTCTTTCCTCACTGAAATATTCATTCAATCACTTCTAGCGCTCTGATTAAAAAAAGGTGAACCACTTACGTTATCCCAACTATGTCGCAGACAGGCCATATCTTCTCTGACCTTTAACCTCTAGTTAATGACATCATAAATTCTTCACAGAATATCAGCCATGATGACACTATCTGTCTGGAGTCGCTTGCTGCTAAAATCTGAACATGGCCATGGAATATTCATTCTCAGAAAAACAAGTTATGATGAGTTTCATGGGCAGGATCAGTGAAACTCCCAGTCTGTATGTGACTCCCAGACACATTTTGGTATCAGTGAAAGAAAGGAAAAGAATTAACTTGCCTTTGTTCATTGCCTTCCACAGCCATGGAAAATCTCGGAGCCATTTAATTACTTTCATTGAGATAAAATGAGGATTTCTAGCAAAAGAACTAGAAAGGACATAAGGTGAAACTCTTTTACAGAGCAAGTGGTAAGGTCTGGAATGCATTGCTGGGATCAGTAATGATCCAACTGTCGCATTCAAAAGTGAGCTGGTTAAGTACCGAAAAGGAAAGTATTTACAGAGCTGTGGAGAGAAGGAGTAGGAAGGGCAGCAGGACAGGCTGAATTGCTCTTACATCAACTCGTCAAGCTGAATGGCCTCCTTCAATGCTATAACCATTCTATCCTTCTCTGAAGGCAGAGACAAAATTCGCCATGAGTGCTAACTGACAATACAATGGTGGCTGCAATTGTAGTTCACATCCAAAATTTAATTCCATTTAAATCGTGGAAATTAATTTCTGAATTGATTCTATCATGGAGCCTTCATGAGTGCATTGAGCATTGGTGATCAAGACTGAATTTCTACCCCCTCAACTGCATCAGGACCCTGCAGATCAGGATGGGCCTGTCCTTCACTCCCAGAGAGAAAAGAATGGGAGAAAAAACGCGATGGTGATGTCATCTGTCCTGATGCAGGGTTTCGAAGCAAAATGTTGACAATTCCTTCCCCCCAACCGGTGCTGCTCGACTCGCTGAGTTCCTCCAGCAGATCAGTTGTTGGAGCTAATATCACAAACAGAGAAATCAGATTACATGAAGTTGTAAAATTCAATATTAAGTCCAGAAGATTGCCCAGAACAGGAGGTGCTGTTCCTCAAGCTTGCATTGCCTCATTGTAACAGTGCAAGAGGTCACAGACTAACAGGTCAGAGTGGGATGGAGAATTAAAGTGGTGTTAAAGAGCCTTGGTAAAATTGAAGTCAGTGAGAATGAAGGGGAAAACACTCCAATGGCTGGAGTCATACCTCACACAAAGGAAGGTGGATCCAGTTCATGTTCATGGTCAGCTTGTTCAGCCCAGGATATCAATGCAGGAGATCCTCAGAACAGTGCCCTGGGCCCAACCATCTTCAGCTGCCCTACCAATGACCCTCCTTCTATTATAAGTGGAAATATTTGCCGATAATTGCGCAATGTGCAATTCCATTTGCAACTCAACAAATAAAACAGTCCGTGCTAACTGCAACCTCAGAAGCAGCTGGGGGTTGATGAGGGTCATGCAAATTGTGTGTCTGCTTGTCATAACATTGTACCCTTCACATCATCCTAAAAGATTCGTCAAGCATTGGCTATATCCTGACCACCTTGATCAGATATTTACAAGCACAAAGGAGGATGTAAGAGACATCAGGCAAGCATACCTTAGACACATTTTCTGCGTGGAAAATCAGAAGAAAACATGTCTCTATTTTTTTCTCAGGAGGGAGAGGAACAGCTGAAAGGCATTAGCAGCAGCACCTCATTTATTTTCTTCTGAGTGGGAGCTTCCACTGGAGGCATTTCATCACGTACACAGAGCATAATGGAACACTGAATTTACAGAGGGCACGATGCGAGTTGTGTTATAACCATTTTAAAATGTGGCTCTCCTTCCCACAAAGTACATGTCGTTTGGCCCATCAAAGCTCATACTGCCTGTGCTTAAACTCTCCACTTGAAGCCCACATATCCATGTCCTTTCATTGCATCACCCAATTTATAAATTGAATATCCAGTGTTTTACCTCTATTTCCCTGGTCTGTAATTGATTCCAAGAATCTATTTTATTCAATATGTTCTTTACTGATAACTTTCAGGTACATGGATAGGAAAGGTTTAGGGGGATATGGGTCAAACATGGGCAAATGGGACTAGCTTAGATGGACATCTCGATTGGCATGGATGAGTTGGGCCAAAGGGCTTGTTTCGATGCTGTATGACTCTATGACTCTTACATATTGTTCTGTAGGTCCTGCTTTTCTACTTTATTTGAAAGTGGGTGTCCCCTAACTGCCATCAAGTCTTGAACACCAATCACCACTGCCCTGACCATCTCTGACCCGGTCTCCAAATATCTCAAATTCTCATCCTGTATTTAAATCATATCAAGTTCTTGTGCCATCTTATCTCTGCATTCTCTTACAGCCATACAATCTCCCAGTCTCACCTCAAGCTTTTGGTCTCTCTAATTCTGGCCTCAATTACAATCCCTTTCTCCAACTTTGCCAGTCATGCCTCCAGCTGCCTAAACCCCAGGTTCTGATAATCCCCCTCTAAATCTCCACTTCTAAATCCTTCTCGAATCCAATTTTTATGTGTTCCTCCTTATATCTCATCCTTAGGCTTATCATCCTGTTGTCCTGTTAAACAGACGTGGCAACACAATGGTGCAGCTAGTGAGCTGCTATCTCACAGCTCCAGTGACCCAGGTTCAATCCTGACTTCTGGTGTCGTCTGCGCAGAGTCCATGACCACATAGGTTTTCTCAAGGTGCTCTGCTTTCCTCCTACATCCCAAAGACTTGCAGATTGGTAGGTTAATTGGCCATTACAAATTGCCCCTGGTATGTTGGTTAGTGGTAGAATCTGGGGGGAGTTGATGGGAATGTAGCAATAAAGAAAATGGGATTAATGTAGGATTAGTGAAGGTGGGTGTTTGATGGTTGATGCAGACTCAGTGGGCCAAATGATTCAATAAATGCAACTTATGTTTTGAGTTTGTTTTTTGTTAGCTTTTCCTTTAACTGGACTTTTTATTTTATTTACTGGACGTGGACTTTGTTGGCAATTCCCTAATTGATTCTGAACCAAGGATGCTGTAGGAGTCAACTACATTGGTAGGTGTGGAGTCTTATAGGGGCCAAATGAGGTGAGTATGTCAGATTTCCTTGTCTGGAAGTCCTCAGTAAGCCAGATGGATTTCTACAACAATCCAGTAGCTTTACAGTTCACATTACTGATACCAGGTAGATTAAATCTCCAAGTTGCCATAGTGGGATTTGAACCCATGGTCCAGGCCTCTGGATACTAATGTAGTAATGTAACCAATAAGCTGATGCCGGTAAATTCTTTTAATCTTTCATCAGAACTCATCCATGTCAAGTTGGGATCAGTTTTGTTGCCCTCCATGAACCAACATGAAAAGAAAGAAGTGGGTTGTTGTTGTAAACCTATAGCCCCAAGAAACCAAACTGGGGAAGCCAAGTTATTTCACACTGCACACTTATAACTATTTTCTTCCAGTGAAGTTCAACAGAGAATTTGTGTGAATGACCAAGATCCAACCTGTGCATCCTCCAGAAGTTTTCGTATGTTCTTGATTTCCTTTATAACGCTGTTATATAATCTACTTCATGATAGAAGGCTGCTTTACGAAAATGATCGGAAATGAAATTCTTAAATGAGGACTTTTGAATTAGGGAAAATCAATTTAAACCTGAAACAGGTATTGATGTAGGTGAAGTTTGCTCATCCTTCTTACCTGCAATCCAATAAAGGCCATTACAACCGAATTGATTGTTCCCAGGACTCCTTCTGGATCGAATGGCTCAGTAGTGTAATACAGCTTCTGAAATACAAGATAAGTATAGGAGTGTAAGATAATTCAAATTGTTCAGAAATGCCTCGACTGACTCTGTGATGACTTCTATGCTCACATGGACCTTGGACTTATTTCACTAGAATGAAACACCAGAAGATTTCTGTTAATACAAAAGGATATCATTTTAAAAATATCGTGTTGTTTGATTTTGTAGTGCAGCATAATGTGGCGCATAGTTGTGTTGTTAAATGTAACATTGAGTTGTGTAGTGTTATGCAGAGTAGTGCTGGACAGAGGTGTGTTAAACAGTAAATCTCGAGTAAACTACTGTCCCGCTGTTCGGAAATCCCAATGGTTCAACATCTGGCTTACTGGGGCTCTGTTCCGACATTCCTTTCAAACTCACCAGGGTGCCATTCCCACCCTCCTTTTAAACTCACCGGTATCCTGTTCCCACGCTCCCCTTAAACTCATCTGGGTCCCGTTCCTAAATTCCCTTTATATTCTCCAGGACCCTGTTTCCCACATTCCCTTTAAACTCTCCCACACTCCCTTGAAACTCACTGGAGCCCCATTTCCAGTGCTTGATTTAAACTCAGTAGGGTAGTGTTTCCCACACTCTCTTTAAACTCACCAGGGCCCTGTTTCCTGGGCTCCTTTTAAACTCACCTGCTCACTGGAAATTTTATTACACCATTGTGTAACAACTGTAAAAATGTGAATTAAAAGTGTTGATGTATTAATAGCATTAATACCCAATATCTGCCAGTCCAGCACCACTAAAGCCCCAAGGGTGTTGGATTATTGGCTGTATTGTGTAGAATTGTGTGTGTTTTGTTGGATTGGGAATCACAGCAATTCTCCTCAAGTAGGAGGCACCACTGACATCCATCCACAAGATTACCTTAAGGCATATCCATGGCATAAAAATCCAACTTGATGACAGAAACTTGAGCCTTCACTTTGTTGGAGCCTGGTAGGTGTGCCTCTGCCATTGCTGGCAGTCTATCGCACTTCCTCTCACTTCTACTGAAAACATTTGGCCTGAGATAAAAAGGGTCTAATCACATCACAGTGCCACCCACTATGGGTTTTGAATGTGAATATACATGTTATCTTGATATTTGCAGTTAAGGAATAGAGATGAAGGTTTTCTCATATATTTTAATATTGTTTGACAAACTGAGGAGGTCACTTAGCTCATCGAGTCTATGCCAGTTCTCAGCGAATTCCCTTTAGTCCCATTTCCCCACCTATTTCCCATCAAACTATTCACTCTCATAAGCCAATCACATCCTTCCTGGCTCCCCTGTCACATACCTACACGAGGGATAATTTGCAGCAGCCAGTTAACCTACCAACCAGCTTGACTTCGGGATGTGGAAAAAATTGGGGTTTTCTGGGAAACGCATACGTTCAAAGAGAATGTGCAAACTCCACAGACACCACCTGAGGTCAGGATCAAACCCAGGTCACTGGAAGTGTGCATTAACAGCTCTGTCCCTGTTTTAAACACTCAACATAATTTGCATGTTTGCTGTTCTATAATAATAGACTCCCTCGGTTCTGCCACATTTGATTCACCTGATCATTACAATAATGTGCAAAGGTAGAATGTTGATGTTTCAGGATTTCAAATTTACTTGAAGCAAAAGTTAACAGATACTGAAAATCTGAACTAAAGTGCTGGAAATGTGCAGCAGACCAGGCAGCATCTGTGGAGAGATAAACAGAGATACTGTTTCAGACCAATGGTCCTTCTGGGCTCTAGTGAAGGATTACTGACCTTGAAAGCCAACTCATTTTCTCTCCACAGATGCTGCCTGACGTGCTGACTATTTCCAGTGTGATATGTTTTAATTTCACAAGTCTGTGATCAAAAAATGCAGATCCTGGGCATAAGTCAGTGGTGGTTCAATCAAAAGGTCATTTGAACATAGAATAAAGAAGATAGAACAGGAACAGGCCCTTCGGCCCATCATGTCTGCACCGACTATGATGCTAATCTAAACTAATCCCATCTGCCTGCTCATGGTCCCTAACCTCCTTTCCCTGCCTGTTTACATATCCTTTTAAATGCCTCTTAAACGTTGCTGTTGTATCTGCTTCCACTACACCCCCACCCCGCCCCAGCAGTACGTTTCATGTACCTACCACCTTCTGTGTGAAAAACTTGCCTTGCAAATCTCCTTTAAACTTTCCACCTCTCACTTTAAACCTATGCCCTCTAGTATTTGATATTTCCATCCTTGGAAAAAAGACTCTATCTACCCCATCCCATAATTTTATACACTTCTATCAGGTCACCCTTCAGCCTCTGATGCTCCAGAGAAAACAATTCAAGTTTGTCCAACCTCTCCTTACGGCTAATACACTCCAATCAAGGCAACATTCTGGTGAACCTCTTCTAACACCCTCTAAAGCCTCCACATCCGTCCTATAGTGTGGCAACGGGAACTGCACACAGTACTCCAAATGTGGCCTAACCAATGGTTCGTACAGCTGCAACATGACTTCCCAACTTGTGTGCCCTGACCAGTGAAGGCAAGCATGCTGTACACCATCTTTACCACCCTATCCACTTGTGTTGCCACTTTCAGAGAGCTATGGACTTGCACCCCAAGGTCTCACTGTACATCAGTGCTCCTAAGGGTCCTGCCATTTACCGTGTACTTTCCTCTTGCATTTGACTTTCCAAAATGCATCACCTCACACTTGTCCAGATTAAACTCCATCTGCTATTTCTCTGCCCAAATCTCCAACTGATCTAAATCCTGCTGTGTCCTTGCTATCCACACCTACATCAATTTTTGTGTCATCTGCAAACTTACTAATCAGATCATCTACACTTTCACACACATCATTAATATATATTACAAAGAACAGAGGTCCCAGCCCTGACATTGCAGAACACCACTGACCTCCAGCCAGAAAAATACCCCTCTATCACTGTCTCGTATGACCAATTTTAGATCCTATGTGACTTAATTTGCCTGAAAATTAACCTTTTTTTCTTCTCTTTTCATGTTGCTGGGCATTTCAAGCAATTTCTATTGCTATGTGCAGTTTCTATCCTGGTTTGGGGTAAACACATTCTGGGTGAACTCCACAACAAACTTGCCTTCCTTCTCATGCGCATGCGCAGGATTACAGTTTGACAGTGAATGAAGCTCAACAGAGGAAAACCACTTGTTCTTCAATTAAACACTTCATATCTTATTGGATTTGATATCAAATTCTAACATCTGGTCTCAAGGGCTGCTGGTAATGATCCTGCCTTCCACTCTCTCACAGACCTCAACTTTTCCCCTTTTCTCCTCTCCTTCCCCCAGTCTCTACACTTACTGTTACATCAGTAACATTCTCCACTTCCAAAGAAAGGTTGCTGACCAGAAGTGTGAGACCCACCTTTGTTCTCTCTACCAGTGCTGCACAGCATCCAGCATTTCCCATACAAGTATTTCAGTGTAATTGATCGCAACTCAGGCCATGAGTACCACGGAGACATTAGCTTGCATGTTGGCCAGTTATAAATGTGATTCGTTCCCAGAAGCCATTTGTCAATATAGCCTGCTGCCCCTCCAGTACAATTTGAGAACTTTCCATCATCTCCTATTCCTCCAGCTCCAAGGTAACCCCTGTGAAGTCAATTACAGTGACATAAGTCAGGGTTGAGCAATGAATCTATCTTCCAATATAGAGCGATCAGAAGCAGTCTAGTTTTAATATCTTTGATCTTATCCAAATACAGCAGACAGCAGAGATAAGTGTTCCAGTTACAAACAGATTTTGAAGTTAGACTACTAATGGTTTATCCAAAATCTTACAGCTTCACAAATGTTTCCCTTTATAAATTGCTGGTCAAACTTCATATCGAACAGACTGTGTAATGGCAGCACTGTATTAGCCAATGAGCTGGAGGTGTTGTGATGCGTGGAGCTGGGTTCAGGGAAAACAAGCTATTGGACACCAAAATAAGTCAATTTACTCAGAAAATGGTATATTTAAAGAGTAAAGGAAATAGAACTAAGCAGATAATTTGCAGTAACTTCTCTTGGAAAATGCAGAGATATTTCTCCAGATAACCATGGCATCATTCCTCCCGAAAAATTTAGAGGGAGAAGGATCATCACATACAAATTCCATGAAAAAAGGCCACTGCAGTCACTTACAGCAGTGCAATTGCCGGGTTTTATGTTAGGGAATTAACTAGGCGTCTCCACTCTGTTTGGGAATAATCTTCCCACTGTATGCAACCCATGAGAAAGTACTCTTATAAAACTGACATGCTGTAACTATCTCTTTTCATGGAAGTCTAACAGTGCAGGAGAATTACCTTTTGAGAAATTTACATAAATCTTGGATTAAGACAAGAGTTGTACACAGTAATGAGGAATTATACACCCCGATAACTACTGTGCAAGGAAAATAACTAAAACATTATGGATGAATCTATACTGGGTTGCTTGGGATAAAACAAAGCTCTGAGAAGGAAGTTCAGGACTTCAAAGCAGAGCATCAGCATTTCTGAGGAATTATTTTGCTCTGACAGTAATAAACAAAACTGCAGGAAACAAATACCAAGCATGCAAATTATTTTCATCTGATTTAATTTCCACAGGGTGCAATGCTTGCCCAGTTCTCTACCTTCCTGTAAAGATATTGTGACAACTGGGGCCAATCACAGAAGAGCAGCAAGGAGACGAACTGCAGCAAAAGAGGTGCAACCAGGGAAATCAATTCATCGCAAGGGAAGATGTGATGAGACTGCAGTGATGCAGGAATCATCTACCTGGTCAGCTCATTAGTGAAGCTGTAAGAAAGTTGGTCACCAGCAGCATTCTGGAAAGGTGAGGAAATCCACCTAAATTTACATTCTCCAAAATAAACATTTCTTTCAAAGATTTTAGAATACTGACTCAAATTCTATCCCATGGCTTGGTATCTATTTCTCTCACATGTCTCACACAAATTCAAGGTAACGATATAGCATGTGGCATTCTACTCCAAACATTGACCTAAAAATGATCCACTACCCAAGAGAGAGGAGTTTTATAGTGTATCTGGTTCACCTTTTCCATGCCGGTGGCCCTGCATGAAATTTCTACTCTACAAACTGGGTTCCCGTCCTTCCCAGATTTTCTGTTACTTCTGGGTCAGCCTGAATCCTACAGTGATTGAGGAAGCAAACGACCTGCAATCTTTTTGTCCATGGAACTTGCACTGTCTTTGAAAACTGCAATGGGAAGTCTGTGGTAGAATGCAGAATTTGTAAAGAAAGCCTCTCCTTACAGCAGAGTTTGAAAACCAATGAGATTGGGGCTCTTAAGAAACAACTTTCAATGTGATTAGTCACAATTGATGTAAACACAAATAAATCACACACACACACATGCACACACGAACACTTTTTTAACAAAATAAACTTTATTCATAATAAAGGAAACTATATACAATAATAAAGCAGTTCAAACCTTTACATTCTTACTGTTACCTTTTTATATTAAAAAAACAGCACCAATGCCACACGTGTGGCTCTCTGGTATGATACCCCAATCCCATATTTACAATATTTGAGGGGCTTCCTCGCCTGACCCCACCCCTCCCTCTCCTGTGGCAGAAGAACCCTAAACTGTCGTCCTTCCCCACCGAGCCCTTGCACTGGCTGCGCCCAGCTTCAGCGCGTCCCTCAGCACGTACTCCTGCAGCCTGGAATGTGCCAGTCGGCAGCTTTCCCCTACGGACATCTCGCAGTGCTGGGAGACCAACAATTTTCGGGCAGACCAAAGGGCATCTTTCACTGAGTTGATGACCTTCCAGCAGCAGTTGATGTCCGTCTCTGTGTGTGTCGCCAGGAACAGCCCGTAGATCAGAGAATCCTCTGTTACGCAGCTGCTGGGGACGAAACGTGACAAGCACCCCTGCATCTTTCACCACACCCTCCTCGCAAACCCACAGCCCACAAAGAGGTGGGCGACCGTCTCGTCCCCAGCGCAGTCCTTCTGGGGGCAGCGCGCCCTGGGGGTGATGCCCCAACCATGCAGGACAGATCTGACTGGGAGGGCCCCTCTCACCGCCAGCCAAGCAAGGTCTTGGTGTTTGTTGGCGAGCTCTGGTGATGAGGCATTCTGCCAGATGGTCTGGATAGTCTGTTCCGGGAACCACCCCACAGTGTCCATCGAGTCCTTCTCCTGCAGTGTCTGCAGGATGTTCCGTGCTGACCACTTCCTGATGGACTTATGGTCCAAGGTATTGGTCCGGAAGAACTTTTCCACTAAGGACAGGTAGGGCGGCAAGGTCCAGCTGACTGGGACACCGTGTGGCCATGGGACCAGGCCCATCCTTCGCAACAGCCGGGACAGGTAGAACCTCGGCACGTAGTGACACTTGGTGCCCACGTACTTGGGTTCCACGCACAACCTGATGCAGCCACAGACGAAGGTGGTCACCAGAATGAGGGCGACACTGGGGACACCTTTACCCCCATTGTCCAGGGACTTGTGCATGGTGACCCGTCGGACCCGCTCCATCCTGGATCCCCAGAAGAACCGGAAAATGGCACAGGTGATTTCCAAGCCGGAGGAGCGAGGAACAGGCCACACCTGCAGCCCTGAGAGCACCTCACACCTGATGACCAAGTTCTTCCCAGTTATCGATAGGGAGCGCCGTTCCCACAGTCCCAGTTTCTGCTTCACCTTCCCAATCCGCTCCCGCCAATTTTTATTACATCCCCTGGCCCCTCCGAACCAGATCCCCAGCACCTTCAGATAGTCAGGCCTGACGGCGAAGGGGACGTTGGATCGGTCGGGCCACTTGCCGAAGAGCATGGCCTCACTCTTCACGCGGTTGACTCTGGCCCCTGATACCAACTCAAACTGGTTGCAGATACTGGTCAATTTGTGAACAGACCTCAGGTCTGAGCAGAAGACGGCGACGTCATCCACGTACAGGGAGGTTTTCACCTGGGTGACCTCACTGCCTGGCAACGTCACCCCTCTGATGCTCTCGTCCTTCCTGATGGATTCGGCAAAGGGTTCTATACAGCACACGAACAAGACAGGGGAGAGAGGGCAGTCCTGCCTGACCCCAGACTTGATGGGGAAGCTGTCTGTTTCCCACCCATTGATTTGGACTGCACTACAGATGTCTGTGTAGAGCAGTTGGATCCAATTCCTGATTCCCTCCCCAAAGCCCATTTTGGCGAGCACATCCAACATTTACGTGTGTGATATCCTGTCGAAGGCCTTCTCCTGGTCCAAGCTGACCAGGCAGGTGTCCTGCACGTAGGCAATCGTATCTCTGAGCAGCACAAGGCTGTCAAAGATCTTCCTGCTCGGTACAGCACAGGTTTGGTCCGGGTGGATCACCTGTCCCAGAGCAGACTTGACCCTGTTGGCGATGGCCTTGGACAGGATCTTATAGCCCACATTCAACAGTAAGATGGGTCTCCAATTTCTGATGTCCTCCCTCTCCCCCTTCTGCTTGTAGATGAGAGTAATGGTGCCCTTCCTCATGGATTCTGACATGCTGCCAGCCCGAAGCATAGCATTGTACACTTCCAGCAGGTCTGGGCCCATCCAGTCCCACAGAGCCAAGTACAACTCGGCCGGTAAGCCATCACTTCCGAGAGTTTTATTTGACTCAAAGGAACAGATGGAGCCAGTCAGCTCCTCCAGGGTCAGTGGCAGTTATTTGGCTTGTCCTGCTCATCTTGGCTCTTGGAAAGAGCTGTCCAATTTCATTCCATACTCTTCTTCCCTATTGTGCCTGCTTTCTGGGGACTCTATCATGCACACATACAAAACTATATGGGTGGGGACAGTAAAACATGACTAAAAAAAACAAGCTATGGGAAAGAATTTGAGTCAGTATTCTAAATTCTTTGGAGAGTGCAACATATGCAGATTAGGCAACATTATGTGTGCACCCCTTTTTAAATTTTAACAACTGCTCTTTCTATGCTATAAATGTTTCGGTGTGGAGGCTTCTGAAGCTGCCTGGTTCTGCAGAAGAAGCCACATAAGAAATTCTGTTTTACAC